>NW_026067920.1:2179763-2524147 GCF_014885135.2 Alexandromys fortis
AAAAAAAAAAAAAAAAGACTTGGGAGCCCACATCTGTCTATGGCATGAGTTTCAGCAACTCCTTCCTCCAGGAGTGGCATTAATTCAGTAGCTGGGTTCTTACTTCTCTATGGATTTTATTTAATCTGAAGCCAAAAGGAACTGGCCATGCCTGCGCAGCCTGTCTGAAGAGCTGCTGGGGTTATAGTTACCTTAGCAAAGGTATAGGGTGGGCTCTAAGGTAGGGATTGGTTTGCTCCTGGGCCCGGGACTTAGGCTCCTTTGCTGGTAGTGTTTGGGTGAGAGACACTTGCCTGGGAGGTTTGGTTCTGCCTCTGTCTCAAGAAGAGAAGGCTGAGGTCCAGAGAGAGAGCCTCTACCTGACCTGCAGGACTGTTCAGGGCCTGGCTCTGGGTGCCTCGTCTCCTCATTGCTCAGTGTCCAGGTCTCCCATAGCATTCACCATGCTGGCTGTTTCCAACCATCTGAAAGTAATAAGAGCGAAGTGAGGGATGAAATACCTTTAACATGAAGTTTTATCTTGCGGTTTGTGATTCTTATGGTCAGAA
This sequence comes from Alexandromys fortis, assembly GCF_014885135.2. Classification (NCBI taxonomy): domain Eukaryota; kingdom Metazoa; phylum Chordata; class Mammalia; order Rodentia; family Cricetidae; genus Alexandromys; species Alexandromys fortis. Next base: position 2,180,312 of record NW_026067920.1, read on the forward strand.
CACTTCTCAGTGTGGAGCTGGTGGGGGAAGGGCCAAGGAAGCCGTGTGTCCCTGCCAGGACCTCACAAGGAGTGGTCAGCTGGAACCTCTGAAGGCAGGCAGCTCACAAGAGTGCTCCTTGACCTCCCTCCTCCACCCCCGCTCCTCTGGCCAGACTCTGTGCATAGCTGAGTGCCTCTCCTACCAGAGCTGCTGGGGTTAGGCCTGCTCCTAAGCCTTCTGTGACTCCACTCACCTTAGGACCTGGTACAGCCTCAGGAGGCTCTCTGGGGTGCTAAGCCCCTAGAAGTGGGCCTGAGTGAGGGTCTCCTTGACCTCTGTGCTCCCCTATTTCAGCCCTGATTCCTCTTCTCCCTCCCTCCTTGCTGCAACACCGCGAGCATCCTATGGTCCTCGGTCTCACCCTTGTCTCTGGCCAGTCCTCACTCCTGCTTCCCCAGATTCCAGCACATTCTATGGCCCCTATCACCCCTGAGATGCCACATCCAGAGTGTCCAAGCCGTGAGCTCTGAGGCCCAGGCTATGAATGTTTATCATTGTGTTCCCAGGTCTAGAACTTTAATGTGTCACATAGTCAATATCTGTGGCCAGTGATTGGTGACTGGGTGTCACTGCCGAGCCTTTATTTGAGGCCTAGGCTGGGCTCTCAGATGGGTAGGACATTTGGATGTGCTTGGTTCAGGCGGGGCCACAGACAGGAAGAGGACGGGGCACTGGGGACATAGAGAAAAGGAGGAGGTAGACCCTGAGGACACGGAGAGGAGATGACAGTGTAGTGCCTGCACTACGGGATGGTACGCGAGCTGGGAACTAGGCTGGAGATTTAAAAACACACACGCATGGGGACATGGGTCATCCTTGAAACAAGAACGCCAATTTTATTGCACTCCAGGGAAGCTTATATAGAATTCCTTAACTGATAGCCACGCCCCAGCTCTTGGGATTCCCAGCTGTAAAAACCACCAGAAGCCACTCCCCTGCCATCAGGAACTCATGAGAGTCTTGGGCTCAGAGCAGCTGCAGGCAAAGGAAAACAAGTTGTTTTGCTCAGTTCACCCCAGCAGGCAAAGGGTCTGAGGCAGGCAAAGAAAGTCAAGGGCCCAGGGGTCTGTAGCCCCCAACAGGACAGGGCTCTGGCTTCAGCAGAATGCTGACGGGGTGATGCTGGGGTGGCTGAGTAAGTGTCCAGGACTCGGAGAGGAAGGGAGTTAATTTACGGCTGTCCCGGGGAGGCTTTGTGGAGGAGGCAACACTCCATATCGGCAGGCCTTGCGGGATGAGGAGCTGGCCGGGCGCGCTCTTGGCAGAAAGAATGACAAGAGCTGGAGGGCTGGAGATTTGATGGCAGCAGAGGGCAGCGTCTTTGTCCCTGGGTCATTTGGCCTCACAGATGAGGATGGGGAGGAAAGAAGCTCAGGAGGTAGATAGAGTTGATCAGGCCCCACTTTCAACTTGGTAGCAGCGGTGAGCCGCAGTTACCCAGAAAGCACCCACCTCTGCCCTCCAGCAATGCTTCCACAGCACCCAGCCGGCTGTGGTTGGATGCCCGTTTACACTATGAAGTTCCGTGTCCCTTTGTCCCGGCACACCCTGCGGTTACTCTAGTTGTAAGCTCTGCAGGTTTTACTTTGGCAGTCTCTTTTCAGTTCTCTACTTGTGCGGAAAATGAGAAAGTGATCTTGTTTAAGACCTTCCTTTGGGACTCAGGGGACTCTTGGGGGAGGGGAGCTTTGAAACTATAAACATTTTACAGAGAACACAGACGTGCTGGAGGACTGCCTCAGGTTCCTTCAGACCGATGAGCAAAACACTGTCTTCCAGGCCTGTCTCTGCTTCGTTCCCTGGCTGGCCCCACGAGCCCCTCTTGCCTTGAAACTGTGTTCTTTTTGGACACACCCCAAGGTCTAGCCTTTCAGGGGAACAGCTTAGTCTTGCTGTAAGGAGTTAAGATGGGCACCCTTAGCCCCAGGCCCCAAGTGTCTCCAACTTCCTGACAAGCCTATCTTAGGCCTTGTTACCTAGGGCATCCAAAAGGGAAGTGGGAGCTGGGAGCTGGGAGCTGGGAGCTGGGAGCTGGGAGCTGGGAGCTGGGAGCTGGGAGCTGGGAGCTGGGAACTGAAAGTTCCTCAACTGCCAAAAGGAGCACCTGACCCACCATGGTATGCTTTGGGAGGCCAGGGCACTTGGATGCTAATTGCTTATGACTCAGTTCTGCCCCCTTCTGGTGGGGCTTAGCCAACAACACTTACTCTCTAATGTGTGACCCATAGGCCTGACCAGGGTAGTTTGCTTTCTTACCCAGGCAGGTGGCAATTGCCTGGTCCCACATCCCAGTTGTGCTGTCAGCTGAGGGAACGAGGTGAAAGATGGTGTAACTCTAACCTGGACAGCTAAGGCCCTCTCCCCTCAGCCCAGCTGTTTCCTGACCTACCAACCAAGGCTGCTTCTCACAGCCCCTAGTTCCCTGCAAGAGATGCAGGCAACGGCTGTCTTTACCGTCGGGAGGTGACACTGAATGATGGTGGCTTGGTGACACGGGTTCTACAGGAGCTAAGAATCTGTTCTCCTTCCCCAAGACCCCTTCTTCCAGACATTTCCCGGCACCAGATGCAGGGTCTCTAACCACCTAGGCCAAGGAGAACAAGTGAACAGGCTGTTGTCCTCTTCCAGGCCAGGGAACTTACTCCCAGCATCTTCCGTCTTTGTGGAAAGGCCAAGAGCAGTCATGGTGACTGGGCCCAGAGGCTAGCGAGGTTAGGCTCAGGGCTGGGCGGGCTGGGGCCTGCCTGATTGACCTGGGTCTGAATGCAGGTCTCATGTGATCTCAGAGTCACTCTGAGTGTGGCACAGAGGTCCCCATCTCGTGTGAAAATGAGGGATTCTTACCATACAGCAGGGGCACGGAGACTTGTGGGTCTAAGTGCCTGGTATTCCCTGGGAGTTTCTGAAGTAATCCTGGTTCAGTGGCAACAAGATGCAGCTCCCTACACCAGAGCTCTACTCTGCTCCCTGCCACCAGCCTGAAGGCTCCCAGGGCGAAGTCACAGCCCCCACACCAGGTCTTCTTGGTCAACCAGCTGGCCCCTGTGCTCCTTCACTACTGAGCATGCTCTGCGCTGGGCTGAGTGACAAGAGCCGGCAACCACACTGTCAGGAAGCCTGGGTCCCCAGTCTGTGTGAGAAGTGCAGTCCAGCGGTAGAGGGAGACAGCGGGGATTTTATGGTGGCCAGAATGGTGAGTGCTTTGAGGGATCGTGGGCAGGAAAGGGGAGATATTCCTGGGAATGTGGCCTTTAGACTTATGCTGGCAGTGCTCGGGTGCTTCTGGGAGCAGTCAGATGCAGGGCTGCTGTGCAAAGGCCCTGTGACAGGAAAGCTGCTTTATTGGAAGAGCTGTGTGAGATCAAGAGCTGCTGAAGTGGGCAAGCCATGGGGTGTGATCACATAAGAGTCTGCACAGCCTCAGGAACCCCAGGAAGTCCAGCTACCCTCAATCAACTTGTATAGGGACGAGCTCATTCCCTCTTGGGGCTCATACAGCCACTGTTGTGGGCCCTGGGCTTTCCTCACATCTCCCTGGAGCTTCCTGGTTTGCATACTTGTGCCCTAGCTAGGACCTCCCCTGGCCTATGAGCTCAGGGCTCCTCTGACTTACAGCCTCTGAGGGATCCAGGTGGTGGTTCTGGGGATCTGGGTCCCCCACAGCTGTAGAATATACTGTTATATATTACATATACAATATATATATATTATTAGATATGTTAAAGCATTGGATCAGGAATGGATGGATCAGCGAATGAATGAATGAACAAATGAATGACAGGCTGGGCTGTGATGAACACAGCTCCCAGATTAAAGTCCTCTGCTCCAAGTCCCTCTGTGCTGGTGGGGAAGCAGCAGGGCCATGGTGGGGTGGGGGAAGACACTCTGACACCCTCTCCAGTGCTAACCCAGTGTGCTTCCTACTCCCACTGCTGGCTTCTGGCCCCACCCCCCAGCTAGCACATAAAATGGTAATGCTCTCATTTATTCTTTAAAAATTAATCTAAAAATATTTTATGCAGTGTCTCGATCACAGTTGGGAACTATTTAATTAATCCCAAGTGGTGGGACACCAGACAGCTGCCTTAATTGGTTACAATTCCTCTGGCCCACACGGCCTATTTTGAAGCTACGGTTCCAAGACTGAAAGATGTGTCTGTAAGAGTTTGGGATACCTGTCTCTTCCACTGCCTCACTTCTGTGTCTGCCTCCCGGGCTTCCCTCTGCTGCTCCAGGGCCTTCCATTGGATTTACAATTTAGGCAGCTTTGAAGTCTCAGGTGTGACTCTAGGGGTTGGCAACCCGATGTCACCTGACATTTGTTGGGGTCCAGATCTGAGTTGTGGGAGATGAAGTGGGAGAGACCCTGCAGGGAGGGAGCTAAAGTGTGACTTGCAGATGTCCTCCAGGAGAGGGAGGCATGCAGTGATTGGCAGGTAACCTCCAGGGGAGGGAGACATGCCATGAATGACAGGTGTCCTCCAGGGGAGGGAGGCATGGGATGATTGGCAGGTAACCTCCAGGGGAGGGAGGCATGGGATGATTGGCAGGTGTCTTTCAGGGGAAAGGGGAGGCGTGGGGTGACTGGCAGGTACCATCAGGAGGGGGTGGTCCTGCACACACCTTCCTTGTGGCAATGTGGCCATGACCTACTTTAGAAAACCATAGAGGGAAATTCTGGGGAGAATCCCACCACATGTTACAGGTGTCTCTATCAGAGTGAACAGCCATGGTTACTATTCATGGGGCCTACAGCCATTGACCAAAACCACTCCCTCCTCCTGGTGGGACAGAGTGGGAGTCACAGTTAACCAGGGCATGGCACCACCGTCCATTTATGAAAAGAGTGCCTCCCTCATGTCAAACCCAGGCCTAGAAATGAGGAGACAGCGTTTAATGGCTGAGGGGAGGTCATGGAGATGGGACCTGCCTATTTATCAGCACTGGAAGGGGCCTGGGCCTGGCTGACTGGTCTGAAGGCTCACTGCAACCTCTAGAAACTTTCACTGGGACTGGAGTTGGGCAAGATCACGTCATTACGTGTGTGTGTGTGTGTGTGTGTGTGTGTGTGAGAGAGAGAGAGAGAGAGAGAGAGAGAGAGAGAGAGAGAGAAAGAAAGAGAGAGAGAGAGATTCCTCAGGTGCCATCCACTTTGAGTTTAGAGACAGGTCTCTCATTGGCTCAGAGCTCACAGGTTAGGCTATTGGTCAGGTAGCTCCAGGGGTCCTCCTGTCTCCATCTGCCCAGTTCAGGGGCTATAAACATGTGCTATGCCTTTTAGTGTGGGTTTTGGGGATTGAACTTAGGTCCTTGTGCTTGTGAAGCAAGTACTTTAGAGATTGAGCCATCTCCCATGACCCCCAAAAGTGTCTTGTGCCCAAAGCCTGGGGTTCCAACCTCTAGGAGCTGCTTCCTGGTCCCCAGTGAGGGGGCTTCTGCTGCCCCAGAAAACCACGCGGATCTGTGGGCACTGCTCTTTCTGTGTTTGGAGTCACTGGAGCTTGACCCTTGCTCCATTTCCCATACATCCTTATATATTTTGTAGTCAGTCCTAGGCCCATCCAGCAGGAAGCTGCCCTCTTCCATTTATTGATGGAGGGAGCCCAGGAGCCGTCATGCAGTCTTAGGAGATAGCAGGTTTGCCTGGCAGGAACCCTGGGACACAGCCTGTTGTATGCTCCTGGAGCCCAAGAAGGAAGTGAGGTTCTTCAGTCTTCCCTACCCACAGGGTTTCTGCCATCCCGATAATGAGGCATCCTCTGTGAAGTGTGGCATACAGTAATCTGTCTTCAAGAATGTCCAAGTGGCTAGCTGGCTGCTCATGTGGTCGGTAATTATAACCATTGTCAACCTTCCCAGCCGTGGGCAGGATACATGCTAATTGGATGTCTCCCATTGTAAATCACAGTTGCCAAGGTTGAAGGAGGAAGCGGGTACCTTGAAGGTAGCTGCACCTGTTTCCCCCGGTGCCTGTGAAATCTCTGCCTTCGCTGAGCAGCCCACAGGGCGCACAGATCAAGGGATGTCAGGTGGATGTGTGTCTGTAAAGGAACTGTGCGGGAGAGAGCAGAGTGACAGTTCTCCACCCTGTTGCTGTGGTCCTGGGTCTGTGCATCTGGTGCCCTTGGGAAGGAACGGGAGGTGGTGCCCCGCCTGCCCAGCTGCGCCTTTGCAGACAGCCGTTCTGCTGTTTTTCAACTGCGATGGGTAGACCTGTGGCCACTGCACTCAGGAGTTTCTTCAGGCTCATGGAGGCTAGGCACACGTAGCTGTCTTTGGCAGTGTCAGCCTGCGGTGCTGGAGGAGACACTTGGGCCTTTGGAACAGGCCTTCTGAGGGATCGCTTCGGGCCTGAGACCTGTGCTGCTGAGTGAGAGCCAAGCAAGTGACACGCCTGAGCCTCAGCCATCGTGTCATGGTCGGGTATGTAGCCCACCCCCCACACCATATGGAGCTAGCAAGTGTGTACCCAGGCCTCTGTCTGCATAGGACAGGCATTGGGGGCTGAGATTGTGTGGGGCCCGTGCTAGACTTCAGAACCAAGCATCGCTGTGGTTGTTTTCCAACCTTGTTTACGTGGTTGTTAACCAGCCTGCCTCAGCTTCCCCATCTGGAAACCAGACTCATAGGGAGTCAGGATGAAGTGCGGTGCTGGGTGAGGAGGTGACACCTCACTGGGATGTAGCTAACACACAGCATACAGTACACACTCCCAACGCGGGCTTCCCAACAAAACGCAGGTTATGCCTGTGGCCTTGTGGAGGCCAGGACAGCCCCATTGGGATTCTGAGATGGCCGAGTGCAGTCACGTGGCCCTGTGCACATGGTGGGCACCTGCCTTTGGGCTCTTTGCATGGTAGTTAGGAGACAATGGCAGTTCTGTGGGGCCTGATGCTTGTCCCAGGTTAGCCTGTGAATGTGGACATGGGGCATAAATGCATTTGGTTGTAGATTCTGACACTTCCTACTGGCCCACTTACTTGAAGTCAGGGCTACCTGTCCCTAATCATTTTGAATGAATTTACAACCAGGCCTTTGCGCCCTCCTTTGCTCCCAGAACAGGTCTAGGATTTAGGTCTATGTGACCACGTGAGCACCCCACCTACAGAGTCTGACCACGTGAGCACCCCACCTGCGGAGTCTGACCATGTGAGCACCCCACCTGCAGAGTCTGACCACGTGAGCACCCACCCCACCTGCAGAGTCTGGCCACACGAGCACCCCACCTGCAGAGTCTGGCCACACGAGCACCCCACCTGCAGAGTCTAGCCATGTCAGCATCCTGTCTGCAGAGACTGACCATGTGAGCACCCCACCTACAGAGGTTGGCCACATGAGCACCCCATCTGTAGTGTCTGGCCACAAGTCTTTTTTCACACACTAAGCAGTCATTCAGACATGGAGGGCCATGGCTCCCCAAGAGGTTAGCCCAGGTACCCCATGGAAACTTCTAGAAATGAAAGCCAACCAACCTTCCCAGACCTTTACTGGTACTGGCCACTGATAGAAGACTAGACTGAGTCAGGGACTGCGGGCTGTCTGTCACAGCAGTGGGCCTGTGCCTTAGTCCCCTGGGTCCTCACAGCAGAGCCAGCAGGCAGCCTTTCCTTTGGAGACAAGGAGGTAAGGGCCTGGCCATTCCAGGCACCAGGGGAAGTTCAATGGGCAGAGTGGGGGAAGAGCTTGTGAGGGTGGAACCGTGTGTGACGTTGACCCACTGAGTTCATCCCAAACTAGGGCAGGAGGTCAGAAGGAAAGACCAGGCTGGTGCGAGCAAGTTCATTTTTGGAAATGAGGCCTAGTTGGCAAAGCTGATTGAAACTTCCAAAGTCTGCCTCCACTTGCCACTGCAGCCAGACTCATTGCTTATCCTCACAGCCAACATATGGTCCGCTCAGCACCATCCTGGAGGAGGCAGGAGAAGAGGGGGATTTGGAAGCCTGTGCTGGGGGCCACCCAGACCCACATCTCGTTGTTACCGGGGGGAAGTGGATGTCATGACAGCCCCGAGTCTATGTCCCTCCGAGCAACTCTGAGCTCCTCGGTGAGGATGGGGCTGCAGAGAACCTGGCTTCCCCTTGCTGCTGGCTGTTTGTAGTGGATTTCCTTCCAGGGACTGGGTGGATGGGAAAGGGATAGGAAAGGGAATTTTACACTGTAATAAAAAATGTCACCACCCTGCACTGGGCACTGACTTTCAAACAAGCCCCCGGGGCTGTGGAAGCTTGCTCCTGAGGGCTGCCAGCGCTGTGGTTATTTCTCCTGGGTACCTGATATGAAACTTTAAAACTTCACAGTGTTGTGGCACGGGAAGATTGAGTGGCGTGGAGCTCATATAGAGTGTAGAAAGCGTGGGTCAGACATGATTGCAGGGCAGCAGGAAAGCGCCAGCCTGCTTCTTTAGACAGAACTATGTGTGATTTGGGGAGAGGCGGCCAGAGGTTTACCAGCAGCTACGCCAGTTGGCAGGGGGATGACCGCACTCAGTAAGGGGGACTTAGGGTCTCCTGGTGTCCCTCCAGTGCTCTGTGGAGCCCCATCAGCGCTGTTGGCTAGTAGGCTTCTCAGAGTCGAGTCCCAATGTGTCTCCAGTCCTCAGGTTCCCCATCCGCACCTCACAGTGACCTCAAAAATGCGTCATCACGATGTCCCTTTTCTTCTTAAAAGCATAGAGTCATGACATCCAGGATGTCAGCAAAGCTCTGAATCTCCAGTGCCCTGTCCAACAGGCCCAGTCTGCCCTCTGCCACTCTCCCACCCACGCTCCAGTTTCGGGCGTTTCTCTCTCCCCATCTCTCCTTCCTCTGGGTTTCCTGCTCTTGCTCCCTCCACATGTGGTACTTTCTCTCCCCTCAGCTCTGGCCAGTCCTCCACAGACAGCCCAAGTGGAAAAGTCATTGTGTCTGTCGATAATGTCCAGAACTCGGCCTTTGGCTTCAGTGACTTGACTTTGTTTATCTCCCTTCAGACCTTATTAATTTCCTCCTACCATCAGGTCTGTGCCCTTTGCGGCTTCTCGAGGTCAGCCTCGGTGGCTGGAGCTCATCCCCGCCGTCTTTCACACACATTGAAGCTGCACATCTTCCTCTCAGAGGCTGCTGTGGCTGCATCCCAAACAATACCGCGCTGCGTTTCTCCTTCCGCTTCAGATACCCCTTTTGGTTTTCTTCTTTGATATCTGGGTTATTTAGAAATCTTTTGTTTTCAAATGTTTGAGGGGTTCTCCGGTTTCCTTCTGTTTTCGGTTCTTAATTTAGTTCTATTATGGCTCAAGAGCACAGTGTGTGTGATTTAACTCTTCTAGATTGACAGAGACCATGTGAGCCGCCCAGGGGAATGCTCCGGGTGCACTTGGAAAGAGTGTTCTGTTGTAGCGAGAGTGCTCTGAATGTCTGTAAGGTCCGGTTGGTCGACAATCTCACTCAGCTTCATATTCTCACTGATCTGTCTAGGTATTCTAATCGTTATTGAGAACTGTAAATTGGTGAGTTGCTTTTCCCCTTTTGGTTCTGTCCTCCTTGCTTTTTGTGTTTGGGGACCATATTATTAGGTGCATATGTATTTGTACTTACTTCCCAGACCCCCAGCCACGACTTTCCAAGGATTGTCACCTGTTGTTGACTTGAGGTCATGTCAAACCCACTCAATTTTTTTCTGGCCAGCACCTAACACAATGCTCCCCTCTTCCATGTAGTAAATCTTGTTGAAGAAATGTAATCTCACAGTCATAAGGGGCAAGATATTGGCAGTGGTTATTTTATTACACTTTTTGTTTGTTTATTGTGCTATGCTCACATGTGGACATCAGAGGACAACTTGCTGGAGTCAGTTCCATCCACCACATGGTCCTGGGATGGATCTTAGATTATCAGGCTGGAAGTGCATACTTTTATCTTCTGAGACCTTGCCCCAGTCCAGTATCTGTTATTTTAAAGCTAAGCACAGCCCCCCCCCAATGTGCTATGTACATGTATTTTAATGTTATTGGATTAGAATATGGACCTTCCAGGTCATCAGAACAGCTCCTCCAGGTCTCCATGTTCGGGGCCTCTGTAGGAGGGGAATCTGTAGGAGGTGGTCAGCTGTCGGAGGTGGATCACCTGTCTGAGGTAGACACCTGTGCCTATTCCAGTTCTGCTTTCTGCTTGGATCTGATTTGGCAACATGACTGACCTGCTTTCCTGCTTGGTCTCTTGGATCTTTTGGTGATGGACTCCCTAAGTTTCATGTGCACCAGCTGTTGTGAATAGAATTGAATAAGGCTGAAAGCACCTACTATGTGCCAGGTATTCTGCTGGGCCTTCTTAAAACCCATGTCAGCCTTTCTCTATCCAATGAGATTTTCATAACCCTTTGAAGATGAGGGACCTGGGATACAGGGAGTGTGGCATGTTTGGCCAAGACCACACAACAATCATGTAACAGCTGGAAAGTTCCTCTGGGTGTTCTAGATCCCACCCCTAGTTCAGCTTCTTCATTTCTTCATTCTCCCTGAGGGCCAAGGATGCCACTCCTAGTGTTATCTGTGTGTATGTGTGTGTGTGTGTGTGTGCATGTGCGCGCGTGTGCGCTTTGCCTTTGAGATTAGAGTTCCCTGACTTTAAACCATGGTATCAAAAATGAGGGGAAACGCTGTAGTAACTGTATTTTGAGGCAAATTAACCTTGATAAGATCTTCAGTGTCATGTATTAGACTATTTTCCTTAGTAATGCATTAAAACTGTCAAACCCGGTATGATTGCACAATTAGCAAGATTACACATGATGTAAATTTCAATTCATGATTACAGTGTCTGTGCTAATAGATTTGCGATTAACACCCTCAAACCATGCTGGTTCAAAAGGACGGCTTCCTGTGAATTCGCCCTGAGTGAGCAGCAGCAGCTCCAGCCATGCCTGTGACACGTGGTAGGGATGGCTCCTGCAACACCTAATGATGTCCCAAGATTAGCAGTAAAGAGGGAACTAATTAAGGATGGTCTCTTGGTGAAGCCCGGGAGCAGGGAAGCTGATGTGAGAGTGTGGTGGGTCACCCGCCTGCCTGTTGGGGTTCCTGGGGAAATGGCTCTCCCCAGACTCCTGTCCTTCATTCTTCCATCCCTGCTGGCTTTCTAGCAAGAATTCTGAAATTGAAATGCAGGCAGAGTTCCTATCATGACAGGAACTGTTCTGTAAACTTGAGGAATAAGGATGTTTAATGTCTGTTGTGTCCTCACAAGATGCCCTGTGCTGTTTATAGGTGATCTTCTTTGTGTGTTCATTTATTCTGCTCTTTCTACAGCATAACCCCACATCACCCCACTCCGTGGAGGGGGACACTGAGTTCTAAAGAATACACTTACATGGTTTGTTGGAAATGACTCCCACGTGGGTCTCTTTGTTTTCTTCTCTCACTCTGTGGGAAAGCCTGCTGTTCTGGTGGGAAAGACCTCACCTGGACAGAACATGTTTGCAGCGTGAGCCAGTATGAGTCTTGGTTGCTGGAACTTCAAATGTGTCCCTCAAATGGTCTGAATGTCACCATTTTAATGATAACATGGGGACTGCATAGCAATGGGTGGAAAACTGGCTCCCCACCCTTTATCTGGGGCAGGATGGAATATCAGATGCCACACTAAGAAGATCTGATCCTTTGTGTTGGGTTCTGTGCTTGGGTCCCAATCGATGGGCCATTCTGAGAGCCATACAGCACGGCTGGGTGTGTGGTTCTCATCACCCAGCACAGAGCTAGGTGCAGAGACTGCTGGGTGGATTTTGAGGGGAGGGGTGATCAGGTGTGATTCTGCAGCCTGAGATGCAGGAAAGCAGCAGGTGTGTGTGTGAGTGGGTGAAGGTTTCCTGCATGGCAGTGGCAGGGACAGCAAGGATCAGGCATTAAAGGACTTTCATTAAGGCCCCTCAGCAGCCTTTCTAATAAAATACCACCAGTCATAATTGCTCTTTTAAATTGGCTATGAATAACTCCTGACTATTAATTGCTGCCATAATGGCTAAGCTCCCTGGCAGAGTCAGACCCACCCTGGAGCACACCCCAGGCACAGCTCCTTCAACCACGTTCATTCTGCATGTTCTCTACAAGTTCAAAGTGTGCCTTATACCTGTCTACCCTTGCTGTGCTGTCTTTGGCCCCTTGGCTAGGGAAGTTCTAGAGTGAACATCCATGTGTGTGCATGTGTGTGCGTGTATGTGCGTGTGTGTGCATGTGTGTGTGTATGCATGTATCTATGTGTGTATTTACAGCTAATGTTCCTCTGGCCTGTTGGAAGTATGTTGTACCTGCTGTCATTACTTCCCCCTGGTGTCTGACCCGTGACCCATAGCCAAGCACGACCCCAGTGCTCTGCTATTGGAGTCACAATCACACAACCCCAAGCGCAGTTGTGAGCACAGAACAGCTTGTTTGTTGTTTCCTGACATACCCTCCTGATGCGGCCCTTCAGAGGTATTCCCAAAATGGAGCCTGTACTAAACCAGCACTGGGGTGACCGTCATCTGTCACCTGACTTAGGGTGGCATCACCCCCTCTCTTCTCTCTTTCCCAGTTTGCTTCCTCTGCTTTGTCTCCCTGTTCCCACCCCTTCTCTGCCCTTCCCGCTCACTTCTTTTGGGCTGACTTATTTGTCCCTTTTATTTCTGCCTGCCTGACTCCCTTGTTAAATGGGTTCTGGGTCACAGGATTCTGACCAGGACCTTCTGCGAGAGTCTCTGTGGGACACAGAGGAGGTAGGCAGTTCATACTCCTCTGGCCGAGTCAATGTCCTGAGCAGCTTTAACTATCAACTTGGCATGTCTAGAGTCACCAGAGAAGGGAGTCTCAACTAAGGAAATGCCCAGACAAGACTGTCTGTGGGACATTGCCTTGTTAATTAATGACGAAGGGTTTTACCATCTTGGGAAGTACCATTCCCTCGGCAGGATGTCCTCGACTGTATAGAGAGCTGGTTAAGCAGGAACCCATGAATAAATTGGTAAGTAGGCAGTGTTCTTCCATTGTTTCTGCCTTCAAGTTTTTGCTTGAGTTCCTGCCCTGCCCCCCCTCAATGATGGACTGTAACCCTAAGGGTAAGTTGAAATAAGCCCTTTCTCCCTTAAAGTTACTTTCGGTCAGGGTGTTTTATCATAGAAAGGCAACTCCAACAATCAGAAAAGCCGGTCCACCCTTCCTTACCTACGCAACTTATTCACCCACCCATCTATGCATCCATGTATCCATCTGTCTAGCTATCCCACCAGCCCTTCCTTCCTTCTTTTCTTCCCCTACCTCTACCACACACAATCACCCTCCGATCTACCCACCCATCCATCCCCAGCCCATTCATCCCCTTGTCCATTCACATACCTACTCATCCATCTAGCCACCCATCCTCTACCAGTCCACCCCTCCCTCCCTCCCTCCCTCCCTCNCTCCCTCCCTCCCTCCCTCCCTCCCTTTCTCCCTCCCTCCACACATCTGCCATATCCCACCACCGTTACACCCATCTCCACTCATCCCTACCTCCCCACATCCACTTCTCCATCTACCTACCCATCCATACAATTTCCATCCACCCAACATTGCCTGAGCACCTGCTACGAGCAAGGCACTGTGGATTCAGTGATGATGTCTGGGGTGGGGTCATTGCTCCTTCTTCTAGATTCTCAGCTATGGTTGTTTCAAATGTTCAGTGTGTACATAACTCTGTCTACCTCATCATATTTGGGGCATCTCCAAGAGCTGGTCCAGGCCTTTATCCCCTCACTCCAGGGCTAAGGTGGCAGCTTTCAGTATATACTAATTTGGACAAATGGATGACCTGGCACTATAACTTAGCTGTTCAGTTTTTATGTGACCTTGCAGGGGGAATGGGGGCTGGAGCCTGATCTACACACTGGGTCCAAAGTGGGTCAGGGATTCTCTCTGTCTCCTGGTTTCTCTTCTGTTGTTATTCTGTGTGTCTTGGGTTTTGGTTTTTTTTTTTTTTTTTTTTTTTTTTTTTTTTTTTTTTTTTTTTTTTTTGTCTGTGAGCTAGGGCTTGGCATGAGCATCAGTGCCTTTCCTGCGCTCAGCCTTAGGGGAGAAGCCAGCAGTATGTCTCACAGCATGTGCCTGTGGTCCTGACAGGCTGTGCTATCTCTTTCCTTGGCCTAGGCGCGGCGTTGTTTGTGTCCATCCGCGAGTCCTGGCAGATGGGCATGTTGCATCCTTATGGCCATTTCAGAGACTCACAGTTGCCCCAGTGTGAATGATAGAAGGGCCTGTCTTAGTTATGGATGGAAAAAGCAAGGCAAGTGTCTTCAGTCCCGGGCCTGACGAGCTTCCTTCATGCAGCCCCACCCTATACCACCCAGCATGCTCATTTCACTCCTGGAAGCCATGGCTCCCAAGACCCACAGCTCCGCTTTCTCAGTGGACCCGTGCCTGGCACCAGTTTTGTGCCTCATTGCTAGCACGATTTCAGGTCCTAATCCACGTTATTCTCAGCATGGCCTCCTCTCCTCGTGCCCTGCTGCATTGGGGTACTCTTGGGAGGAGCTTCAGAGTCCCACAAGAGCGGACAGAGGCTGCCCTGCTCCTACGCAGCACATGAACAGGCAGCAAGACACGCCTGCCCTTGATCTGGACATGCACCTGTGCGTGTCGACCTGTGACAGGCAGGGAGACCTCACTCTGTTCTGTGACCCCGTAACGATTTCAGAGGGTGTCCAGGAGCCTTCCGGGCTAGAGCAGAAAAAAACATGAACAGATTAAAGGAGAGAGCTTGTCTAGTACCAGCCGAGAAAGCGGCAGGGGAGGGGGAAGGGGAAAACACCCTGTGGGCAGCAGCTGGGATCTCAGGCTGAACCCTAATTCTACAGTCAGTGCAGCCCAGACTCACCCTCGTCAATTGCCATGCTACGAATTCCTTTTCCTGTGTGCTAGAGGGGGTTGCCAGGCACCTCTACCGTTCATAATGATGTGGCTTTTAGCGATGCTTTCTGGATCTCAATCTCATGATTTGTTTCCGAACAGTAAAAAGTGATAGAAAAACATTTACAGGTTTAAAAAGTCTGCATTTTGCTAACAATACCGGATCCAGTTCATAAACAGACCCCCAGAACTATTTCCTTCTTTTGGCACAATTCTGGACTCAGGGGGAGGAGCTTGAGCCGGGTCCCTACACTGATGCTCTTCCCAGTTGCCTTTTTACCCCGTATGACTTGCGGGTTCTGGTGTGCAGGGTGCTCATCCCTCCCTCGGCTCAGAATGCATTCTGCTAACTTGAGGCCAACTTAGAGTCCGTGGAGACACACAGTTCTGGAGGAGGCTGCCCACAGTGACTTCATGTCCTTCACATGGAGTGTGAGTCTGGACGTTAATTTCTTCATTCACACTCTAACTAGGGCTTGGGTCTGGTGGGTGGGGCTCCTGCAGGGGTGATGCTGAGACCTGGTTGCCTTCACCTTGGGATGCTGACATTCCTGGGACTTCTGAGACCTTCATTCCCCACACGTGGGTGAGGTGAACAGGGAAGTGGATGGCCTATAAACCTTGGAGACACTAGGCCTCCAAAAGCGCAGAGCCCAGGGCTGGGTAGTAGACCACCAAACCAGACTTTGGGATGCTGGGAAATGCCGTCTGCTGCCAGTCCTGGAGGACAGGAATCAGTCTTTGGGTTGAACACTTAATATTGCTTGGTTCTGCCTGTCTATCATTCCTGCCTGAAAGAGATTGGGAAGCCAGGCACCAACCCTACCTGATCCTGCTTCCTCACCCCTCCCCCACTCTCTGGGTGCTGGATCCAGTCTGTTCTGACTTTTATGTCCCAAGTCTGCTGCTGCCTCAAGGTCTTGGTACTGTCTCATGCTGTCTGGACCACTATCCCCTACCCCCACAGGACTGGCCTCTTCCAATCTTTCAGGACTCACTCCTTTCCAAAGAGGACCTTTCTCATCTGATAGCCTGAAAATGCCCATCCTTGGCCCTTGGGCACACTCACCCCCATACCCCTGCTCTGTTGAGTCTTCTCCACAAACTGATATTCTCTGTTATAGTGTGTGCTTTGCTAAGTTTGCTTTGATTTTTCATCTTAGCTGCTATGTGATTATATCAAAACACCAGAGACTGGGCAGCTTAAACATCAGAAAGTTCTCTTTCATGGCAGTGGAGGGTGGAAGCTCAAGCTGGTGCCTGACTTTCCGGGTTGACGAGGGCTCTCAGGCTTGTTGGCCACCACATTCCTGCCATGTTCTTACAAAGTCTCCCATGATGTGAACGAGGAGAGAGCTCTCTTCTCTTCTTGTAAGGTGCCACCCTCGTGGCCACAGCTAAACCTAATTACAAAGGTCCCACCTTCGGATAATGCTGCACTGGGAGTGAGGATTTAAGCATAGAGATGGGCAAAGCTTTGTGCGTGGCAGTCTCTCTGTGCCAGGGCTAGAACACTGGGCACGGAGCTCATGTGTCCCCTGCAAAGCCGCATCATTGTGAACTAACAGGCATCTCGTTGTACAGGATGGTTTTCTGAATGAGTGAATGAGTGAATGTATTGATGAATGAATGTTTGGGGTCTCGATAGAGGGCCCAACCTGCCCACAGACCAGGCTCATCCTGCAACAACTGCTGGCCACTTGCTCTCTACACAACATATGTCAAGCACCATACCACACATTTTATGTCCATCATTTCTCATCTTCCCAAAGAGTTGGGGAGTGATCAGAACATCCTTGTGGTGAGCAACTGTTGTGGAGAGGAGAGCTGACCTCGGGAAGGGTCACGGGGCCTAGTGTGTCTCCTTTGCCTGTAACCCGAAGCAGACAGACTTGCCAGTTTTCTTCAAAACCACAGTTAACGTAAGCTTTAACTAGATTGGCAGCTGATAACTTCTGAGTCCCTGGTGGGAAAACAAATGGACTCCTCTCCCTGGTCCTCAGAGCTTAACAGAAACAACTTCAACTGATGGCGCACATGTTGGAGAGCAAGCAGCCCAGAACTGAGATGCCTGAGAAGATGGAATAATGTCTGGTTCTGAGAAGGACACTACCACATGTTGCGTGCTGATGATGCTTCTCCCTGCTGCAGGAGTGATGGAGAGATGTGGTGACAATGCAGTGATGATGATGATGCAGTGATGGTGAAATAAAATGCAGTGGTAATGCAGTGATAATGGAGGGAGTGATGATGTAATGATGGAGTGATGATGTGTGATGCAGTGATGCAGTGATGATGCAGTGATAGAGTGATAATACAGTGATAGAATGGTGATGCAGTGATGGAGTGGTGATGCAGTGATGGAGTGGTGATGCAGTGATGGAGTGGTGATGCAGTGATGGAGTGATGATGCAGTGATGGAGTGGTGATGCGGTGATGGAGTGATGATGCGGTGATGCAGTGATGATGCAGTGATAGAGTGATAATGCAGTGATGGAGTGATGATGCAGTGATGCAGTGGTGATGCGGTGATGGAGTGATGATGCAGTGATGGAGTGGTGATGCAGTGATGGAGTGGTGATGCGGTGATGGAGTGGTGATGCGGTGATAGAGTGATGATGCAGTGATGATGCAGTGATAGAGTGATAATGCAGTGATGGAGTGATGATGCAGTGGTGCAGTGATGATGCAGTGATGGAGTAGTGATGTGGTGATGGAGTGATGATGCAGTGATGCAGTGATGATGCAGTGATAACGCAGTGATGGAGTGATGATGCAGTGATAGATAGAGTGGTGATGCAGTGATGGAATGGTGATGCAGTGATGTAGTGGTGATGGTACACTAGAGTGATGAGACAGTGATGATGTAGTGATGATGGGGTAAGGATGGAGTGTGGAATGGTGATGCAGGGGTCATGGGGTGATGATGCAGTGGTGATGCAGGGGTGATGAATTGATGATGGACTGGTGGAATGGTGATGCAGTGGTAATGCAGGGGTGATGGGGTGATGATGGAATGACGAGGCAGTGATGATGATGTAGCAATGATGCTGTGATGATGGAATGGTGATGCATCAGTGGTATAGGGATGAGTGAGAATGGCATATGGAGTGATGGTCAAATGGTAGAGTGATATCATGATGATACGGTGATGACATAGTGATCACAGAGTGATGATGGGATGAGGAGGCGATGCTGATGATGGAGTAGCAGCACAGCCATGATGCAAGGATGATGGAGTGATGATAGGCTGATGGGATGATAGAATGACAGCTTCATACTTTCAAGATGTTTAGAAGGTTCTTGAGAGCATCTGAGCTTTGGGAAGAAATAAACTTGAAGCAAGTCTAATTCCCTTCCTGGTTTCTGATCAGGGCTTCCCTTTCGGTGTGGTTCTGCCTCTTACTTGTACCCCAGCACCAGCAATTCTTGCGTAAAATCCAGATGGCCCCAAGTCTTCAGCCACTGGGTTCCCCTGGGGGATGGTTCTTCTGCATACAGCCAGTGGGGATCTGAACATGTGACAGCTTCTTCCAGTTTGGGTGTTCAAGGCCTACAGAATCTCTGTTGGTTCTCCTGGTGTCCCTGAGATGGCACCGTGTATTCTGTTCCCCAGAACAGAATGGGACCCTGGTTTCCAGGAATGCAGTGGTCTTAAGACTGCAGAGAGCTTTCTCTCAGATCTGTGAGGAACACCCGGCTATAATATGTGGAGGAAGTCCTAGGAGAAGAGGGCCTGGTGGTAATGGACACTTACAGAGCCCTGGCTGCTTACCAGGCACTGTGCTCACATGATCTGCAGTCCAGGAAAGCCTCCTGGGTTGACCTCAGCACTCCCATTAACCAAGCTGCAATTGAGGAAAGTGTCTGGGAAGCCCCAAAGCCACACAGATGAGAGGATGATATGTGCTAATTGTGGTTAGAATCCCACGTCACAGAGGTAGGATCGAGATGGGACAAATGAGGCACTCTGTCCACACTCCCGAGCCCTCAAGGCTCTCTTTCCTCTTCATTCAGGCTGTGTTTCAGCCATCTAAGTGAGGAGCCCCATTGTCCATGTCCCTACCCACAGGTGATGGTCCTGGCAAATCATGGAGTAGCCCTCATTTCTCTTCCCCTGAGAGTGGAAGGTGCTGAGAATAGCAATTGCGTTGTGGGTATATGGTGGCTCTCCTCCTGGGCAGATTCCAGCGACTCTTCCTTTGGAGATGGAGGTGGCAAGCATCCCCTCAAGCTGTGAGTCAGAAGAAGCTGATATAACACTGTTTGGGTCTTAGGGGTCCTGGTCCGCTGCTCTTTTCTTATCTATCGAGCCCCAAGATCAGAACAGCTGGTGAACAGTTGTCCATGTCATCCGCTTCTTCTGTCTTTCCCAGGTTCCTGTTTAATGAGCATTGGGTTAAGGGGTTAATTTGGTGGCAAGATCTTACCTGTTGCATCTTCTTCATGAGTCACCTTTATGCGTCGGTTCCCTCTCCTCTCGCTGGAGCAGACACCTCAGGTTGTCATCATGAATGATTTTCAGGATGCCGTCACGGTTGACACCTTTGCTTTGGGCCGGTGGGGAGGATGCACCTCCAGGTGGGAACACGTAGCTGAGGGGAACCACTTGTTTTGTAGCCAAGGAACAAAATGGATAAGAGGAAGAGACTTGGTTCCACCACCCTCTTCAAGGTCCCAGTGACCTGAAGCACTTCCTTTAGCCCTCACCTCTTAATGGTCCATATTCCTCCAAATGGTGACATCCTGGAGTCCCCACCGCCACCACACAGGTTCTTTGGTAGATTGTTCCCCATCCAGTTACTCCAGATCAGCAATGGATGCCTCTGCTGTCCTGGGGCTGTGGTCATGGTCACCAGGGAGGGTTCGTCCTTTGGGGAGCAAGCAGTTTTGAGGCTCAGAGCTGTAGCTGGCTTCCCAGGCTTAGGTTCCAGAACTTGGCAGGGTGATTGCCCTAGATCACTCTCTCTGGCTATGACTCTTTGGGTGTTGGGCATGGGGCTCTTGGACTGCTGTGCCCCTGGAGAAGAAAGCCCTTGTGTCTCTATCAGCTCTGTGAAGGATGACATCACTGATCTTGTCAGGGTTTCCCTCAGGATGTCAGGGCAGAGGCTACCCCCAGAGGGAGTGCGGCATGCCTATCATGTGGAAGGCTTGAGACTCTTCAGATAAGTCTCTGTCTCAGTCTGCTAGACTGTAAGGAGCTAGAGGCGTAGGCCGAACAAGTTAGGGCTAGTCCCCTGTCCCTGTATGTATGTTCTCTGTGTGTGTGTGTATCCTGGTTTCTTCTAAATTCATTCAGACTGAATGAGGGTCATCCTAGTGACTTTACCTTAACCTTGGAACCCGTACTGAGGTCTTGACATGCGGGGAGGGGAGCACACTTTGCGTACAAAGTCTGGGGAGACAGCAGTGCTGGTCACAGATACTGACAAATGTGGGATCTCTGGTTTCTGAGTCTAGGTAAAGACTCTTTTGACAAACTGAATGATACAGCCACATAGGGCACCGTATCACCTGAGTCGTGCCGACTGTGCTCTAAAGGCCTTTTTGTCCCTAATGTACTGTGGCTGGTTCCCTTTGAGATAGCAATTGAAGATACATGTTCTTGGGTCCAAAGACAATATATTCAAATTCAAGATGCGCCATGGCCTGGTGGGAGACCGTCTACAAGTTGCAGGCTCCTGGGAGGCTACATTGCAGCATCACCATTGCTCATGCACCCCTCACGTTATGGCAGACCCCCCCCCCCGCCCCTGAGCATGTACTGGCTGAGCTAGACCTGGGACTCGTGCATGGTGAGCACCCAGTAGGCCATCGTTGTTAGCAGTGACAGAATGTTCAGGCCCCTGGGTGGAATGAAGGTCAAGAGCATACAGCTCAGCTTCCAGGTATCCCACATCAGAATCTCTTGCTCTTGTCTGCTGAGATGTGTCTGCAGGTCTCCAGCACCCACAAACTCTGCTCTGAAGATGGTAATTTATTTTTAGGACAAGCCACTCAGGACGTGGGCTCAGGCTGCCTGGCTTGTTTAGCTGCCTTTGTGGAAGCAGAGGCTGTCGCTGGATCTAAAAATACTCAAGTCCACTTCCTCGTCTGTGTTGCCGCCTCGGAAGGCTCTGTGGTATTCCTGAAGGGCTGAGCCAGAGGAGTCCTACGGCCGCCAGAAACACCTCTGGCTTCGACCTCTGCCAGCCACTGTGGGAGCCTCACTCCGCGGGAACGAATTTGCTTCCCGGCTGAGCATACCCCATTTATGACTGCAAACGTTCATGTGAGTGGGGTGGAAATTAGGCCAACAGGATGAAAAATAAATAGCTCTTTAACTCGAGGGAGAGAGCTGGGCCCCAGAGGGCAGCTTCCACTGAGACCCCTCCTCTCGCATCAGGATGACACCCCAGGGGCTGGTACCATGGCAGGTAGATGGGCCCATCTGGGCCAGAGCGACATTTGCTCCTGTGCCTGTTTATCCAGATAGGGACCAGGCAGCACTAACAACAGTTGTAGTGGTTTAGGTAATGGTGGCTGCAGCTGCAGGAGCATAGCCTGCAACAGTCACGGTCCTGCTTCAGTGGGCACTCCGTTTTAATCACTGCTCACAGTGCTTTATTTCAGCACATACTCATGAGGTGTGTAATTATCTTTTTAATATTCCCACTATTAATTGACTGTTAAATGTCGTTGATCTGCCTGCTGTGAGCCTGGTAGGAGACAAGGCCACCCTGACAATGTCATTTCAGGTTTTTTTTTTCACAGACCTGCCATGCCATCTTGTAGATCTTACAGGTGACTCTGAAATACGAGATTTTCCTCAGGTGTCCCTGAGGGACAGCAGTGGGAGGAAGTCTGACCCTTTCTGACATGACTCTCCCCTCTGGTTCTGTACAGCACTGTCTTCAGGGTTTCTATTGCTGTGAAGAGACTCCATGACCACAGCAACTCTTATAAAGGAAAACATTTAATTGGGTGGCCTACAGTTCAGAGATTCTCTCCACTATCATCATGTTGGGTCATGGCGATGTACAGACCAACATGGAGCTGCAAAAGTAGCTGAGAGTTCTATAACTTGCACAGGCAACCGGAAGTGAACTGAGTGTCACACTGAGGGAAGCTTGAGCAAAGGATATTTCAAAGCCCACCTTCACAGTGACACAGTTTCTCCAACAAGGTCACGCCTACTCCAACGAAGTCACACTTCTTAATAGTGCCACTTCCTATAGGCTTATGGGAGCAAATTACATTCAAACAATCGCAAGCATTAGTGGGTCTTATCACCAGATCCTGGGCAAGCACATACCATTCTGGGTCACCTTCATGATCCCTATGTTCCCGATGGGCTGTGTGCTCCTAAAAAAACATCATTATTGTCTTCAGGAAAACATCAAAGTCCTGGACTGTAGTCAGCCCTTGCCTCACTCCTTCCTCTTGCTCCTTCATCTTCCTCTAAATACCTCCTTAATGTCTTACCCAAAAGGAGCAAAATGACACTTTCTGGTCCGGAGTCAGCCTCCTGGTACTCTGATATCAGCTAGGACATAGTTCTGCTTGTAGCAGTACTCTGTGGACCAGCTGTGCCTACTCTGGACTGATGGCAGGACTTGCACCTGTATCTCTTGCTGTAATTGCTCACAACTCTGTAAGGTGACAAATGTGTACTCTCTCTGGTCCTGATGGACAGCCACATGGCCCCAGGGAGCATGGGAAGCCTGTGCTGTAGAAGAGTTGTCCCAAATCCTGTGTGGCCTGCTACTCCTGCAGAAGCAAGCTGCAATGCAGAATCCACAGGAGGGCCGCCCTGTGGCTTAGGAGGTGATCTGCAGCTCTCTGGGGGATCCTGCCATGCAGAAAGAGGAAAATGGTAGCAGGAGTAGGCACTGGCTGGCATTTATTCCAGCTTGTGTTGCAGAGAAGCTAAGCCAAATCTGCCCAAAGTTTAGCCCCTTAGACTGTGGTCAAAGCTCCCTCGGGGACAGGATACACTTACACACCTCACTATACCTCACAGGTGAATTGTATGTGAGCTCTAAGGCACTAAGAAAAAGAAAGGAGAGGAAAAGCTCTTGAGAATCTTTGAGATGCCAGGCTCTTCTCGATGATGCTGACTTCTCCATGCTAAGATCTGTGGCTCAGAATTATTGTCCATTCAGGGTATCACGGTGGCCCGCAAACCAAGCAGTAAGTGGATGTGTACGTGGGTACCTGGGGTTGTGAACCTGGGATCTGAGATCGGGTGAGTCTGGTGTCAGAGTCCTTGAATGCTAAATGAGAGTTATGGAGTTCATGGACAGGAAGCCACAAGAACACTACACTCAGAGTCACTGCTCTCCCGTGGGCTTGTTCTGCTTTTGTCCTTGAAGGTGGCACTTATATGGGCATTCTGTAATACATGGTATGGGAACAGTGCTAGATGATAGGGATGTGTGGACAGATCTGTGCTTAGTGGGGAATGGTGACTGGGCCCCTGTGTGTCATGGCATCTGATTCCATAGATGCCGAAGGACATTCAGTGTGTGGGCTCCTTACTGGCTGCCAAGGCTGATGTAAGACAGTGGATGAAAGATGAGGACCCTGGAGCCCAAGAAACTGGTGGTGAACCAGTGCAGCAGAAAGGGACTGTGCTGTCATGGGGCAGAGATGCTCCTGGGAAGCCCTGTTGTCATCTCTCAACCCTCAATCTTAAAGCCTCAGAGCTTTGTTTTATGGGTATATGTATCCTGTCTGGATCTGATGTTTTGTTTTGTTCTCTGATAATGGGGCATGTGACCTTCTCCGGGCCTCTGGTAGCTTCTACTCTCCCTCAGGAACCCAGAGTCAGCTAGCCTTGGCAGGAGTCTTAGGTGGCTGCCTGATCTGAGAGCTGAGAGCTTGGTTGAGTGCCCGCCTCAGATGCTCAACTTTGACCTTCCTGTGACGTCATGGGTATGTGTCTGTAGAAGTTAGAGGTCAATGGTTGTGTGGGGGGCTAGTGTCAGGCACATCTCCCCATTGTGTTCCTGGAGTGAGTTCACTCCTGCCCTTGAGGATGGGTCCTGAGCAACTCAGCAGTCAAGGCTCTGGCTTCCTCTTAGACTACCTGTCTGAATACCTGGGGACCCGGCTTATAGAGGCTGAGTGTGGGGTGGTACTGACTCTTTGGTGCCTCCTGTCTCCTTTGCTTTGCTTCTGACACCTTCCCTGAGTCTTTTTTGACTCTTTTGAAAATAGGAGCACAGCTCCTGACCAGTTCTGTTTCTGATTTGTTCTGTTACCATGGTTCTGGATCATTCTGCAATTCCAGCTCCCAGGTAGCACACCCCAGTTAGCAGGCCTTCTGTTTCTTTTTCTAGAGTGTTTTTCTCTAGCTCTTATCACAGCCTCTCCCTTCGCCCTTCCCGCCTATTCCCCATCAGCAGCTTCATAATTTAGTGAACAAAATACATAATTTGGAGGTAACTTCATTAGGTTTAATTGTACCACATGGATGCCAAGTGGGTTTGAAAAACGATGATCGATTATGAGTTCCCTCATGGAAATATCATCAACATAATGGCTTTGAAAACGCGTCCGTGTCTCCGGTGACTGCTGCCCCCATTAATGTCACCCCTCGTCAAGAAGGAGAGAGGTGCTCTCATTGCAAAGTGAACGCCTACAGCTGTTACCCAAATTAGCAGTGCCTCTTCCGGAGCACGCATGGCAGACAGGCCTGCTGCCATGCTGAGGGAGGGCACATGCCGCCTGTCCCACTGCCTGGCATGGGGTGGATGATGGAAGGGTGGCGGCTCCTGTCTCTATCACTATAATCCCCAGGAATTGGTTCTATGAATAACATTTGTTTATGAGGTGAAAACCGAGAGACTGCTTGCCTGACTCTGGCATCACAGCCCCGAGACAGCCTTCTTGCCAGTCAGCAGCTGTACGGCTCCAATCAGCCTGTCCTTCCCACAGTGGCTGAGGGATGAGGGAGTGCAGGGAACTGCATGGGTGGCATCCGTGTGGTACAATTAAACCTATTGAAGTTACCTGCAAATCATGAAAGGGCAGATGGAGCCCTGCGCGCTGAGACAGGACCATGAGAATGTCCCCTGTGTCTCTAACACCCACCTGCAGTTACGGTACCCCTGATTGCCCACCTCAGTCTGGAAACTAGGAATGTGGTATTGTAATGGTGAGCTCTAGTGCTTGCTAGGAAATGGCGCCCCTGGCTAGTCCCATTACTCAGTGTTCCCCTGTTTCTCCATACCTCTCACAAGCAGGTTTCACTGCCCCAGAGGAGGAGCTGGCATTCCAACTTTAGACCTTGAAA
The DNA here is from genome assembly GCF_014885135.2 of Alexandromys fortis. Lineage (NCBI taxonomy): Eukaryota > Metazoa > Chordata > Mammalia > Rodentia > Cricetidae > Alexandromys > Alexandromys fortis. The sequence continues at coordinate 2,205,523 of NW_026067920.1, forward strand.
AAGCTACTACCAGCCTCCTCTAACAAATTTGATTTTCCATGCATAGTTGCAGAGCTGTTGATAAGATTCACTGAGCAATGGCTCAACACCTCTAGCCACTGGGCAATTTCTGGGCACCTAGAGCAGCCATGTCTATGCTGTGGCCTGGGTATAGGGTCCAAGAGGGCTTGCCTATGAGAAGCCAGTTCCCATCAAAGGCTGACCTCAGAGACTGATATCTCTCTGAGTAGAGTGTGAGCAGTAATTAGGCTAACCATCTCTGCCATCCCACCATCACAAATATCAGCACCACTATCACCACCACAATCAATACTATCAGTATCACATCAGCATCATATACCACCACGATCACCATAAACACCATGGCCACCACCACCACTACTCACATCAACACCATCACCACCACTATCAACATTATCACCACTACCACCAATACCACCATCACCACCACCATCAACATCATACACCACTTCCATCAGCACCACTATTGCCTCCGTCACCACCATCATCACCACTATCAACCATCAATACCACCATCATCATTATTATGGTCACTATCACCATATCCCCACCATCATTACAATCACGACCACTATTTCCATCAGTAGCATCACCACTATCATTACTACCATCATCACTACTATCATCAGTACCATTTTCAACACCACTACCACTTGACCACGAACACCATTGAAACCATTGTTACCATTTCTACAATCATCACGACTATTTACACCACCAACACCATCTCCACCACCACTGTCAGTTCCATGACCTTTACCAGCACCACTACCACCACCATCATCAGTATTGCCACTATCAACACCATCACTGTCAATATTGTCACCACAGTCACTACCACTACCACACTCGTTTAGTGTGTGTGTGTTTATGTGTTGTCTGCCCTGAAAAAGATCAGGCATCCTCTCGGAGTAGAAGCCTGTGTCTCTGGCATTTGTGGCTGCAGCAGAAGGGTCAAGAGTTGGTCATGTAACCGAGTTCCCTTCCTCCATTGTCTCACCATCTCTCTTCCCAGCATCCTGTTGGGCAACCCCTCAGCTGAGGCTCCCATGAGAGAGGAATTGGGAAAGTTCTTGGGAGTTCACGGGCAGGTTGATGGGAGCCTGTCCTGGCCAGAGACGCAAGAGGGAGCATCTTCAGAAACAGGTTCAGTTCAGCTTATCAAGGTTCCTAATCAGGACTCCAGAACAGTGGTGAGCCCTGCCCAGTGTCTCAGAGGACAGGCCTCAGTGGAAGCCTGGTGATGGCAATGTTGTCACCGCCACTGTGTTAATGGAAGCACAGATTTTTCTGCAAGGGACGCTGACCTGACTGACTGTCCAGGCAAAGCTACCATTAAAGGGACACCACAACCTTGAGTATGTTTAGAGATGAGAGATCCAGTCAGTTTGCTAACAGTGAAGTGCAGGCTATCAGATCTACCAGCCTGTAGGTGTGGCTTCCCACTGTTCTGCCTTGGGCAAGTTGCTTAAACTCTCTGGGCTTCAAGTTCTCCATGTGAGCATTCTTCTTCAGCATTGTCGAAAGCCTTAGGTGGCAACTTATCCAAGGGACACCCACAGTACTGGGTGCAGCAGAAGACGGTGGTCTAGGTGTGGCCCCCACCCCCATTGCTTGTTTGGACTGCTCATTTGCAGTGAGGGTGCTCACTGGCACAGGGAACACTGCCAGCCTGCTCCTGAGCTGCTGCTGGCTCCGAGTCTCACTAGGAAATTGCTCATTGCAGCAGTGGCGAAAGCATGCATCAGATTCACAGTTTATTTTTAAATAAATTTGGGGGAGTGGAAAACAAAAAGAGATGGTTTCAAAAGAAAGGCCTCCAGGCATGACGGAGACATTGGCAGGGTCCCAAACCCTGACCCCAGATCTCTGCTCAGGAGATTCTTCCCCCAGCGCCCCTCCTCCTCTGCCTCCTGCTTCGTGCCTCTCTGGCCCCAGGAGGCTTGGATCTTTTCTTCTCCTCAGGGTTCGTGACCATCCCTCCAGTGTCTAGCTTCTGTGTCCCCTGGTCCCTGGTGGTGGCAATGGTGATGGGTTGGGCACCTGGGGCCTGACTCTGGTAACAGGCTGTGCCTGAGGACCACCTTGGCCCTGGAAGCAGCTACAATGTTTGGAAGGCCCTAGTGTGTTGACAGGAATATTACATGAGTCAGATCTGCCCTGGACTCTGTCAGCTCCTGCCCCTCACCGTTGCCTGTTGGTGTAGACTGGGGAACTGGAGTACTGAAAGCGAAAGTGGTATTGGCAAGCTAGGCCACAGGATGCCACTCACAAGCCTCCCCTGAGGCTGTGTCTGCGTTAGAGGTCACATTAAGGTAGAGGTGGGTAGTTGTAAACTCACTCTAGTCCCCCACTTTCAGCCCCTTCCCCAGTCTCCACTCCTTTGCGAGTGACTCTTCCTCTGCCTCTTCCCTTGTCATTCTCTCTGTAAAGCAGTCCCCGCCACCCCGCAGTGGCTTTTACCAGGACATAGCCCCACTATCCCTGTCTTCTGGCAGACAGGGAACACGGGAGCTGTGTGAGCTTGGGCAGTGAGCTGCCTCACTGAGCTTTTCTGGATTTCCTCCCGAGTGAGGCTGGGTAACAAGCTCTCATGCGGGTGCAGTTTCGAGAGGCTCAGCACACCCAGGGCCAGCCCTTCCAGCTGTGCTCCCATGGCAGGCCAGCTGCATCCCACCTCCTGCCAGCCTTCCCCATCTCCTCCATTCTAACCGAGGGGCCCTGTCTCCAGGCTCTCCCCAGAGATGTGTGCAGAGCAAACAAATCTCAGAAGTCACCAGCCCTGACAGCAGCCGGGCCACGTTCCCGGTCTCTGTAACCTGCAGCCTAGCCTCGGGTTTCAGTTCCACCCTGGCTGAGAAACCTTCGGGTCTCTGCAGAGTCCTCTGAGATCCAGGGTGTGAACCCAAGCAGAGGCCTGCAGCACCAGGCCTGGGAACCTGCTTTGAGCCAAGATGGCTCTCCTTGGGGAGGAGGAGGGGGGAGGTGTATTCAGGGGACAGCTGGGTTGCTTGGGAACCTCATCCTTACAATTCCTCTACAATGAGCTGTAGAGAAGGTGAAAGCGGAATTAACTCCAGAAGACACAATTAGGGTCGTCAGCAGCCAAATTCCTATTGAAAAACAATAAGCAGATGTTGCCTGAGCTGAGAGGGAGAGAGAGAGAGAGAGAGAGAGAGAGAGAGAGAGAGAGAGAGAGTCTGCGTCCAGTGTGTGGGCAGAGGCAGTGTGCCGTTTGGTTACCACGCTGTGTTCTGTGCCATGGTGGCTCCAGGGGCCCCTCAGTCCTCCCTCGATCCTGAGCTGTTTCTCAGGTGTCGACTGTTTTCCTCTGCTACGGTTCCTCTGATTGGACGCTGCTGCGACTCTCCTTATTCCCCAGCTAGCTCCTCCTTCACACATCCCAGCCCTTCACATCCCCATGTTGTCTTTGGCTATTTTCTTCCTTGGCTCCCCAGTCAGTAAGTGCCCATTTTTCCTGGCAGCCGTGGCTGAGCCCTCCCTACCAACCTGAGAGCTGCTTATCCAGGAAACTGCTCTCCTCGGCCCTAAAACCTAGAATGCCACCTCTTCCCCCCACCATGCCCACATTCTGAGAGCTGCGCACGTGAGCCAAGGCTTTCCCAGATTCAGTTGTGTATTGGGTAGGTGATATCCTCTCTGGCCCTTTGGAACCAACAACATGTTGGAGGTGCCAGTGTTCTCCCAGCGCTGCCAACCCCAGCATGGAGCCCTATCACTCCCTGCAACCCAGAGCTAAGGTGGCTCTGCCCTGCCCTAATGGGGACGTGCCATCCTTCCCTGGTTTCCATGGTGATGTCAGTTTCCCATGCCAACTGTCTTTGGGAGGATTTTGAATTCATTATTTCATATGTAGGTCTTGCGCTCCGCCTCCTGCTTCAGGTTTCGATGTCTTGGTGAGCACTTTGTCCATGTATCATGGATGAAGAAAAGCGCAGGTTGAGTCTGAGCCCAGGCTCTCCTTTCTCTTATATGGGCCCACAGATGGTCAGTGGTGTTGATCCTGGGGCTCCGGAGCTGCGGGTTTTTATGTTTCGCAGTTGAACTGGGCTGCTGTGTAGCCAGCCACCCACGCAGAGACTGGGGAGCATGCAACAGGGAGCTTCATCACTCTGGGGCCTTGCACCCTGCGGAGGATGCTGTGTTGACTGCATCTCCCAAGCCTCGGTTTTCATGCGTGTTGATGCTCATGACAGCTCCTGGCTTTGGCTGTCGTGATAGTTGTGCAAGATGACAGAAATAGGGTGCCTGCATGCCGGAGAACTGCGGAAGGGCAGAGTCAGCTCTGGCTGGAGGCTATGGGGCTGGTGGGACCTGAGCACAGCTGCCCAGTGTTGGCATGTGCCACAGGACAAGGGGCAGGAAGAGGGCAGTATGAACAACCTGTGCTAAGAGGACATCAGAGGAGACACCAAGGAGTGGACTTGGGCATCTCCACATTGACACCTGTTGTCAAAAATCTTGGTGTTAGCCGGGCAGTGGTGGCACATGCCTTTAATCCCAGCACTCGGGAGGCAGAGACAGGCAGATTTCTGTGAGTTCGAGGCCAGCCTGGTCTAGTTCCAGCTAGTTCCAGGATAGGAACCAAAAGCTACAGAGAAACCCTGTCTCGAAAATCCAAAAGAAAAAAAAAAGAAAAAAAGAAAAAAAAAAGATCTTGGCGGTATGTCACGACCAGTTTGTTTCAGCTCTGGACACTGCAGAGGCCTGGTGTACAGAAGATGTGTGGATCTGGCATTTATATGTGGGATGTTTGTAAGTCAGTGGTTGATGCAATGAAGGTACTTGTTATTTAACATGGCTTTGTTGAGGGATATTAATTGGTATACACTAAAGTGTGCCTTTTTAAACTGCATTCCTTGGTAACTTTTGATCCTGTAATATGAACACAAATACTGTGCTCCCCTATAACAGCACCCATTAGCCTAGGGCCTTGTCCTTTGTACTCAATACCTGTGGCTCTGTTTCTCACTCAAACATGCTGCCTTTCCCAGAATGTTGTGCAAGGGGCCTAATGTGGAGTGTACCATCTTCTGAGCCAGGCTTACTTCATACTCACTGCAATCTGTGATATTAGTCTGCATTTTATTTCTATGGCAAATACTCCTTTAAAGAGAAAAGGTCTTTGTTGGCTTGTGGTTTCAGCACAGCTCAGCCCATGAGCATCTGCCTCAGAGCATCATGGTAAAAGAGCATACATCATGGTGAAAGGGCATGCATCATGGTGGGAGGGCATGCATAGTAGAGGGAGGGCATGCATCATAGAGGGAGGGCATGCATCATGGTGGGAGGGCATGTGTCATAGTGGGAAGGCATGCATCATGGTGGGAGGGCATGCATTGTAGAGGGAGGGCATGCATCATGGTGGAAGGGCATGCATCATGGTGGGAGGGCATGCATTGTAGAGGGAGGGCACGCATCATGGTGGAAGGGCATGCGTCATGGTGGGAGGGCATGCATTGTAGAGGGAGGGCACGCATCATGGTGGAAGGGCATGCGTCATGGTGGGAGGGCATGCATCATGGTGGAAGGGCATGCATCATGGTGGGAGGGCATGCATCATAGAGGGAGGGCATGCATCATGGAGGGCATGCATCATGGTGGAAGGGCATGCATCATTGTGGTAGGGCATGTATTGTAGAGGGAGGGCATGCTAGAGCATAGATGCTCATCTCATGGTGGAAGGGCATTCACTGTAGTGGGAGGGCATGCATCATGGTGGAAGGGCATGCATCATGGTGGGAGGGCATGCATCATAGAGGGAGGGCATGCTAGAGCATAGATGCTCATCTCATGGTGGCCACAGAAAAACAAGGAAAGGACCAGGGCTCCTAGAATCTTGTTTAGAGACAGACCGCTCAGTGATTTCACTTCTTCAACTAGGTCCCACCTTTTAAAGTTTCCTCACCAAATAGCTCCACCAGATGGGACCAAACTTTTAACATCTGAGCCTATGGGGCACTTCATATCCAACTTATGCTACCTACAGATCATCTGTGTGGTGTGTGGCAGAATTTGTTCCTTCGTGGTGCTCTGTGGTCTCCTGACACACAGGCCAGCAGTTTCTCTGTCGTGCCCCTGACTGAAGGACGTCCTGGCAGCTTCTGTGTTCCTTACTGTCACGTGCCAGCTGCTCTGAACACTGCACTGGTCTCTGTGTGGACATACACTGCTGTTTGGCTTGCATGAATAACGGGTAGGGTCCCTCATGTATGAAAGGATGCATTTAATTTCATAAAATAATGCCTAGTTGATTCTAGGGCCATTCAGTCCTAACTCTGGGTCAGGAGAGCTCAGGGCCATTCAGTCCCAACCCTGGGTCAGGAGAGCTCCAGTTACCCCATCCTTGTACCTTCCTGTATTGTTAACTTTCATATTTGGGGCATTCTTGTAAGTGTAAGGTGTGCCTTGTGTTTCAATTTACATTTCTCCAGTAACTAATGGCACTGAACACATCTTCCTAGGCTCATTTGCCATCTGTAGTGTTATTTTGGCAATGGGAGTGCTCAAATACAGGGCTTTGCTATTCTCCCCATTAGACTGGCCTGCAGGCGTATATCTGTGGGGCATTTTTGTGATTGACAGATGATGATGGAGGAGGGTCCAGGCCTCTCCCTGGACAGCAGCACCCTTGGACAGGCGGGTCTGCGATGTATGAGAAAGGGAGCTGAAGAAGCCTGAGAGAACAAGCCAGGAAGCAGTGGTCTCTGCTCGGTCCCTGCCCTGGCTGCCCTTGATGCTCGGGTACCTGTCAACTGCAACAAGCAAACCCTTCCTCCCCAAGTTGCTTTCGGTCAGTGTTTTAGTACAACAAAAGAGAAGCTAACTAAAATGCTTCCTGTCTTCTCAACCTCTCTTCCCCTCTCCTCCTTTTCTTCTCTGCTCCCACCCCTCCCCCATCTTCTCTTTGAGGTCCTGGGGGTGGAGCCCAGGCTTACCAGCTGCTATGCAGTTGCTTCCCACTGAGCCACACCCAACCCCTTCATCAAGTGCTAGTTGTCAAGCCCAAAATAAACTCGGGACAGATACCTGAGTTTTTAGTAGTGATAGATTTGGTTTCTTCATATTTTTTTGCTATTGTGTTATACGCATCGACATCTCAACTGCAAATCTTTGACTAACTCAAAGTTGCTGATTTTCTGTCCACCCTTTTCTGGAAGCTTGCTGGTTCCAGTTGATCCTTGGCTCTGGGGTCCACTCTGAGTTCGCAGTTGTCTGAGATGCAGGATGGGGACTGGGAGTCTTGTTCACAGAGTGCAACATTTGGTCATTTGTTTAGATGCTGTATCAGTCAGCCTATCAGGATGGGCAGGTATGGTGGAGGGGCAGCGTGAACTCAGCCAGGCTCCTGTTGTGGCCCAGGTTTTTCCAGTGTGTGTTTGGAGTGGGGAGGGGCTGGAAAGATCTGTGTAGCACTACCCCCTGAATGAGGCCAGTTCAGCATGGCTGTCTGATTCTTGTCACAGTGGCAATCCACTGCAGTAACATGCTGCCACTGGGGCCCTGGCTTCTCGGATGCCCAGGAGTGATGCCTTAGCTACACCACCTGGCCACAAACCACCTTTGTGGGCCCCATGGTCGGACATTGTTCCTCCCTTAAGGCCATGCCTTCAAGAGCTGGGCATCTGTCCAGAGCAGCTTCTGACTACATCTGACATGGGCTCAGGTTCCTGAATGTTCACCCAGCCACACCATTACCCTACCTCTGCCTGCACTGGTCATTTTAGAGAGACTGTGGGGACCCAGGGCTGGACAGACTATGTGGGACAGGAGCTTGTCTTCTAGAGGGACTTAGCCACAGGTAAGTCTCATCTGGCTCCTCACAGAGAAATGTGCAGCCAGCTCCAAGTGTCCCCAGACTTCTGATACAGCGACAGGGACAGAATGTGAGGGAGGTTCAAGTCAGTACATGTGACGTAAACACCTAAGCCAGGTGACTGCAACAACTTGAAGCCAGGTCAGGTAGTGGCACTTGGCTCAAAGTAGGAGCACATCACAGACACGACCCCTTCTGCTGCTCAATGTGTGCCCAGGTTGCAAATAGCTTGCTTGCTGGAGGACAGCAGGAAAATGCAGAAGAGTGAGAAACTGACTCATGACAGCCAGGAGCCATTGCTCGTTGTGCAGATGCAGACGCCATTCTTGCCTGTGTGCTTTTTGCACGCATGTCTGTGGGCACACATACACTTCTTTGGACTCCAGTGGATGTGTGTGTGCATGTGTCTGGGGGTCTCTGGGAAGGTGCACGCGTGCGCACACACACACACACACACACACATCCCTGTCGGTGGTTTCTATGGAGATGTGCACAGACACGTGTCTGTATTGGTTCCTATGGAGCCATGCAAGCACACATATTTATAAAGTTACCATAAAGAGATCATGTGCCAGATTCCAGTTCAGTAAGTGCTTACAGCTGTCTGCTGGACCCCGGCTCTGCAGTAGGGCTGGGCACGAACATGGTTTGTGTCTGCAAAGACCAGGAAATGGACAAGTAAACAGACATTTTAGAGTCCGTGTGGAAAAAGGGAGGGCATGCCATGTATGCCTCCAGACACACTGTGGGGTAGTTAAGTGTTTTTGCTACAGTTTCTGAAATGGTCCCCAATTGGGCTGGTCTCTGGCTTGTTATTATAAATGTGATGTTGTTATAAAGTGCAGTGAGCACGGACTCCAGCCTGGGATGCTGACAAGCAGATGTGCCGGCACAGCCCCAGAGCTGCCATGTGATGGTCGTGACAGCTCAGATCTCTGCCAAAGGTTCCGATGCCTAGAAAGGGGAGAATCAGAAAGCCCCATGGCTCTTTGCACTACAGGATCTCATGAGATGCCCATCGCTGGTTCCCAGATGCACGCCGTGACTACATCTTGATGCACGTGAAAATAATTTTTGCCAAATTTGCACCATCATTAACTTTCAATCATGGCCAATTTTAGACGAGGCTCTTAGTTCAAGATTTTTTGTCTTGTCACAGTGATGGAGAGGGCTCTGTTTTTAGCTGCAGGGGATGGTGATGGGGTCCTCCCTCTCCCCCATAGAGGAAGGCTCTCTGCCACAGCTGAGACGGAGCTCATCAACCCGGAAGCTAGCCAAGGATTTGATGGGATGTGTCTGCTGTAGAACAGCTTCCTCCATCCAGGGAGTCTTTGGGTTGACGTTCTTAAGATGCAGTTCAGCCCCACGCTTGGCCCCTGCGGAATCATCTGCAGTCCTGCCTTTGGAGAAAGAGGCACTGTGAACACCCCGGGGAGAGCTTGTAAAGTGGATTTCAGAAAGGAAAATGTTTCGCATCCAGAAACTTCCATCCTCCCCATAGGAGTTGTCACATGCCGGGTGTTGACTAAGAACGCAAGAATGCCTTTTCTCTCGGCTCTAGTTATAACCAGGTTGGTATGAATGGCGTGCAGAAGTCAGGGTTGCCATTGTTCACCACAGAAGAGCTTTCATGAAAGGCACGAATAACGAAGGAAGTGGCTCTCCATGGCCACAGAAAGGAGATGGATGTGGTCACTGAGAGTCACCTATTGTACCTTGACTTCAGCTCCTTGGCTGATGCCCACAGTCAATGAGTCCTTCTGGGGAACCGAATGCACCTGTCTGGGTGTGCCTGCCTCCTGGTACAGGCTTCTCATGAAGTCTTTCAGAGTTTCCCCACCAATCCTGGTCACTCCCTGGAGCCAACTTCATCTCATTCTGGTGGCCCAGGCATCTGGAGCCAGATCCAGTCTGTCTTGCCCATCCTATGGCAGTTAGAGGGGAGCCCATCCCCTACCGCCGTCCCATGCAGCCCACCATAAACAGCATCAACTCCAAACGAACCTGCTTGAGGCAGTCACCAGAAGGGCCTCATATCAGATCCCCTCTTTTCTGGATTCCCCGACCCTTTGTGCCTGTCAAGTGTATAGTGCATACGTCTCAACATCTGAACCCAAAATGTACAGTTGTCATGAGGTCCTTCTGGCTCCTGTCCCTGTGCTGGGAGCAGTGGCTGAGAATTCAGGCTTGCAGGGAGTGGAATCTCCTGCACTACTGCTTTGGGGCTCAGTGGTTCAGTGGTAGAGTAGATGACTACCGCAAGCAAGGTGCCAGGTCCAGTCCCCAATCATGTAAACACAAAGGTTATTGAGACATGTCTGTCATTTATTTCTGGGTTTATTGGTTTATGAACATGTTCATCAAGATCTGGAGCAGCCTAGAGGGAGGTCAAGGGTATTGCAGGGGTTTTATTAGTGTGGACAAAAATGCAGGTGATCCAGGTCAGAAATGTACGTATCCAGCCAAACTGTCATCTGAGACATGCAAACCTCAAGACTACTTGGCTGGCATACTGTGACCCATAGCAGAGGTGTCTCCATCCATCGGAGAGCCGTAAGTGGTGCTAGCCACCCTCTCAACCCTCCTCCCACCACAGGCGGGAGAATGTCCCGGCTGATTACTGCATGCGCACATTGCTCAAGGCTCTGGGAGATTGGCTCTGTGCCCACAGCCACGTAGCCAGGGGAAGCAGAACCTTCTAAGCCTCTGGATTCCTCTTCTAAGCAGAGGCAAGGGACACACTAGAAATATGTTGGATTTACACCAAACCCCTCTCAAGTGCTACATTCCTCTAGGCCTTTCTATGCTTAGAAAACATGCCGCAGACAGCTGCGGAGAGCTGCTCTAGAAGTCGCCAAATGTTGTTTTAAAGAAACGTCTTGAAATATCAAGTCTCAGGCCTTCAGAGCTCAAACGTGACGAGTCTTCTTCCATTGCCCAATATGCCAGCTCCGTCTGTTTAATCAACTGCCCCAAGCCCCGACTGGAGACACACTGGAAGATTCCCAGGCCTCCAAGGTTCTCAGCAACGGCGACTTCTGAAAATGACATGAACATTGGCAGAACCCAGAGTCTCCTTCCGGCCCCTTCTTGAAGGGGCAATGACCTTGCAGAAATTGCAAAGGTCACAGCTGGGCAAGGACCCCAGATGTCCCTCCTCACAGTCATATTCATTACTAGGCAGAGTATAGGGGTTCAGGGTGAGCTGTCACTCAGAGCCTGGCTCCTCTGAGATGTTTAATTTAAATGGTGACATTTCCCCAGAATATTAGCTATTTTGTTGTTGCTGCTGCTGCAACAAATGCCGCTTAAGGAAGAGGTGGGCTCACAGTCTTAGGGTACACTCCGCTGTCTGGGAAGGCATGGTGGGTGGCAGGACCTTGCTTGGTGTAGTGTCCACAGTCAGAAAGCAGAAGGAGAGATGAACGTTGGTGGCCAGCTCATTTTCTTCCTTTATATTCAGTCCAGGACCCCACCCCTGGGATGGTTCCTGCCCTTACTGGTTGCATCTCCCCTCCTTGATTATACCTCTTTAGAATCATCCTCACAGACACGCCCTGAGGCCTTTCTCCTAGGCGACTCTGGACCCCATTATGTTGATAGTATTAAGTACCATACCCTATGACTTAGCTTCTGGAGTGTCAGACTTTCTGCAGATACTTAGCTACAAATGTTAGGTCTCCCTTATCTCTCATTGGTGGATTGGCTAGTCATACTCCTTTGCCTATCTTGAGATGCTGTATGAGATTCTTATTTAAGGGAAAGAAGTAGCTTAATGAAGAAGAAAACCAGTCATCTTTTTGCTACTGTAGTACAGCCAAGTGTGCCAGCTTCTAACAGGAAAGCCCGATCATGGTTTTGTCAGTTGCAGTACATGGTCAGTTGGCTCTGTTGCTTTGGCCCGTGGCGGTATCTAGGTGGGAGGGAGTACAGACAGGAGCTAAAGTGCTCATCCAGGAGAGGCACCAAAAGATAAAGAGCAAGGGGCTAAGATCCCCAAATTCCCTTCAGGAGTGTGCTCCAATATTGTGAGGACCTCTCACTAGGCCCCACTTCCCAAGGGCTTCTCCATCCCACAGAGGCCCACCCTGGGGACAAAGCCTTTAATATGTTGAACTCAGGTTGGGGGTGTTTAAGGCCCAGGCTCTAGTAAAAGTCCCACAAAGACGCCCCTAGTGCAGGTATTTGTTTCAGGATGGCCCTGAATGTCAGATTCGGGCTGAGCTGTTTGCCCACCCAGATGAGACTGATCCTGCTTGTGTGTGGACAGGATGGCTATGCTGACCTACTGTTGAGCTGTGTGGCCATCCCTACACAGTGGCAGCTAGCCAGACACCAGGACACAGTGGGAGGAGGCCCAGGAAGAGTATGCTCTGCTGGGGGCTGCAGGCATCAGAGGCCAGCCTTTCCCAGGAAGTGATGTCAGACTCTTTCCATAAGTACAGCAGAAATATTCCCTCCTTTAGAAACCCCATGTACCCACATGCCCATCTTCCCTACTGCAGGGAACATCACTTCAGCTGCCCCTGTCATCCACCATCATCAAGCACCATTTAAACCTTCTCTTTGAAAGCTGTTCCCAGGGAGCAGGTACCTCTAGCCCCCTTCCCAGACAACCCTGGCAGGAGCACAGAAGCCCAGAGCTTCCCTTCCCACTGCACCGCACAGCCTCTGTCTCGCTGCTACATTCAGCCTGGGTACCTGGGCTCCTGAGGGGAGAAGTTACAGAACAGCCCAAAGAATGGGACAGAAGCCTTTCCTTCCATAGCCCTTACAGTCCCAGCCTGAACTGGGCAATGGGTCCTCTGCCTCCGCTGGTATCCAAGCCTCTTCTTCCTGAGCATGCCAGAGGCCATTGCTCCCAGCTAACTCAGCTTACCACTTCCTCCTTAAGCAAGCACAGCCACCACTGCCCAGTGCCAGGCCCCTCAGCTCTGCCATGACAGCTTGTTTCCAATAGAGACTCTCAGAGGCAGAGAACATATGGACATTTGGTGGGATCTGGGGAAAGAGGGAGAGTCTAAAAGCTAGTTAAGGAATTTCTGGTTTCAAAGTAGGCTCAGAATCCCTCATCCACCTGCGGGAGATACCCCAGGCACTGCTAGTGTGGAAGCATCTGAGCAGAAATGGCACCACGGCTTGTCCAATTACCTCTCATTGCCAAAAATAGATCTGAGAAACGCCGGCTCTTTCAGGTAGGAGCCCATGAGCGTCGTGTTCAACAGCAGAGGGGGAAAAAAAGAACCGTGTAATTTCATTAATAATTTTTGCTTACAGTGACTATTAAGAAAGAGTGATGGGTGAATTAAAACTCAATCAGGTTATGAAAAATGGAGAGTAAATAATACTTGGGAAGGATGGCTGCGGTGGGAAAAGCCTGCAGAGACCCGCCCATTAAAACACACATTATCCCTTAAACAGAGTCAATGTAGAAATGCAATTCTCTACAGATCAGTAACGCTCATACATTTATTTTCTGCTGGCTGATTTTGATTTATGGGGTCCTTTCCCAGCTCATTCTCAGCTCCTCTTTAAAGTGCTGGTTTTGTGCCTGTGAAAGGCGGGTGACTGATGAAGGGTTAGGCTCTGAGTCATGTGGCTCCACGGCCCCTGCTGGACCCCAGCAACTTCCCAAGGGCTTGTGGAAGGAGCAAGCAGGGCCTGTCATCTGGGACCAGTTCTTGTGAGTAGCAGTTAGGGATGGTGGAAAGGGGACCTAGATTTGGGGAACGTTTCTGGGTGCATCCCCTTGGCAATCCGAGCCTTTGTGTTCCCATCTTTGAGAGGCGGGAGTCTGTCTGTCTGTTGGGCTGACATAACAATGTGCCCAGATGCAGTACAGAAGCAGGAGAGTGTCTTGGGTCTCACCTCACTGCTAGGGAACTGGAAGTTGGAGAACAAAATGATTCTGTCAATTCTAGTCTTCATTGGCTACACACAACACTGCCTCTGCTTGTCTTACTGGAGCCACTGTTTCGTCTTGGAAAAGGCCTTTCTGGGACTTTAGGACCATTTCCCCTTAAAATCTTTTTTTTTTTTATTTCAAAGCTTTTTATTTCCATTTTGCATACCAACCACACTTCCCCTCCTACAGCTCCCAACCCCCATCTACTCAGAAAGGGTAAGGCTTTCTTTTCCATGGGGAGTCAACAAAGTCTGGCATATCAAGTTGAGGCAGGACCAAGCCCCTCCCTGTGTATCAAAGTATCTTTTAATACTCAAGGCTGAGCAAGGTATCCCTCCATAGGGAATGGGCTCCAAAAAGCCAGTTCATGCACTAGGGATAAACCCTGCTCCTACTGCCAGTGGTCCCACAGACTGCCCAAGTCACACAACTGTCACCCACATTCAGAGGGTCTAGTTCTCACCTTGAGATCTTAAGTGACATACACAAAGACTCAAGACCACACTCAGGTCTGGGTCAGTAATCCATTTGGGGCACCACTCAGTCTACCCCCCCCCCCCATCTAAGAACTGCAGGGCTCCCGATATGATACTACTTTGGCCTGGCCAAACTGAAGAGCAGGTCCCCAAAGTTATCCCTGAAGTGAGCACTGGGGTGTAGAGAGGTGCTGGGTGGGGAACAGAAGGAACAAGCTTCAAGTTTGCTGGAAAAGAATCTCCAGCTTGGAAGGATGGGAGTGTTCAGGTGAACCGCGCATCTCTCCATCCTCACGTATATACGACTGAGCTTGGGAGCTATGCCCATGTGCATTCAATTGTTTAATCCCCAAATATTCAGAGTACTTGTGGCAAATATGGGGATTAGAGCCCCTGTCCCTGAGAGCCTAGCAAGGAGCTTTGATACCTTGAGGAACTGTCATGCTGGCCTGCTTCTCTGAACCATGTTGGCATTGGTTTTGCAACTCGGTTCTGCTGAGTTTGACGAGGTGGGGGAGTCAGAGGAACCGTGAAACACAGTCCCACCACCCTCTCAAACCAGAGCTAGCCTCCATCTCTGCAAAGATGACGGAGGCCTCATTTGGTCCTCTTCTGGAATCTCTCATAGTGTGACAGGAGTGCAGGCGACAGTGTGGCCCTGGTGCACAACCTGGGTTCCAGGCAAAGGCCACATGGGAGCAGGGCCTGCAGTGGAGGCTGCTCTGGCTCAGAGTCTGAGGAGGTGCCCTGCTGAGCCTACACTTCAGGATGTGAGTCTAGTCACCGCAGGGACTCAGACTGTTGCCACCTGGCCTATTGTTGCCTTTTCATCTGGCAAGGGGCACTCTTTCCTCCAGCAATGCTGACAACAGCCAAAAGAGGCTGCATAGTGGTGAGAGGTCAGGCCAGAAGTCCAGACCTTCACCTCTGGGGCTGTGTAACACTGGCTAGATAAACCTCCCCCATGATGCTATGCTTCCCACAGATGGGGGCAACATGTCTCACATGGACGAGAGCAAGCGAGGTTTAAGAGAGGTGATGCCCATGCAAGGGGCATAGTAGGACCTCAGTAAGGAGGTGGCATGAGGAGACGCACCTAGCTTTGTGGCAAGAAGATGCATCCCTGATGTCCATGTCTGTCCAATTAGTGAGCACAGCTAGAACCTGGTGTCCCATGCCACATCACCTCCCTGGAAGACGAGCTAGCTATGCAGAGGTTGCAGGGGCCTCTTCAACATCTCTCCTTAAACTCCTCTAAGTGACAAGTGTCCACAAGGTGAGTTATGACCGTGACATATCCCTGGGCCAATCGTGCATCTGGTGCCCCCTAAGACTCTGTCTGGTGGGATGACGGTTCTTGTTTTGCACCAACTCCTGGCTTCTCTCAGTGAGGAAGGGCGGTAGGCACCAGCAGGCCGGGTCACATGGGCCATTCCTGTTCCGGCTTCTCCCTTCTTCTCAACTCCTGTCCTGTCATCCAGGAAAGACTGCACTCCGAAGTCCTGGAGGCATATACGATGGGCTGGGTTCTCGAGAGGGAGGATTGAGGGTCCAGATGTAGGGTATTTCCTGGCACACAGGGGTAGGAGGTGTCTGAGGACCGGGCTCTCCTGTTTAAAGCATTTTTATTTTTCCCATTTGACTGGTGTATTTTTGAAGTCCTCTCTTATAAACTGTTACTTTGAAATAGTAAGAAAACAGTAATGAGTTGCAGCAAGTCTAGCACAGTGCCTGTGCGCTCGTCCCCCCGTGGCGCCTTCTCCCGGTGATGGCACTTTATGCAGCCCAGGACCTTGGCAACCAGGAGCCTGACCCTTCACAGGGAGACGCCTCTGGGCCTTGGTGGCCAGAGCCTGCTTCCTGAGTGGCCACAGGCTTTTTGTCTCTTTCTTCACTGTTCCTTCATGAGGCGGAGGGGCAGGAGCCTGCAGGGCTCTGGTAAATGCTCCCAATTCTTTCCTCCTCCTCCCCCTCCTCCCTCTGTTTTCCTCCACTTCCTCTCCTCTCCACTCCACTCCACTCCACTCACCTCACCTCACCTCCCCTCCCCTCACCTCCCCTCTCCTCAGGTCTCCTCTCTCCCACTTCTCCCTTTCTCCCCTGTCTCCTAACCAGACTCCTAATCATAACTCTAACCCTAATCCAAACTCCAGTCCTAAGCAGTCTAAAGAGTTCATTCCTTAACCTTATCTTAGCTCCAGCTCTAACTGTTGCCTCTGCTTAACCCAAAATCAAACCCAGCCTTGACCCTAGTTCTGACACAGAACCCTAGACCTCACCGCAAGCCTGACCTTAACTTCTCACCTCAGCGACATACCCACCGTGCACAGGCTACACCTTGGACTCACTTTGTCTTCACTGCGACCCCCGGTGACAGAGTGGCTTCCTCAGAGAGGAACACATGGTGGGTGCTGCCAAACAGGGTTCTGACAAGCCCCTGAATGCAGAGCCTCCAGCAGGAGACATGGGTTATACATGAGGAGGGGACCATACAGCAGGTAGGAACCCAGGAACGTGGGCTTAGCTCCTATAGACAACTCAGCAGGGACCCTGGGCATCGACAAACAGTGCTTTAGGACTTTGGGGCAGATTTGAGAAAGGCCATGGCCAGAACCAGAGCCTTGTGGGTATTTGGGGTTGGTGCTTTGTTGACCTGACTGAGGTACCCTGATGGAGGTCTCCTGAGTTAGTGAGCCAGCACTCCGCCTGGCCTCCTAACGTGACTGGATTGCCCCATCCCCTTTTAAGTATGGATCCTCCCCCTAGTAAAAGAATGCCCAATTGATTTCTCTTAAATAGAATTGATTCTTCATAGAGGAGGAAGGAGGAATCTTGGGCAGGTAGTAGCAAGATCTATGCTGCCTGGCTGGTTGCCTTATGGCAGAGGGGGTCTGGGCTGTAGGGAGCAGAGAAAGAGTTTCAAATGGGGTGGAGTGGTTGGTCAGGCTAGGAGAGTCCCAGGGATTAATCCAGAAAACTGATCCTTGCTTGCCATAATCCGACTGTAGCTCTGTGATCTCCTGATGGGCCTGTGATGGACTCTGTCTCGATGTCTTGACTTCGAGTCTGGGATGTGGAAATGATGATACTGACCCACGAACTGGAACCAGCTGCCTTAAGAGGGCATCGTCTGCCCACACCTCAGGCTTAGGCTCAGAAAGCCTGGGCTCTTCCAGAGGCTTCCTGCTGTCCCTGCATCAGCAGTCAAAGCCTGGGCAAGGTTAAGTTGGCCACCTAAGAGCCAGAGTTTCTTAGGCCATGAGGCAGGACAGACACCACCTCCAGGACTTCTACCTTGATCTACCCTCACTAGACCGACCTCAGTTACTCCCCAGCAAGCTTGTTTCACAGGTATACCAACAAAATTTGACTTCTCATGTGACTGCCGTCGGGGAGAAAAGAAGCTAACATTTATTGGGTACCAGCTGAATGCTTTAGTTTAGAGCAGGTCTCCTCTGCCATGGCTGTCAGTGTCACCAGTGGAGAAGAATATCTTCTCATGTTTGGTAGACCAAACAGACAAATCATATTCAGAATGAAAGAAAGGTTATTGCTGGCCTCATCCATGGGACGACCATACACTGGACGGTTCCTGTCTGTTACTTCTAACACACACACACACACACACACACACACATACACACACACACACACTCACGCACACAGAGCACATATGGCGGAATCGAGCAGCCAGAGAAGGTCCTCCCTGCCAGGTGCAGCCAGATTGTTGCCAGGTGGTCTTAGGCCTGGCAAAGAACACCCCTGCCTCTGAGGCTTGCTTGCTAGAGGATGAAATGAAATAGGGATCTTGGGAGGAGGCAGCCTGGTGATTTTATTTAAAAACTTTCTTTGGAACACGGGGTTTAAAAGATGCTGAATACTGGACGTGTCTGGTTGAAGTCTGCACCACCCCCCTAGGGACTACTTGGAAGGTTTTCATGGCCCCTCACTGTGGTCCTTCCTTGTCCTCTGTTTTAATGTAAAAATGACATGGTATGTAGTTTAAGGACTTCCCACTCATGCCCATCCTCACCCAACCTGTGAGTCCCCCTCATGGTGCTCCGTTGATTGCCAGAGGAGTGTTCTCTCCCTGCCCAGGGCTAGAAGTGTGCTCTTTCCAGTCTTTAGCTGGAGCTGCCGAGGACATCTGTGTTTTCAGTGGAGGAACATCTGCAGGCTAGCTCCAGATGTGGAGTTGCCAGGTCAGAAGACAAATGGGTTTGAGATTTCTTTAGCTGCTGTGATTGTCCCCTGTAAGAGGGCAGGGCTACTTATGCTTCCACGACAGCTTGTAGGAGGGTCCTTGAAAGAGACTTATGGATGAACAGGCCTGTCTTTCGCATCCTGCTTGTAGCCTATCTAAGGTTTTCCTCTGCGTCTGGGTGGCAGGTGAGATGATCCCAAGAGAGGACCTTCGAGTATTTGCAAAAATAGCCTCTGTGGTTGAGTATGGCATTCCTGGTGAGGGCTCTTGGATTTGGCCAACCCCTGCCCCACTGGGTGGATGGGGACACTGAGGCTCAAGCAGGCCAAGTCACTGACCATATCCCCATAGATACTGAGTCAACGGTATACTGCTGCCTCCAATACCACCAACCATTGGGCCTCCAGAATGACAGACAGTCTGCTTCATGCTGGAGGGAGGGGCCATTGTGGGGCTGGGGCTCTTGCTCTCTGTCCCCAGCTTCGGCTACCTACCTGGCAGGCTGTGCCATTTGCACAGTAGGCATGCTGCCGTCTACAGAGCATGGCTGTGAACTTCTGTCAGCTTAACTGGGCCATGCCTAATTCCCTCTGGCTCAGAGGGGCCTCCTGAGAGCCTAGTAGTCCCAGAGCTTCCGATTTTCTGGGTATTTGGGGCGAATGCTCCTTCTGGCTAGTGCAATCAGAATGGTCTCCAGTGTACCCCCCTCCCCAGGGACAGCACTTCACAAGGTGTCACATCTTTGCATGGTCATTCTCTAAAGGGCAGCAACCTTTTGATGAAGCCATGATGGAGCGGGAACTCCATTTTAGAGGCTCGAGTCGAGGTCTTGTCTAGCCTGAACAACCATGGGGCAGAGGAATTAAGCTTTAGCGGTGTGGAACCTGGGGGGCATCTCCTGCTGAGGCCCAAGAGAGTCAGGCCTTTCTAGAACAGGACGGAAGGGGGAGGGTCTGGGTCAGTCTGGCAGAAGCACTTGCTTTCCCAGGAGTCAGGAGCTTGTGGCTTGCTGCTGGACGCACCCTCTTATAGGATCCCACAGCCTCTCTAGAGCACTGTGCATTGACCTCTGCGTGGCTCACTCTCGGCTGTGTGGCACACATCACATCACATACACCCTGGCCAGTGCCTTGCTTAGAATCTTTAACCCAAATGCAGAGGCAGAGTTGTTGTGGCTGGGGCCTGGTAATGCGGGCACCACAGGTGTGGACCCAGGCTGCCTTTCCCTGTCAGAGTCCTGCCTTTGTCGTCACTCATCCCCTCACTCAAATCCCAGCAGCGTTCTTGCTGTGTGACCCCAGGGTCGTGCTTTCGTCTCTGTTCCCCCACTTTGTTCATCTGTGCAGTGAAAGTGGTTACCCCATCTACTCATGGGGCTGTGTGGGATGCATGTCACGCTCGGAGTGGAGGAGATAAGATTTAGTTGTTTAATGGTGTTGAAGAGGTTTTCCCACAGTCTGCTCCCCCACCCTCCCCCATGGGCATCTCCCCTCTCTGGCACCTCCTAGGAGGGCCAGTGTATCACAGCACCAGGAGCTGCGAGTGCAGATCCTCCCATGACCTTGGGCTGAGCTTCTGACCCCAAGTAGTGTGTGAGTTCTGGTGGAATGGCAGGAATCCCCCCTAGCCTGGAGCCCACCTCCACACCCAGGCAGGTTTCAAGTAAGGCAGCGTGGGAATGCCTCCCTGGGAGCTGGCCTTGTTCATCTGAGCTGGTTCTCAGTTGATTAAATAGCTCAGCAATTACTAATGTGCCGGCACCTGGCTAGGCTCTGGAGACAGTGTGGGCCAGCGGCGGGTGGAGGTGCCCCCCCCCAGCACCCAGCCTGAGGGAAGGCTTCCTGCAGGAAGGAGCACAGACCGGAAGGAGTGACCCCGGCATGTGAATCATCGCACACAGTGGCCCAAGTGATAGTCATGGTAAGGATATCTTGCCTGTCCCAACCTGGCCTACCAGGGACTGAGCAGTGACAATGAGGATGGAGAGGACCAGGCCTCCAGGGATGGAGGAGCTCTGGTCCCTCCCCATATGAATGAATAAAACATGAGCACCGGACCTACTTCTGAATGTGCATGGCAGAGGTACAACCTGACCAGGGTCTGCACAAACAAGTAGATCTGGGAAGTCTGGAGACCAGTCTCACTCCAGGGGGGAATGATAACCCAGGCTAGACCACACCAAAGGCAGGCTGTCCTGCTTGGATGGGAGGATTTGATACTGCTTGGGACTCTGTGGTAAATGGACCACTGACCCTGGCCTTTCACTTTTCTCATGATTTCTGGTGCCGGATTCACAAGGCCTTTTTCCTTCCTTTTCTCCCTTCCTGTGGGGAGTCGCCCTTTCGCTCCCCTCTGCCTTCCTGGCACAACATGCTATCTGTTGATTGACAGATCAAGCTGGGCCTGAGAATTTGTTGGCTCTCCTCCCTTTCTTTGTGATTATTTTTGGCTCCAGGAAGGCAAACTGTTTCTGAACCTTTCTCTGTTGGCTGTTCTGAAAGTGTGGGCCTCAGTGGGAGGCAAGGGCTTCCCTGGTTTCCAGTTCTAATGTCACTGAAGAAGCAGCTTGTGCTTCGATGAGCAGACAGGTGGAGGCCAAGCTTGGAGCCATTCTTGAGGTCTATGGGCTGTTCTCCGAAGTGCTGGTTCCTTGACTCACTGTGTTGGATGAAACCTTGGGGTACAGCAGGGACCATCTCAGTGTCCCAGGAGACCTCCCCTGAGCAGCGATGTTCTGGTGGGCCCCTGCAACATCCTGAGAAAAGCTGGCCTGGCAAGCAGGTGCTGGCAGAGTTGTGAGGAAGGTCTCAGTGGTCTTGCTGGCCCGTGAGAGTCACTTTGCAAACCTCAGAGCCTCAGTGTCAGGCTATTCAGGAATGAGATCAAGATTGAGGGCTGGGGACTTCTGAAACTGCTTCTGGCCCGACATGGAGGAGCCCGTGCTTGCTTGAGAAGACTCAGGACTGAGACCTGGTTTGGCCCATAAGCTCAAAGGGCTTACTAGCTGGCTTGGATTAGCCCTTCAACAGGAATGCTGGCCAGACCCTGTCCTTCACGGGGCTCCCAGTCCGGTGATCTCAGAACCTCTATAACTGGATGTCATGGGTTGCTTTCAGTGGTTTAACGTGCCACCAGAATCCTTATGTCCGGTTCTGGGAAGGAGAGGTCACCAGGACTGGGGACAGTGATGAACAGGGAACCCCGGAAAGCCCTGGGCTTGGGCATGATATGTGTATGTGTGTTGTGTGTGTGTGATGCCAGGTTGGTTTCTTAGATGGGTTTGTCAATCTCCTCAGCAGTAAAAAGAAACAATTGTAATGGTCTCTCATGATGTACCAGTCAAAGTCAGATGGGCTCCATGGTCAGCAGAATCGGTCCCCAGACCTTTGAGATAACCGCAAAAAGGAGATCAGTTCCTAAGATCCAGAAGATCAGAAGTGAGAGGAGATACTGGGTGACCATAAAGGTGACCATTGACCACTGTGGCCTCGAGGAGTTGCTCTTATGTTCTGCTTGGTGGTTCCTGCCATCTGGGCAGGGCTCCTGCGGGCCAGGGGTGTGGACAGTTCCTGTCAAGAAAGCCTCAATGTTCCTGTTTCCTTTCTGTGCGGATCAAAGTACCCACAGCTATGGGGGCTCCACCCATGCTGCAAACTTCTTGTGGGAGGTTTCAGCTGTAGCCAGGACCCCTGAAGGGTGTGTCATAATTCTGAGGTCCTTGAAACCACATCTGATAGAAACTTCTGAAACTGCTTCTGGCCCGACATGGAGGAGCCTGTGCTTGCTTGACAAGATTCAGGACTGAGACCTGGTTTGGCCCGTAGCATGTATGGTTTGGCAAAACATTTGGACTCTGTTTTGGTTTCTCCATCTGAGAGACAGGGCACTGATTAGACCATCTTGGGGGCTCTGCATGTGAAGGGTTGAGTGAGCCTTGCAACATGGTTACACCCTTGTCAGGGTGTAGACATGTCTGTCGCTGTGGCTGTGGGTTCCCTCCACTGCTTTGTTACCATAGCAACATAGTTCAGGAGACTGGGGACATGGGGTTTGGTGGGATCTTAGGTGGTGACTTCCTGGCTTGGCTGTCTTTCCCAGACCCAGATCATTGGGTCTTGTTGCAGTCCCTAGCAATATGATACCAGGCCTCTGACTTAGAAGCACAAACTTCCACTTGGAGTTAAGGGGATGGTGGTGCAGGACTCAGTCCTCCCAAACAAGTTCTGAATGGTCTTCTTCATGGAAGTGGGGGTTCAGTCAGAGTTATGAAGACCCCTGTCTGGCATTGCTGTATTTTTTTTTTTTTGTTACTTAGGCCCCAGTAACATGTTTGTTAACCTGCGCCCACCACTGTCCAGTGTTCACACTTAAACACGGGACAGAACTATGAGCTTTGGTATGGGGGCCATGAGAAGCTGAGCCTAGTGTGGGATTCTGGGAACCTTCTTAAAGGCAGTATGGGATAGACAGAGATCTGGAGGCCGATAGAGTGACCAAGACATGGAGCCGTATCTTAGCTACTGTTCTAGTGCTGGGAAGAGACACGATGACCAAGGAAACTTATAAAAGGAAACATTTAATTGGGGGCATGCTTACAGTTTCAGAGGATTAGTCCATAATCATCATAATGAGAAATCTAAGGCGAGGCAGGTGGGCAGGCAGGCGGGCGGGCAGGCAGGTAGGCAGGCATGGTTCTGGAGCAATTGCTGAGAGCTTACATCCTGATCTACAGGCTGGCTGCAGAAACAGAGTGTGCTATCATGAGTCTGAGCCTGGTATGGGCTTTTGAAGCCTCAAAGCCTACCCCTGGTGCCACACCTCCTCCCACAGTGCCGTATCTCCTCATCCTCCTCAATAGTCCACCAGTGGGGACCAAACAGGCAATATATATGAGCCTATAGAGGTCATAGTCATTCAAATCACCACAGGTGATGTAAGGGCAGAGGGTACCAGGCAAGGCACTTATACGCAGGGCAGAGCTGTATACAAAGGCCTGGTTGGCATGGGTATGGCATGCGGTATAGTCTTGAGTGGGTACTGTCCCCAGGAGGCATGAGTTGGAACCATCCATAGCAATAGAATCTGAGTATGAAGGCGAGAGTTCCGGGAAGACTGTCCACCTCTCCGCTTCTGAGTCTCCAAGGACCTGGTCCCAGAATGGAGGGTGAGCCCCACGTGGTGGCCCGGGCCATGGACCAGGTCAGGGGGATGATTTCATCCTGGGCACGTGGGTAAAACTGTCTTTGAAGTCCATTCCAGCTGTCACACTCCAGTTCCTCAGAAGCCCCCTGGGATAGCAGACTGTATGAAATATAAATCAATAGGTTAAGACCACACTTGTCTCCTTCCCAGCGAGGCCCTGTCACTCTGCCTACCTCTCTGTCTTTGGAGGATTGTCTCTGACTCGGGCAGGCCGAGTGCTGACGGGAGGAAATCACTTTGTTCAGACAGAGGTAGAGCCAATCTTGCCTTCGTTGACAAGGCTCTGGTTTTCTCTTTAATCATCGCTGCCTCGTGGCTGTAAGCCGTCCCGGCTCGCCGACACCCTCCCCTTCTTGCTCCCCGCTCTAATCATCAGGGAAAAACAGATACTTGATCAGCCAGTCTCTTGGGACCCATGCCTGGGAAGTTCTGCTCCTGATGAGGGAGGACCAGAGGGGTGGACATGGCCAGTGTGGTAACCCCAAATTAAGGAGGCTAAGGACTTCTACT
The DNA here is from genome assembly GCF_014885135.2 of Alexandromys fortis. Classification (NCBI taxonomy): domain Eukaryota; kingdom Metazoa; phylum Chordata; class Mammalia; order Rodentia; family Cricetidae; genus Alexandromys; species Alexandromys fortis. The sequence goes on from NW_026067920.1 coordinate 2,229,678, forward strand.
AGAACCAAGCATGCCCAGGTTCACCTCCCAGGGTTCCCATGACAATGGGACTGTTAGGTGTTGGTAATATGGACTGGCAGGGAATGAAATGGATTTTGATGTTCACGAGAATCCAGCCACTAGCAGAGTAATTGCAAACCAACGTGTCTCCCCCTGGGTTGTATGGCCCGCTTCCCTCCTTCCCTTCCTTCCTTCCTTCCTTCCTTCCTTCCTTCCTTCCTTCCTTCCTTCTTTCCTTCCCTCTCTCCCTTCTTCCTCCCTCTTCTCTTTCTTTCTTTGTCTCAATGCATGGGCTTTGAAGATCATCTGAGAGCTTTGGAACACATTTTTCCCCCATTCTCTGAGCAGTTGTATTTTCTTCACTGCTTGGTCATGGGCCCCCTGTGTGTTGAGTAGTTTAACAAATAAAAGTGTCTGCTGGTGATTTGTGGACCCCTCCGGCTGTCACCCTCACCTCCCAACCCCTGTCATCGCTCTGCACTCCAGGACAAAGAGTGACAGCACAGCCTCAGGGGCCGGCTTCTCTCTAGGTCAGCCACACCAGGCAGTACATGGGCGCATTGATGTGCATACAGCCCTGCCCTCAGAAGCTTGCCAGATGTGCTTTGCGCTTGTTCGGTTTACTTTCTTCATTGTTGTGGCAAAATACCCCACAAAAAAAATTATAGCGGAGGAAGGCTTTGTTTTAGCGCACAGCTGGAGGGGTCCAGTCCATCACGGTGGGGAAGGTACAGCAGCAGGAACATGAGGCAGCTGGTGGCATCTCATCCACAGGAAGGAAGCAGAGAAACGAGTGCTGATGCTCAGCCCACTCGCTCCTTTTTCCCTAATCCAGGCCCAGTCCATGGCTTGGTACCACACACCTCATCATGATCTTCTGACATCAATTAACCCAGTATAGAAAATCCGCCATAGACACGCCCGAAGACTTGTCTCCTAGGCGACTCTAGATCCTGTCCAGTTGACAGTGTTAATCACCGTGTGGATACTGGGACCAGAGCCTTGCTGAATATTTGGCCACAGTTTGGGATTCTCTGAGGCCGAGTTTAATGATTCCCGAGTGGCAGCAGGATTGGTTTGTCTCCAGAGTCATCCTAAAGGGAAGAAGGGCGTTTCCCAAGCAGAAGCAAGGCCTGTGTCTCAGAGTTGTGATATGTTGCCATCAGGCAATGTGGTTTGGGGGGTCCCAGTGTGGTTTGGGTGGAAAGTGTCACCGCAATCCTCTCTCAGAACCTTGAAACCAGCTGATGTCTACATTCTTCCTTTCTGTCGACACCACAGGTCATCTTGATCCTGACGAAGTACTACCATGCAGACATGGGGAAGGTTCTGGAAAGTTCTCTGTGGCGGTAAGTCAGCCCGATGGGCTTTTCTTTTCCTATCTATACCTGTGGGTCTTCATTTCACAGTCTCCTTGCAGAGGCCGGAGTCCTACCTGGGCTCCTGCAGCTCCAGCCTACTAGTGGGCCCCACGGCTAGAAAGACATAATGGAGATGTCGAAAGCGGATTAGGACTTTCGTCAGCGGGACAAAGGGCCCTGGCAGACGGACAACTGTTTGGAAGGCTTCTTTCCTGGCTCTTTTCTGTCTGTTGTTTTCTCGGGGCTCTTTTTGCCTCCTCCCGGGAGGAGGAGGCTGGCAGCGTGAATCCAGGTCACTGCACAATATCGCTGGCTCTGCTCTGGACTCTCGAGGCAGCTCCCAAGCCCCCTAAAGCTCAGGCTGGCCTCATTGTTAGGGTAGTTTGCTTTCTTTCCGGCTTAGCCAAAGAACTGTAAATAAATAACCCACCCAGGCGGGTATCTCTTTATACGTGAAACATGAATTGGGCCCAAAGACATCAGACCATCTTTGATGTCTGAGAGGGGCGGAGGGAGGAGGAGGCTGCAGAGACCATTTTGGCCATTATCATCATCAGTTCTGGTTGGGGCGTGAGGACCTCTCGGGCTTCGGGTGGGATCTTTTCTCCCACGGGAATTTACCACTGTAGTCCCTCTTGGTGTGGGATCATTTTGCCTTCTTTGTGTGTTTTTCCAGTAGTGATTAATTCATTTTAATTTGGGTTTGAAAAAGACCTGCCAGTTGGGACCGTTTGCTTGTTTGAGATAGGGTCTGTATCCTAGGCTAGCCTAGAAACCCATCATGCAGTTTCTTGCCTCTGTGCCCAGAGTGCTGAGACCAGGCCTGCATCCCTGTGCCCGACTCATCAGAAGGGCTTGCAGGAAGAGCTGCTTACACCTGCTTACTGTGGGTCTCTGTTTAGGTTTGACTTTGCTTGTACCACAGGGCTCTGGCACCCTACTTGTCACCCCTCTGTGGCACGTTAGAAATGTGTTCCCATGGTGCTCCGGGTTGGGTTTTTTGCAATGACAGTGTTACCTGGGGTGAACTGCCCAGGTCACTGTGGTGCTAAAGCCCCTTGGGTTTTGTCACTGTCCCCCCCCAACAGCCTTTCTGCGCCAGCTCTCCCAGCCAGGAACTCACCTCCTCACACATCAATCTGTTCCTGCAATGCTGGGGAAAGTGGTCAGGAACAGGCCACGTTCCTGTGTGGAGGAGAAGCTGTCCTCACGTGATCTTGATGCTCTCGACGTGTCTTGCTGTTCTAGGGCTTGAGGAAGGGAATACTTCTGCAGAATAAATTAGGTGTTAAATTCCAGTGGTGGGACCGGTGAGATGGCTCAGTGGGTAAAGGCACTTGCCACCAAGCCTGTCAATCTGAGCTCAACCTCTGGAACCATATAGTAGGAGGAAAACTTCTCAAGTTGTCCTCTGGCTTCCCGCACATGCACCAGAGCACATGTGTACACGTGTGTGCAATAATGAAAAATGCACAGACGGATGAACATAAGATTCTAGTAGCATCAGCTTCTCTGGGGAGTAGCACTAGAAGCCTGGCTTAGGGGTGTTACCTGGGGAGGGCAAGTGTGAGGGGCACCTTCCCGCCCAATGGAGTGTCTCCTTTTGCCGCCACAAGGATGGAGGGAGTCTCCTTTCTTCTTCTACATCCAATAAAAGTCCCCAGACTTTGGATGCCAGCAATCTAGTTACTTACTCTGTTCCCACCCCCTTGGATACCTTTCCTGGAAATTTCTGGAATGCTTGCTTCCTCTACTCTCAGCTTGGCTAAAGGCGCAGGCAGTGGAACTCTCTGGAACAGTGTCTGGTGTTTGAGTAGTGAGCTGCTTTCGTGGGGGCAGTCAGGCTTTTGAAGGCACTTGCTGGGTGTAGGTCCTACATTGGGACCTTATGGGGTGTGGAGGACAGAGAAGGCTACCTGGGGTCGGGACTCCTGAGTGACAGCTTCAAATTCTTCAGAAACAGATGGGGGATTCCAGAGGTCAAACCGCCCCTTTAGAGCTGTGGGCCTTGCAAACTTCCTTTACAGAACCTCTGTTTCTTATCTGTCTGTGGGGATGAAATGGAGGAGAGAGAGGCGGTGAGAGGGAAGGAGGTGGCTCCCAAAACATCCCAAGGTTGGTACGTTGTCTAAATTTGGATTTTCCCCAAAGCAAAGCAACAGATTTAAATTTTTCCCATCCCTTTCTCATCACGGTCTCTCCACCCAGACGTTTCTCGGCTTGATTAAAAATGCATTCAGAAGGTCTAGTCATTTCCAGAAACTTCCCCCATCCCCTGCGCGGGTGCAGTGACTTTCCGTGTTTAGATTATGCTGCTTTTGTGCCGATGCGCCTGCACGGGCTGAACAGTCTGAGAAGACTGAAGCTCAAGTTTGCATTCCTTCCCTCTCTGCTCGTAAACCAGGCTTCCAGCTGCACATGGCTCTGAGGCCTGCACAGCCATTACTTTCCTAGTGAATCAGTTGATTCTGTCTTTGAGCTCCCATCCAGGGAGGACCCAGTGCTCCCAATTCCCACCTGGGGAGGACCCAGTGCTCCCAGCTCCCACCTGGGGAGGACCCAGTGCTCCCAGCTCCCACCTGGGGAGGGTCCAGTGTTCCCAGCTCCCACCCGGGGAGGGTCCAGTGCTCCCAGCTCCCACCTGGGGAGGGTCCAGTGCTCCCAGCTCCCACCCAAGGAGGGTCTAGTGCTCCCAGCTCCCACCAGGGGAGGGTCCAGTGCTCCCAGCTCCCACCCGGGGAGGGTCCAGTGCTCCCAGCTCCCACCCGGGGAAGTTCCAGTGATCACAGCACCAGTCTGACAATTTATCTAAACTTTGCCAGTTTGTCAGTATCCCAGCATCCTCTTGATTCCCTGCGAGGAGCAGTTTCCATGCTGCTCTGATTGCATTTTCTCTTTGGAGTGTTGTCTGCTCTTACCTTGCTCCCACACTGGGACAGGGCAAGGAGCACCGGGAGGCTGAGAGTATGCCCGTGGGTCCTTTCCTGGGTGCTGCCTACCTGCTGTCTGCATTTGAGGCCTGTGAAATAGATGGTTCAGGTGCCAGTGTCTGGGGAGCATATATTAAATGGGGTTATTAAAGACACACTTATTGAACACACACCAAGCCTCCCAAGAATTCTCCTGTGTAATCACAATAAATACATTTTTAATGACAGGCCTGGTATTTACATTCTGGAAATGGCTCTGGGAAATCGAAATTGAATGCATTTTTAATTGTTCTGTGTTTAATGGACCTCACGTCAGCAGCATCTCCCTCCCAGCTTCCTTGACCCATCATCAGCATCTTCTGTATGTATTCTCCGCCAGTCTTGGGTCCTTTGATCAGTACAATGGGTTCGGAGAGACATTCCCACCTTAAGATGTGCTGACCAGCACCAGGGAATTAAGTCACCTGTCTTCTCCTTTCCTGGACTCACAGGCCCTGGCCAAGGCCTTCTCACTCAAGCCAGAGTTTATATATTCTGTCTATCCTTAAAGCTCAAGGCACAGTGGTTACTGTGCTGCTGGACCAAATGACCACACTGGGACACTTAAAACAGCAGCCATGGACTTTCATAGTCCTGGAGGTCAAAGGCTAAAACCATGATGTCACAGGGCAGTTCTTCCTCTGAAAACTAGGGAGGGCGCACCCATTCTGTCCCTGCCAGGCCCTAGTGACTTGAGTCACTGAGTCCTTACCTCTGTCTTCTGTGTGTGTTCATATGTATGTGTGTGCACATGTGTACAGGTGCATATTTGTGTGGGTACATACAGTGCAGGTGCATATGCATGTGGATGTATATGTGCGCAGGTGCATATGTATATAGGTACACACTGCGCAGGTGCATATGTATATAGGTACACACTGTGCAGGTGCGTATGTATGTGGATGTATATATGCACAGGTGCGTATGTATGTCAGTACACACTGCGCTGGTGCGTATGTATGTAGGTACACACTGTGCATGTGCGTATATAAGTAGGTAAACACTGCACAGGTACATATATAAGTAGGTACACACTGCACAGGTGCATATGTATATAGGTACACACTGCGCAGGTGCGTATGTATGTAGGTACACACTGCGCAGGTGCATTTGTATATAGGTACACACTGCACACGTACATATGTATATAGGTAAACACTGCACAGGTGCATATGTGTGTGGCTGTGAACTATGCAGGTGCATATGTATGAAGCTACACACTGCCCACAGGTGCATATGCCCCCCCCCCCACATGTGCCTGTGGAAGCAGAGATCAACCTTCCATGCCATTCCTCTGGAGCCATTCACTATTTTGTTTTTCAGGCAGATCTCTCACTGATCTGGAGTTTGCCTAGAAGGCTAAGCTAGCTGATGAGCAAGTCAGGAACCCTCCTAGCTCCACCTCCCAGCTCTAGAGCTAGAAGTGTGCACCCCAATGCCTGCTTTTTTTCATGGGGTTCTGGGCACTGAATTCGGTTCTTCTGTTTGCACGCCAGGTGCTTTACTGACTGAGCTATTACTTCAGTCTTCTGCTTGCTTCTGTTGTCACATGACCTCCTTGCTGTGGGTTTCTTCTAAAGACACTGACTGCTGGGTTTAGCGCCTGGCCAGATGGTTTGGGATGTTATCATCTCAAGAATCTTAACTTAGCCACCTCTGTAAAGACTCCCCACCTCCTCAGTGATGCATGGGGTTCAGGACATGGGCATCTCTTTGCAGGAGCTACCATTCAGCCCAGAGCATGGTCCATCATTAAGCTCTTGGATGTCATCTATATTGGATTTCCTAAACGACCACTGGCTCTTGCCCTGTCCTCTGTTCCTCAGTCACACACTTTTTGTCCCTCCTCATCCATAGCTAGATCCCTGCTCCCTCCCAGCTGGGTACTCAAGACCCAGGGACTTGAAAAACAGTCTGGTGCTGCTGATGGACTCAGTCCTCCCTCGAGGCTCACACCTGCCCTTTCCAACCCTCTGCCCAAACCTCTGGTGGCCCAGATGTCAGGGTTGGCAGGCAGAGTTGGAGCCACCACAGGGATGTGGGGACTTGGGTGCTTCTGGTCTCCGGAGGGCTTGTGTGATATTTGCACTCACTTCCATAACAGAGCCGTAGGTTCGTGAGATAAAGAGAGGTGAAGGGAAGGGGAAGCAAAGAGAAACAGAACTCTGGCTGCCACCCACTCTGCCCTCTGGGAGAGTGTTGCTAGGCCTGCCCATGCTTCAGGACTTAGCCCCATCCCCAAGCAAGACACAGCAGTTAGTATGGCGAGTGACTCCTGTAACAGAACAGATCGCAGGACTCCGGGTGCTGAGTGCTAAAACTGGAACAGCCCTATGGACAAATCTGTTCCCTGGAACCCTCTGGAGACCAGCCCCTCAGGAGGCCCTGCACAGTACTGTGCTTGGGGTTCGTGTTTTCAGCCTTCCTAGCATGATTGTCCTCAGCCTTTGAAAGCATTAGATTTCCTAATGGCCTCCCACACAACTGTGGTTCCCTGAAGTACCCTGCATGCATGTTCTTTTTGTGTGGTAGTCACATCCTTCAAACCCTAATGACCCAGTATTGGCCACCTGGGGGCGCTGTTTACCCCCAGTGAATGTGCCTGGTGTACAGAAACAGATCTTGCTTCCCTGTCCAGGACTCAGGATCTGGATGAGATGCAGATCTGGATGCCAGGCTCCGAGGTGGGATCTTAGCCTGCATTCCAACAAGATCTAGGAAAGACTGATGCTGCCTGTCCATAGGACAACGTGGCTGGTGCTTCTGGAGCACCCGGGAGTCTGTGAGGATGAGCTGCTCACTGGTAAAATCTGGTCAAGCTACACTCTGTCCACCTCAGTGAATGTGTGTGCTGCCTGCTGTCTGGCATGCATTTACAATTGTCCCTCAGTCCTGACTCCATCACCATTCAGTTCCACTCACAGTCAACCCCTAAGGAACTGCCCTGCCACTCAATGTATAGCACCCCCATCCCCAAAGGGGAACCCTCTCTCATTGAAAGTCTTGTGTTCTTACTTACATTACCTCTGCCACTATTAGAATACAAGTCAGCTGGGCATGGAGACCTGTCAGGTCCATATGGTTGACTGCAGGATGCCACAATCAAACAGTGACTGGGCTAGGCATGTATGTTGGGCCTGGGTGTATGAATGGGTGGAGGGATGGATGAACTGATGAATGGGAGGTGATGGATAGATGGTATGTAGATGTATGTGTGCATGTGTATGTGGCTAGCTGGTTAAAATGATAGCTGGGTAGGTGAGTTGACGAATGGATGGATAGGTAGATGGACAGACAGACAGATAAGTGGATGCACGAATGTGTGAATGAGTGAGAGTTGACAGTGTGGTTTTAGGAAACCTCTGCCGGGATCTTGAAGACTCTATGATTATGAGGTCACTCTAGGAGAAGCCGAGAGCACAGAGTTGTCGCCAATGCTGTCAAACAGGGAAAAGAAGCAAGGGAACATCCTGAGCCAGGAGAAAGCTGACCACAGCCCACCTTCCCACTCCTGCCCTCCATCCTGGGCTATGGCCTCCAGGATCTACGCTGAGGGTGGCTGTTGGGCAAGGTAAGTTTGAATTAGGGTACGCTTCCAAGACCCAAAGTGTTCTGTACCAGAGCCACCCCTGGGCCATCCCACAGGTACCTTTGACCTTGGCGCCTGCTGAAGGGGCAGCCAGGAAGAGTCTCTGCAGCTTTGGAGTGGACTGATGCAGGTTTCCACTCCGGATGGATGGCTTGGTTGGAATCTGTCGTTTTTGCTGGGGGTGGAGAGCATTCCCTTTCCCCCGGCTTCTTCTCTTTAATTATGGAATCTTTGACATATAGAGAAAAGTGCAGAATGTAGTAAAACACCAGCCTGGGGGCCGATGGCAGAGGTGGACTCGTGCACATTTAAATGCTCTCTCTGTTCCTCCCAGCCTGCCTCTATTGTACTTAGTCTGATGTCCTGTGGTCCTGGGGTCCGGGGATAGGAAGCAGGCATTTTGCCACTGGTAGGTAGTGGAATTAGGGTGTCGTTTTCATCCCAGCGAAGCCTCACCAGCTCAGCCATTACACATCTGCCAATTGTTTGCTCTCTACACTTAGAAAACAATAGATTCCAATAAAACCCACCCTTTGCCCTTCTGCTACACCCCCCTGTCTGCTCTCTACCTGGGAGTTATCTCCATCTTGAGCTTGGGGTGGACCATTCTGGTTTGCTTTATAGCTTACCTATAAAGCAAAACTTTAAACACATGCAGCAACTCATAAATCACAATTTATATCAGCTCAAGACAATGTGTATGTCTCTGTGTAATCAGACATGCAACCACTGGGCTTGTTTCAAAAATTGATATGAATGGCATTCTCCTGCTCTGGGCATTTGATTTATGTGCTCAACTTTGTTCTGGTAATTTCCCCTTGTTGCACGTGGATCCTCTCTGAGGTGTGCATTCTCCATCATGAGACGGTGATGGTGATGCCTAGAGCATTTGCTATTCCAGTCAGGGCAGCAGCGAGCCTGTGAGCCATAGTGAGCTCCGGGGCTGCCTCTCCAGGCAGGTATAGGGTAGCGTGCAGGGCTGGCTGGATTTCTTCTCTATTCATTTTACCAGCTTGCTAGTGGGGTGGCCAGATCCTCCATATCTTGGATGTCATCAGACTTTACCAGTATGTACTCAGGGGCCACCGGACTGTGACTCAGTGTCCTCCTGAGGTGGCATGTGCCTTCTCATGGTCACATGCAGGCCTGCTCTGTGTGACCTAACTACATAGGCACTACTGTATCCCTCTGCTTTCGTTAAGGAATTTAACTCTTTCCTAACCCTTTCCTCTTCATCTCCAAGTCCCCAAATGTCAAGATGCATTTTCCTAAATGTGCTCTAAACCCTCATCCCTGGCCCTGGGGGCTTTTCTATTTCCAATGCCCACAAAGATACTTTCTCCTAAGAATGTTTTTGTCTTTCCATAGTTTGGTCTCAACGCACCAGTCTGATAGTGAGCCTGTGGGTGGTGTGTCTCTTGGCAGTGTGCCAGTCTTACCTTAGATATCATTTTCCCAGCACTGGGCCGGCAGTGTGTTAGTTGCTTCAGGCAGGTCTCAGGGTCACTCGCAGCAGCGAGAGAGGGGCATGGGATCAAGTGTTGCCGTGGCAGGAGCAGTTCCAGAAGATTCGGCTATGCACATTAGCAAGCATGGGAGCGGGAAAGGAAGGGTGGAGCCTGTGCAAAGGACTCAGCATCTCTCTGCACACATCCTGCATTCCATGCAATGGTCTCAGGCAACTTGCCACCTTCCTTCATTTCATAATCTTTTATTTTTAATTTATTTCATTAAAATTTTTAACTGTCATTAATTTGTTTCATTTCTTTTTAGTTTTTACATAAAATGTAAATGCTCAATCTTTGTTATATTGTGCCTTTTTGTTCTGTTGATTAAATCCTGGGGTAGAATTCCCCAGAATATACTGTGGGAATCTGTTCTATCTTTTGCTTTCATGTTCCAAGAGAGCTGGGGTTTGAGATTTTCGGATCTTGTCAATATCCCTGTGACATCACTGAATTGGGATATCATTGGATTTAAAACTAGATTTGATCCTATCTTTCCATAATATCTCCCTCACACCTAATTCTCAAGATTCACATGCTGCCCCTGAGCAACACGCAGTGTCTATTGTCGTAGACTGTGTTAAGGCATCGTGCTCTGTAAGTGCCCAGTGGGAAAGATCAGAGCTTTGAGACCCAATGGTTGGACAAATGGCTCCCAACACTCCTCCCTATTAAGAAGGGTGAGTCCTTTGTGGAGACAGAGCCATGCAGTGTACATTCCGGCTTGTTTGTCTGAAGGGAGAGGTGGACAGAGCTGGAGGCAGGGTGTTTGACCTGCCCACGAGGCAGCTGTGACTCCCAGGGTATACAGTGTATTTCTCAGTGGCCTGGATGCCAGGACTGGCGCAGCATGGGAGTGCTGATGGGTCCTTGTCAACAGGGAAAGCTGAGCGAGTGTAGCCACAGCTTCCAGAGAGGAGCCCCGAAGGAGCCTGCTGTGTCCTTGGTGGCATCTGGAGGGCACCAGTCTTGCACTGTTGGGCTTGTGTTAGTACCCTGTGTGCCAGGCTTTGGCATGCCATGTACATGCACACAGAAGTTGGTTTTGAGCCTTGCTGAGTCCCTGTCCCTCCTGGTGATTCCAGGGTCCTCCTATTCAAGGATCCCAGTGGTTCAGTCCAGACCCATATCCCATAGTTATTACAAAGATGGCTTCTACCCCAAAGATGGCAGTTGTCACAAAGATGATATCTAAAACAGGTATCTATAATGTATATGAATTTTCTTAGGGGTCAGAGATCCCTCCTGTCCCCTAGTGGCCTCAGCACATGGCTTCTCATCTGCCCCTGTGCATGCAGAGAGCCTCAGGGCAGATAGGGCTCTCAATAGAGGCCCTGACTTGGAAGCTTTTGAGTCTATTCAATAAATAATCATTAGTTTTGAAGCAGCAGTTTGTGGGCCTGGTGCCCACCTATAATTCCAATACTTAGGATACTGAGTTGATGTCCAGACTGGGATGTGCTGTTAGGGACAGACCAACCAGGGATAAGATTTGGGTGACAAAGAAGTAGTGAAAATTTAAGGACATCCTTCTGTGGCCCCAGTCCCCTGTAGCCTCTTATCTACTCATCTACCTATTTATCTATTTTCCCTCTTTCTCCCTCCCTCCTTCACACCTTCCCTCCTTCCCTCCCTCCCTTCCTCCCTCCCTCCCTCCCACCCTCTCTCCCTCCCTCTTTCATCTAACCTCTTCCTCTACCTTTGGTTTCTCATTCCTCTCATCTTTCCATTCATCTCCCCTCTCTATCATCTCTCCACCCGTTTATCATGCATTCACCCATCCATTTCCTCACCTGTCCTTCCGTATAGCTCTCCGCCCATCCATCTATCCATTTGTGCAGCTGGCTCAGCTGTCTATCATTCATGCATCCCTTCCACCAAACTGTTGGTTCACCCACCATTCTCCATTCATCCGTATAACCATCCACTCACTCACCCGTCCATCTTTCATGGTTTGAATATGCAATGCCCCCCCCACTGGCTTTCATGTTTGAGCAATTGTCCCCATTTCCTGTTAATTCTCTGCTTTCTGTGTGTGGATTCAGTGTAACCAGACAGCCTCCTGCCTCTGCCACCTGCACCCCTGCTTGCTGCATTGTCTTCCCCATCATTACAGACTTTATCCCTCTGGAAGTGTAAGCCAAAATATGTCCTTTCTTCATTAAGTTTCATTTGTAAGGGTATTTTATCACAGAACAAGGAAGTAACTAAGACAGTAACAATTCATTATTCTCTCTCACCTATCAACTCTCCTATCCATTCCCCCACTCACCATCTACCTATTAAGCTACCTGTTCATTCATCCATTATCGTCAAATATCCATCTATTCCCTCCATCATCATCTTCCTGTTCCCATCATCCACTTCATCCATTGTTCATTAATCTGCCACCCACCCACCTGCCCATCATCAATCTATTATTATCCATTCATCATTCTTATATCCATTCATCTACTTATATATGCTTACTCTACCTGTCCATCTACTCACTTATCCATTCATCCTTCAGTGTCCACCAATCCATCTGCCACCCATATATCCATCATCCTTTCCATTCATCCTTCATCCTCCATTCTCCATCTACCCATCCACCCTTCATTAATCTAATCTATTCAGCATTTTCCATTTGTCATCCATCCAACCATCCATTTACCTATATATACATATTTCACCTATCCGTCTACCCACTTACTTATTCAACACTCCAAATCTACCAACCCATCCAACATCCATCCACCCATTATCCATTCCATTCATCATTAACTCATCCTTCATCCTCCACCATCCATCTAACCATCCCATCGTAATCTCATCTAGTCATCATTTTTCATCATGCTACATACATACAACTACCCATCTATCCATAAATCCATCCATCATCCACCCGGTCACCCATTTATCATTCATCCATTCTTTAGACTTTTAGTTAGAGTAAACCATAATTGGCACCCAAGACTCTTAAGTATAGAGTCTGTAGATGAGGAAATCACCCATGGCAGTGTGAAACAGTTCTCACTGACAAGAGGTGTGAGAAGCAGGGAAGCTCTAGCCATGCCACCCTACTGGAGAAGATGGTACCATGAAAGGCTTCCTGGAAGAAGATAGTCTTCTCTCCTCTTCTGCCTGTGTAGTGGTCATCCCTGTTCCTCCTCACCCTCCCTGATGGTCCTCTTTTAAACATCTGTCAAGTTTATGCAGCCACCAGTTCTTTAGTTAGCTTAAACTACACCACAGAGAAATGCTGGGGACAGCACTGGCCCTGGAGGGCCATTCTCTTCTGGCCAGGCCTGTAGTGCAGCCTCTTAGTAGGACCTGACTGGTCAGTATTTACCATGGGCTTCACCCTGGCTGTCAGGCTGCCTACCTTTCATCCATTCCCTCCTCATCCTCTATAATCTCAATATTTGACCCAGCTCTGCTGGACCTAAACGGCCACCCTAGAGTGATGATCACTCTACGGTATGGCTTATCCCATGTACTGCAACAGCTCCCAGAAGCTGGCCTGCAGGTCAAAAGCATGCCTTGGCAGGCAGTGTTTGCCTAGAGTTGCCTACCTAGTTGTTTTCATGGGCCCTGGCTTCTTGTCTACTGCAATGGCATTGTCTCAGGTAGATGAGCCCCAACTCTTTTTAGGTCTATGTGACAATGACTATCTTGAATGCTCTTTTGAGAAAAGAAGATGGTACTGGTGGGGAGGTCCTAGTATTCTGAGTCTCAGGCCTATGTTGAGCCCAAACCCTCTTCAGACATTGAGACCTTCCCTCTGGAGCTGTTATTGCCTGCGCCTGTGTTGGGGGGGGTCTACCTGTAGCCTCTGTTTCTTTCCCAGAAACCCTGCCCAGTCTCATATCCCACTCTGAGTGGTCGGGTGCTTCCTGCACATCTCCCAGGATGGGGGTAACAACCCACCACATACATGTTCCTTGTGTTGTTGTCCTCTGCTTCCTATGATCTGGTCTTCCTGTGTTCTCTGCTTTCTCAGAATCTCAGACCAGAGGTGAGTCTGGGGTTTTGTGAAGCAGAACAGCACCCACAAGGTGTCACTCTGGCTTTCAGCCCCCGGGCCTCTCTGCTCCTTCATACACTGGACAAGGCTATGGTCATTTAGGAGGTTTTTGGGATGGGTGTTGACAGATTGCCCTCTAGAAAATTCTCCACCAAAAAAAATCCTGCTAAATATAACTCATAATCATCCCAGAACTTCAGAAAACTAAAAAATAGATGAGGGGGGAAGCAATCCCTTTGTTAGTCCCACCCCACGAGATTAAAGCTATTAATATCTGCGGTGAATATTCTCGCCAGGCTTTTAAAGATGCAAATATATACATGTTTTATAAATGTTGAATCCCAAAGGAATTATGTATTAAACACTTCTTATGGGCTGACTGTTTTCACAGCCACTATTTTTAATGGCTGTATAATACACCCTGATCTAAAGAAGGTATTATTTATTTAACCAAGTTCTCGGTTTTAGACATCTGAGTCATTGCTAATTTTCACTAAGGCAAAGATGGAAATGTAAAGAGCCATAGCACCCGGCCCTGCATGCATCACCCTGCGTCTTGGAGTCTGCTTGGAATAAGTGCCTGAGAGTGGATGTTCTCTTCTGCATTGGGGTCGTGGTGCTGGGATTCTGACATGGGTGAGCATGTGACGGGTTTGTTGAGGTTGCTGTTGATGTTACTGGGTAACTGGGAAGTTGAAGAGCCCTTAGACAAGAAGAGCCCTGCAGGCCCTCCCTCCCTCCTGGTATGACTGTCTCCTGGCTGAAGGAAGGCTTGGCAGGGTGAAGAGCAGTCATATTTGTGCTTCTCTAAATCCTGCGTGAGGACAGAGGCCTCTGACCCCGAGCACCTTCCTTAGTGACTTTTATCAATGCTGGACAAAAGCAACTTAAGGAAGGACGCAGTCCCTATGGTGGAAAAGCTGTGCCAGGAGGACAAGGCAACTGGTCACATTGCATCCACAGTCAAGAACCGGAGAGAGGAAAAGAGGGGAAGAGAGGAACGCTGATGCTCAGCTCACTTTCTCATTTTCACTACGCCCGGCACCCCAGTCCACAGAATGGAGTTACCCATATTCAAGGTGGGTCTCCCTTTTTGTTAAATCTTTGTGGAAACTGCATCACAGACACATGTAGAATTGGCTCCTGGCAGGTCTAGATCCTGTGGAGCTGAAAATGGATGTTAGCCATCATGCCTTGGCTCTGTGTCAACGCCCTGCTGCCTCCAGCACTGAGCTTGCTGCTGCCTGGGATGAGAGAGGTGACCCTCATCCTCCATCAGATTAGCCTGGGCTCACATACAGCCCTGGACCAGGGATCAGGAAGGTGAAAGGAGACAGGCTCTCTGAGCGTGCACGGCATCACTTCTGTGTGTCTTAAAGTAACTCACAAAGAAGAAAAGGCCTGAGATCCGGGCAAAGGTTTGCTTCCTGATAGAGACCGTTGCAAACGGATTTAACACCAGACGGGAGCTAACTGGAACCATTGTTGCCAGCAGGGCCCAAGTGTGAAGAGTGAAGGTCTATGGATATAAAAAGTTATTTCTAGGCTGCCGAGACTGCTCTGGAGCCCAAGCTAGTGCAGAGAAGGGAGCTGGGACTCAATCCAGGGGGTGGTTTTTCTACTAAGCAGGCTTCCCCTATAGGGACCAGCTGGCCATGGACGCTGAAGGTGTCTGGGTCAACTCTGGGAGTGGAGGTGCTAAGGCCTCGGGTGGCTCTGAGACCCACTATAGGGGGCCCCAGTGTTGAGTCTGAATCAGGGACCACTGGGCCTTGCCTGACTCAGTTTCTATTGGAGCTTCTGCCACTGCTCTCTCAGCCTCTAGAATGGTCTCCTGGGGTATGTGAATTCTTTCAGGCCTTGTTCTTTGAGTGCAGGGACAGATCTCTCCCAGGGGAGTACTCCCATCCCAACTGCTCTCCACAAACATTGGAGGGTGAGATAGAGGTGGGCAGAATAGAAGCTAGACTCAGAGATGGCATGCTGCACCTAGTCCAGGTAACTGTACCCCAGCAAACCAGAGGCTTCGCCAATGGTGTTTTGTTCATGTAAAGACCACCAGACGAGTTACCAGCTGGTGTCCTCTGACAGCTCTCCTCTAAGCATGACAAGGACCCAGGTTCCTTCCATATTGTGGCTCTACATACTCCCTAGTTCTGGGTATCTAGTCTGTGCCTGCTTCAGACAGAGGAGTTCAGAACACAAGGACAGCCCGTGGGAAGCCCTGCCCTCTTGTCTCAGGCTCGATCACATGTCTGCTCTAATACAAGGGAGGATCAAAATCATAATGCACTGTGCACCTAGGGACGCACTTACTGTGACCACCTGGCCGGGCCTGGTAGAACCTGGCCTTAGTGGCACTGTTCACATTAGGGTCAGCAAGACCCATGTGCAGAAAAGGTTGTTCCATGGACTGACTGTAGAACTCTGGGAATCCTTCTTCAGTGCCCACCATTGCTAGTTTCACAGCAACAGTCCCCCTCTCTTCAGGGTCCCATGATCCCTGATGTGCAAGGCCTGGCAAAGCACAGAGCACATCTGGAGGACCTGAGGCAGGTGTCACAGGAGGCAGATGTTCAAGTGTGGCCTCGGACAGTGATTCTGGTCCTCCATAGACTCAACCCCATACCCTCTCCTAGTTCCGCCAATCTTGCCTTGTAGCTTAGAACCCACTCACCAGCTAAACTCACAGCAACGGCACCCCAGGGAGGGTGTTGGAATTCAGAACTTGCCACCTGCCAGGCCTGTGTGGTATGTGTGATGCCACATGAAGCTTAAGTAGTTCACAGGCTTGGCACTGAGCCACCTGCTGTCTCTACGCCCACCATCCTGAGGACGGCAGGGGGCTACCTGCGCTTTGAAATGTTGTACCAGCAGATGGCCGCCATCACTTCTGTTTGGCTTTGTTTCCCTCTGTGGAGGAGTCTTCTCTGGCCCTGCTCCTGGTTCTCTCTTGCACACGCAGGCTCTGCTACTCAGTGCCTTCTGCACCGTGCGGCATTTGATTTAAAATTTGACTTAGGTCCCCAGCAAGACTGCTGGCTGGAGGCCTGTGGAAAGCAGTAGGGCTTCGTGTGATCAGAGGGAATGGTCTCACCCTGTACCATCTCCCTTCTGTATCAGGGAGTCCACCCACAGCTTCTCCATCTCCTCCAGGCAGGCCAAGCCCAGGCGCTCAGATTGGAGATTTGAATTCAAGTTCTGGCTTTACGTACATGACCTTGGGAAAGCTGCTAACTGTCTCTGAGCCCATGTCTATGGAATGGAGATGAATGTGTGGCCTTGGTTTGGAGTCCAGGTAATGGATGTAGAATGGATAGGCCAGTGCCTGGCTTCAGATGGTTCTAATATAATTTTTTTTATCATTCTTTGAGAAACACCTGTTCCTTACAGGGATGGGACGGAGGGACCAGGTTCCCAACTCTTGTGGATCTCTTTGGTTGTGGGTACCTCCAAAATGATAGGCCCATGGTTGCGCTCCACCAGGCACTGGGGGTAGCAAGTGACAGCCACTGTCCTAGCCCCCAAGTGATCCAGAACCTCTGCCACCGTGTTCCCATTGCCTCTCTGGAAACAACTGCCGTGCCCAGTCCTTCCTGACCTTTGTCTCCTCTCTGACCACCTCACCCACATGCAAAGCAGGGTGCTCTGTGGGCTGGCTTTGTGACCTGGGAAGTCTTTATCCTCTGGTGCTCCAAATGCCCATCTGCCCTGGGACACAGCAATAGCCACTTTTCTGCAGGGTACCACACGTCACAGCTGGAGCTGGGTCAGTTTCCTCTGTTATCAGCCTGTGCCTGTAGCTCTCTGTTCCGCAGCTTGAACCTTCCTGTCCGGTCCCAGCAACTCCCACCTGGACACCGGCCCTAGCCATAACGAGGTCCCCGTGCTCCTATCTGTGAGCCCTTCATTGTGCCCAGCTTGAAAATGACCTCTGACAAAGGTCCATGTGGCCCTTGGACATACCCCCCAACCCTTGGACATACCCCCGGGACCCTCGACCTCCTGCCCCCGGCTAGGCATCCAAAGCCAGGTCCTCTCTTACTCTAGCTCCCCACCTCCCTTGCCCGTCCACGCCCATCTGTGCTCTAGCTCAGCTCTGTTCCGAGCCCTCTAACCTTGACAAGGCAGCTTCCAGGAGATTGTCGTCCCCCCAGCCCCCCCAGAGCTGCTGCAGACTCTGCCTGAAGCATCTCTCCCCTGAGATCCCGTCACCCCTCTTGTTTGCTCTCTACTGAGTTTCTCGCCGTCTCCTGAAATTTACATACAATGCTTAAAATTTTCCTATTATTTTGACATTATTTTAATGTCATTTTCTTTTCCAAATGTCGTCGCTGGCTTTGTTTCTTTGTATGTGGCTCATCTGCTGTGCATGTTAACAGGCTTGTGTGACAGGCTTGAGTGAGCCGCGACCTTCTTTGTCACGGTCATGTGCCCCTCCACCTCCCCACCCCGAGGCCCCATCGCTCCCATCTCTGCGCTTTGACAAGGGCTGCTGGTCCAGTATAGCCTGTGGGATAGAGTCAGTCCTCTCAAGGGCGTAGAAAGCCCCACCTCCTAATCCCCCCCCCCTGCCGCCCACACACATACTGGTGGAAAGCTGAGCATTGGGCTACTTCCTTCAACCTAAGATGCCGGCCCGGGCTATTTTGTTTGGATGGCCTAGCCCTCACCCTCACCCAGCACCTGACTTGGGACAACACTCAGGGAGCCTGGGCATCATCCTGTAGTTCCTTCAGGGTGTGGTGCCTTCTGCGACTTCTCATGTCTCAGGTCTTGGAAACGGTAGTGTCTTCTGAGTGTATGAAGGCCAGAGGGCGTGGAAGAGTAGGAGTCTCCCGGCCCAGTGTGTAGTTTTATTCTGTGTCAACACTGAAGTCCCCTACCATGGCCAGCTTCAAGCTGTCAAGCCATGTCCCTGGGTACAGAATGGGTTAGAGGTGTCACCTTCGTCTTCTCTCCACCATCATGTGACTGCAGTGGCTCTCTGCTGTTTAGGGATCTGGAGTCCTGAAATTTTATAGGAGCTTTTGGATCTGTGGGTAGTGACCCGAGAGGGCATGGTGGGCACCACAGAGCAAATGGGACATTTCCAGCTCTCCCCAAGAGCTCTGGCCTTGTGGCTTATCACCCTCCCAAACCCTCGTGTATTCCTCAGCCATGCTGAGTGGCTGGGGCTGGACACTGAGGTATAGACTGGAAAGTGGCAAGTCTGCTGTTTCTGGATGCCTGGTTTTTAGAACGTTCTGTTAGTTCTGAGTCTCTGGTTCCCTTCCCCCTGAAGTAAGCCCCCAAAAGTGGGGTGTCTCCAGGCAGGAAGGCTTATGGGGCTCTGTCTATGACTCACTCACCTCAGCCTGGGAATCCCTTGACCCCAGAAGTGTGCTCTGACCTCTGATGACTTCATGCATTTGTCGGCCCTTCCTAGATGCTAATCCTGATTTCAGAGCTACGTATGGAACCTGGATGTACCTGATCCTCTGTGCTGAGGGAGTAAGGGGCCATGAGGAAAGAGCGAGTGGCTTGCTTTGAGTCTCCAAGTGTGTTGATTGCACCACCCCTGGTGGCGGGGGTGGCTGTCTCTGCTAGCACGCAACCCCCAGCGTGGGTGCCTACAGCAGCTCACCAAGAAGCGCTGTGCTGGCATGGCTTTCTCTAGGAGAGTCTCAAGAGAAGCCAGCAGGGCAAGGGTTGTAGTCGCATCCTGAACGGGCACCGGGAGAGGCTGTCTGCCTTAGAGATCCTGTAAGTTCTCCCACCATATTGTCACTGTGACTGGCTCCCATTTACCTACGTAGGGTCACTCAGCTGGCATGTGCTGAGAACAGTATTGTAACCTGAGTTTGAGGGAATCCAGGCTGTGAGGTCTCTATAGATGCTTTGGGGGAATCTGGTGTGGGTGCTGCCTGCGTGGGGACAGAATAGATCTCTGATCTTCATGAACCTTCTGCCACCTGTGGGCCCAACTCAGACAACCAGGGAACCCAGACATACAGGTTCAGGTGTGGCTTCTGGATTCCAGGCTACACGGGCCCCTCCCTGGGCTTCATCCCTGCAGAGGCCAGCACTACATCCAGCCAGCTTGGCAGCCGGCAGGTTTTCAGTCTTGCTGTGTTCACCAAACCCCTGATCCTGATCACTGTGAAATGACCACAGTCTCCAGAGTCCCATAGGACTGGCCTGGGTGGTCCTGGGCAGTGTCCTAAGTGTCTTCCCTCCTGAGATGCTATCACTGGATCCAAGTCCCAAAGAATCCTGCCTACCAAAATGGTCACTCTCTCTTCTTCCCTTCTTGGGGCTTTCTTCTCTTGTGGTCTAGGGATTGCCAACCTGAGAAACTGGTTCAGAAGTGGTGTGACTTTCCCTTGTCTTCCGAAACTGTTCCTTCTGTCCTAATAAGCAGCTTAAGTTGCGAGTCACCCTCCCAGGTCAGAATCCCACAGGTGTCTGGTCCCTCCCAGGTTGGTGGAAACCTCGTAGGCAGCAGCAAGGCTTCCCAGTCACATGTTGGTGTTGAGATGCCTAGGCCTTACCCCTTCCTTCCCAGATGGTGGAGGGGCCCAGCCTAACCCATAGGTGTGTTTGCTCAGGTCAGCAGTGGATTTTAGACTCACCTTGTGGAGCCTTCAGCACGGACTCATGCGAAGCCCCCACAGGGGCAGCCCTGAGATTCCAGCTCCATTGGAGGGGTGAGCAGGGGTTCAGGGTTCTCACAAGGCCATCCCTCTTGGACTGGGTTGTGACCTGGGGGAGCCCATCTCCATTAGGCCAACATTTGTTACTGACCTATCATTTTGAAGAATGTTTTTAGCAAATGAACCAGTTGCCAGACCCTGAACCTGCCAGGAGTTTGGAGGCCATGGACCCTGACAGAGTCCCTACCTGTCTAGATCTATGCTGGATGGTGGCATCTGATGGATCCCCATGGCCCATGTAGTAAGAGTTTCTGACATCTGTGCACCTGGTCAGCCTTCCAGAGCCTCTGCTTCCACCTTAATTCGGGCACTGTGGTCTCCAACTCCAGTTTCTGCATGTTTAATGTCCCGCTTCCCACCCTCACAGGAAGGATCTGTACCGCTTTCAGGCGTGGTGAGGACAGCTGCTCTTCTCGAGGTCCCTTCTGAAGCAAGCAGAATGCAAGGTTGTCCCGTTGGTCCTTGTCCCTCTGCTGAGCCACTAGGTGAATTTGTGGGTCTGAGTAAACTGTTTCTGTTACCCCCGTTGGGCTCGTCTTTCTCTCCTCTTGTCCCTCTGCCTTCCACCATGAGGTGCAGGAAGAGTAAAGATTCAGGAGTGTTGATCAGGTGGAGTCCCTGTGACCGGGCATAGAAAATATGTTCCCTGCCAGCCGCAGTCGACAGTGGGCCTGTGGGGCTCTTGCCAGGAGTGTTCCAAGACAGGCTCCTGTGGGCCATGTGTATGTGGGGACATATTTGATCAGTGGTCTGAGGAAGCAGCTGGCTCCAGGCCTGGAGCTTGTGTGAGAGTCAAAAGAAGGGATGAGGAGAGCCCCCACCCCCATCCTGCCTGTCCCCAACTGTAACTCTGGAGGCAGTGAAATGGGCCCAGAGACAAAGAAAGGACATGGCTCTTAGCACCTCCTGGTCTCTGGCAGGCCAGGCCTATCTGACTGGTGATGTCTCTCTGGAAATGTCAGGTCAAGAAAGCCATGAGATGTCACATACAACTGTTAGAAAGTGTCCCTTGGGATCACTGCCAGGACAGAGGAGGGGCCTCCACTCTGCTCTGGCCCAGGTCTCCTGGGGAGAGATGAACGAGCATTGAGTGGTGACTATGGCAACCTCAAGCTGTGCTTTGGGATTGCTTGATCCACAAGGCTACAACTGTGCATGGCCATCCAGTAGGCAGCTTGTTCACTGCCTCCTACTCCCTTATCTTGCTCAGAGCTGATCAGGGGAACCCAGGTCCATCCAGACGACAGTGCCAGCACACAGGATTCTAGAAATTCTGGCTAGGAATGCCCATGTTCCTGGATGGTGGCCCAGTTCAGTTGCCTAAGAAGCCAGGTGGGGCCCTTAGGAAAGAATCTACCCACATTACTGGGCAGCCAGGCCAAGGTAGTCTCATCCCCACCCAGGCAATGGTGACCATGCAAGGGAACTAGAGTGCACATCACAGATGTTTGGGCATCAGCTACATGCAGGTCTGGTGCTGGGCTTGAGGCCTTGGCGACATCACCCTCAGGGGCTGTCAGTGAGGGACTCATGAGATACTGAAGACTACACACAGGAGAGACAGGCAGTGGGTACCTGAAACAGACCGGTGCCCCCAAAGGAAGCTTCCCTCTGTAAGAAAACACCCATGGGAGGTGGTGAGGAGGGGATTTTGGAGCCCCGGGGACCACGTTCTTTCATTAGAATAAAAACAGCAAACATCATTTGAAGAGAGCTTCTGGTTTATATAATGCTTGCTTGGTCAGATTCCCCAGAGGCCCTATTGATTCCCAAGATAGGCTTTCCTGATCCTGATGGGCCAATGGGTGCTGGTCTCTAAGGGAAAGAGCTTGAGGACATCTAGAATTGTCTCAACATCGCCTTGAGGCGGGCACGATCCTTCTAGTCTACAGATAGAAAAACTGAGGCTCAGCAGATAAAGGGCCTGCTCACGAGGGTGGAGCTCTTGCTGTGGCCCATGCCACAGCCATTCCATACCCCTCAGGCCTTCCCCGGAGCTTGCCCAGCGGGGTTTGTTCCCCTAATTTTAAGCACACCCCAGACTACTTAGCACCAGGATGACTGGAGTCTAAGTGAGAGGACAGATTCCCCTTGGTGGGACAAGACACGGACAGGAGTGCTCTGAAGTCCAAATACCTCTCATTGGTGGTAGCCAATAACCCAGGCCCCTTCCCCTAGAAAATGCCACTCATGTTCCAGCTACCCCACTGGGAACCAGCCGCAGAGATCCCAACCTGAGAATACCCAATGCCCACCCCGACCTATTGCTAAGCCATTTGCCTGACTAGTGGCAGTCCCCTCAACCCTTCCCTCTGCAACTGCTTTGGCTTATAGCTGGGTGTTCACCCACACGGGAAGCCACTGACAGGTTTCCCCAGGCCATCAGCACCACAGCAGGGCCGGAGACGGTGGCTTACAGGGGCAGGGGCAAGGACTTCCTGTTTATGGCGGGGGTGACAGTTTAGGGCAGAGACAGAAAGGTGAAGCTGTCCAGTGTCAGGAGAGCACGGCTTTGAATGTCAGCTCCACTCACCCCTGACTCCCTCCCCAGAACTCCAGAACTTCAGTTTTTCATCTATGACATGGGGGTGGGGTAGCACCCACCTCATATGGTCCCCTTGGGAGGTAGAAGCCTGCAGGAGGAATCAGCCCCGGCAGGCTTTGGGTTCTGGTGGCCGCAGTCATGGCTGCTCTTTGACTTCGGAATCTGGCTTTTTCCACACAAGACGCTGGCAGTGTTCCACGGCATTGCACATCTCAGCAGCCTCTGGACTCTTGCACCAAAAGCTGGGGCCCATGACACACTGATCCGTGCCTAGAAGTGGGATCTTGGGGCTGTGGCAGGCCCCCATCTTCTTGCAGAGGTCCGTGGGGTCCATCATAAACCTGAGGCTCTCTATGAGCACAGGTTCATATTCCGCTACGAAGCGGTTGCACTGCAGCACGTAGGGCAGCGGCAGGATGCGGCAGCAACCTTTGAAGGCATTCAGGATGTCCCTCTTGGTGCTCTTGCGATCCAGATTCTGGGAAGATACGCCCAGTATCCTTTTGCATCCTTGGCAGAAGCTGCCCTGGTTTTCTTCATCCACCAGCAGGGCTGGTGTGGTTGCCTCAGCCCTGGAAACGGACCTGGCCTGCCTTCTGTTGTTACACAGCCGGATGGTCTCACACACTTTCTCTGGGGTGACCCTGGTCACAAGCTGTACCAAGTTGGGGCTGTAGGTCTCCACCAGGGTGATGCATTGCTGGACCAGAGATTCGGGCATTATGGAACATACTCGTTCCAGAGCATGGGTGACGAGGGCTTCTGTGCTGTTGGTCATGAGCCATTTGTCCATCTCCTGGATCACATTCAAGCACACATCACAGGTCAGGCCCAACTGCATCTGCATCTCATTCTTCCTCGGCAGTTCCATCTCCAGAGAGGGAACTCCATTCACAGCGGCCATTTGAGCCAGCCGGTGGGCAGGCTCTCTCTGCTCCTCACAGAAGCCCCCCTTCCTGCAGACCTCCTGTGGGTGGAGAATCTGCAGCATTTGCTTGGCGGGGACAAACTGCTGGCGGATATAGTTCTTGCAGAGCTCAACCAGGCCAGACCCCAGGGATTCACACTGATCCTGGACAGCTACCTCTGCCGAGGTCAAGTTAGACTCTAGAGAACCCTGGAGTCGGGAGATCAGCTGGATACAATCTTGGCATACAGCACCCCCAAGCATCTGTGACGGGTGGAAGCTGAGGGCCCCATTGGACAAGAATGGAGCCATCACCTCAGTTGCATCCTCTTGGGTTGGCGGGCTCTCTGAGGTGGCAGTGGCTAGGTACCTCTGTAGTGGCTCACAGAGGGTGAGCGCAGTACATACCGGAGCCAGGGCACTCCCTGCAGTTCCACTGAGCATGCCCAGGACAGCTGTGTTATGGTTGCCCACCATCATCTTGCACTTTGCTGAAGATTCCGGGCTCGGAAGCCACTCACAGGTCTTCATTAGCGATGCCAAAATGTCAGACTCTGTAGCATCTGGGTTCATCCCGTTACCAGCAGCGGCTGCCACATCCTGGCATATACTGCAGGGCAGGGTCCTGACTGTGGGCTTGCTCCAGACAGCACTCTGGCAGAACCTCACAGCCTGGCACTTCGCAGCTGCCTGCAGATCCTGACACCATACCTCGGAGCCCTTGGCACACTCCTGGGGGCCCGAGATGGGGCTGGCCTTGGTGGCCCCCAGGAGACCAGACAAGAGAATCAGAGCACACAGCATAATGCCTCTGGCTCCACTGGCTGCAGCCTCTGCTTAGTTGTGGCTTTAAAACCAACTCTCCTGCCTGGCCTGCTCAGCAAGGGTCCCGCCTCTGGCTCCTCCCTAGCCTGAGTCAGCGCACCACCTGCATGGGTGCTGGCCCCAACCTCTCTAGCTTCTGCCTCTTGGCCTCTCCACTTTCAGGGAACATCTCCCTCTCTTCCCCTGAGTGATCGCTATTTTCAAAGCCTACCTTCTTCGGGAATGAAGTTTCTTTCTGTTCTGTGTCACACCAGGGCTGCAATTCTAGACTGAATTTCTAGAGTGACTTATTTCAAACTCACGGTCATGTGCCGGCTGTAGGTTCTTTCCCCAGGGCCCGCTGTTCAGGGGCTGAGTGGACTGTTGACCCCACAGTGCCTGTGTGAAGGCTGCTGGCATGCAGAGCCTTACATTCTGGAGACTTCTATGGGAGGCTGAGCGTGGGCTGGTCCCTAGCAGATGCGCATGATGTTTGCTGAGGTTCACATGTACAAAAGGATTTTGTTTCACTGTTAGGTCATTTGTTATCCTCCGCAATTTTGGAAATAGGCATTAGGCAAGAGCATTGGCACCAGGCAAACACACAGGTGGCCAGAACCTCATCCTGTTGATTCTGTGGAGCCTTCTGGAGCCAGACTCACCTGTTATGATTGACATGTAGCTCATCACTCCCGCAGGAGTGGGCAGATCAGGGGCCCTGAGGGCACCATGGAAGCCCCACATGCCTTAGTAGCATGAGTCCCACACGTGGGTATCTGTGGCTGAGATCCTGTGGCTCTGGGTGCCCAGAGGAATTCACTTCCTAACTATGTGGGGCTGGTATCCCAGCTGCCTTTGCAACAGCTTTGCAAAGAATGCAGAAGGTGCCTCCTGTTGCCCTCCTTCTAGGAGGTTGGGCTGCAGAGAATGGGGCATGAGATTTGCTGGGCCCTTTAAATGCCTGCCAAGGACTCCGCTTCCTTTGTGCCAGGGGAAGGAACAGGCTTGGTGAAGTGGTGAAGTCTTAGCTGCAGGGCCACCAGGGCCAGTTGGGTGAGCTGTACACAGAGGTGGGGCTGCAGACAAGGTGCTCTTATCTAGATCTGACTGGGCTGGCCCGGCTGACTCAACCGACAGCACCTTACCTGGGTGCTGTTTACGGAACACCCACTCACTTTGTTTTCGGGGCTCAGGCATGTTTTCAACCCTACAATCAACTCTGTTTGCCAAACGTGTGACCTGCCGTTTGACTCAGTTTTGATGCCAACTCCCCAGAGTTTATCCAGACCCTGCCATCAGGGGTTTGGACTCTAGCTCAGTCCTCTCCACCTGCACCTATAATGTCATGGTTCCTATGGCCCTCTAAAGTTCAGGGCCTGTTAGGAAGACCCCCCAGAATGCAGGCGGGCTACATGTTAGTACTGACCAGTTTATCCCCCAGGACCCAACTTAGGAATCACCAGGGGAAGGTGACAAGAGCAAGAGATGGGTAGGACATGGGCCTTATCTGGGAGTGTCAACCTCTAGACCATCTGTGGGTTATGCCAGAGCACTGCCCCTTCCTAGAGTCGTGGGTAAGGGGTGTCTGAAAGCCCCAGTACTACAGGCTCTCTGGTGGGCAGCACTGCCTGGAAGCTGCCAAGGACACTAGCCCAAATCACCTTACCAGTATAAGTTCAAGTGTAGGCCAAGGAGCTGTTCAGAACATACTCTAGGCTTCGGGCCTCTGTTGTATTTCGTTTTAATACTGTATCTAATTTAGATGACAGTTGCAGAAACAATTCAGAGAATGCTTGTACCTTCCCAGGAATACTGATAACATTCATTCTCTCTGCATCATTCCGTTTTCTTCTTATCCATCCATCCATTCATCTATCAGTCCATCCATCTATCCACCTGTCTATTCGTTTACCCGTCTGTTCATACATCCATCTGTCCATCTATTTGTCTACCTAGTTATCTATTCATCTGTTGTCCACCCACACACCCATTTCCCATCTCTCCACCTACACATACATTCATTCATATACCTATTGTCCATCCATTCATTCATCTATCCAATTATCTGTCTGTCTACTTATTTGTCCATCCATTTATCTATCCGCCTCTCTATGCACCCATCTATCCAGTTTTCTATCTGCCTCTCCATCTACTTGTCCAGTCATATATTCTCCCCATGTACCCATTTCCATCCATCCATCCATCCATCGATCCAACTATGTATCTGTCTGTCCATCCAGTTATCCATCCATTCATCATCTGTTCCATTCATCATCTGTATATTTGTCTATCCATATGCCGAGCCAGTGTTCTGTATGTCTTTCTATCCATCCATCCATCCATCCATCCATCCATCCATCCATCCACCCATCCCATCTATTATCTACTACCCATATATCTGACTGTCAATATGCATAAATATTTACATGCAGTGTGTCACAACTGCTGTGGGCGGCTGTGGGTGAAGGCATTGTGTCTCTTTGCCCATTTCTTCCGTGTGTCATTCCTAAGAATGAGGGCATTCTCTCCCATAACCACAGTGCACTTACCGAAACCGAGAGCTGCAGTGTTGACCCAGCGTTATCCACCCTACACCCAGGCCAAGCTTTCCAGGTGCCAGAGGTGCCCTGTTCTGAGAGCTTATCTCCCAGGCCCGACTCTACCCCAGTCACATGATACACTCACTGCACACATTGCTTTGCTCACGTCTGCCTGGAGTCTTGATAGCCAGGCCTTGTCTCTGTCACACTAGGGCATAGGCTGGTTATACCATGCCCTTCATTGGTGATGCTGGCAATCTTCTTTTCCGCCCTTGGTCCTCTTAGGGCATCGGACCCATGGGCACTTACAACGAGTGTTTTACTGTACAAGAAAAGCTTTCTCCTCTCTCCCTGTCCCCTTCAGCTCTCTTCATATTTCTTTTTTCCTTAAAAGAAAAACCCACAGCTGTTGATTTTATTTTTACTGTTCTTAAATCTGGTCCACTGTGATTTTTTTTTTAACTATTTACTATTTGTGAGTCTTAGTCCACCGCCATTGCTGGTTGCTCTCGATAGCCAAATGGCTCCCGTTTTGACCTGTGGAGCTCATGGAGCTGTCTTTTGTCTTTTTCAGTTGTCCTCATCATTCCTGGAGCCCCTCATATCCAGCCACGGTACCATCCCAGGCTCAATTTGTTCTTTCCTCATCTAGGCCAAGATTCAGCTTTCCCTCCGAGGAAAGTGTTTAGAAATCCTATCGGGAAGCTAGTTGAGCCTGCTGTGCCACTGTCAGTTTCAGACCCTCGTTGACACAAAACGATACTCCAGTTATCGATGAGGAAAAAGGGTGAAGGTGGAGGGAAGGATGTGTGTCTATGAAACCATAGGCCCATGCTGATAAAGTACTGTGTTCACCTGTGTGCACATAAATGTATGTGATATATTTATCCATCCATCCATCTAACCACTAAACCACTCATGTGTCCACCCACCTATCTACTCTCCTTCCTATTATCCATCCATCCATCCATCCATCCATCCATCCATCCATCACCCATCCATCCATCATCCGTCCATCCACATGCACCCATTTTTGTGAACCCAGTTGCTCACAGGCATACTTCTTTGCAGCGCCGCACAATCCAACTGCCCTATTTTCAATGTTTGGACCTCCCTTGCCTAACAGTGAGAAGCCTAGCTCTTATTATCCATAATGTATCATTCACTCTCATTTTCAAATCCCAAATACATCTTAAAAAAATAGTTTCAGGAACACTATCCCACTCCATTGTGAAGAGCAAACTTTACTAACTATATTTCTGTCACTATTAACAATGGACTTTATTCTGCCGAAGAGGAATTTATGCACAGCAAAGTATAGACATCTTAAGTAGTCAGATGAGTGGCAGCCAACACATGTGGTTCTTTAAATCACGCCGCACCAGGATGCACAGCCCTTGCTTATGCCCCTTTCTAGTTGTTCAGCATCCCTCATTGTTTCCTACCATGGTCTCATTTCCACGGCTATGATCATGCATGTAAACTTACTACTGTGTTCTTCCCGCCACATTATAAGATCTGTCTGCGCTGCCTTCACAGCTGTCTGTAGTGCACCTTCCCAGATCAAGCCAATAACATGTCCCTGCAGTCGTCTGTGTATCCCCATGGGCTGACATTGCTGACTTCTGGTATGGGCTTACTGGTCCCCTGGCACTCTGAGCATTCTTGGTGGCATGATGCGTGCCATGTAAGTTTCTATAGGGTGTGTGCCAAGGCTCCTCTCTGTTGAGTGCCAATCCTCCTGAGCTGCTCTGAAGTGGCTGCACCCCTACTGCCACCACCCAGCGCCACTAGTGCGCATCTCTCTTTGTGGCTCTGAATTCAGCCCTTTAGAGATAATGAGCAAATGCTTACATATCCCCCTACCCCCTGCACTTTAACAGACGGTTGTTGTGGAGGGTTCTAAAAACACTACTTGCTTCCACAACTCTTAGAACAGTGTTTGCTGTGTGTTTCCAAGTACATACTGGTCCGGTCTGCTCATGGTGGCATGCAGGCAGGCGATGGAGGGCATATGATGATGAATCCCTGACCCAGAAGCTTGGCCAGAGGAAGCAAAGGGGGACTGGGCGGCCTCACCCCCATGGGAGGATTGCCGGGGAGAGACTGGAGCTCTATTGTCACTTAGTGAGTAAAGAGCACCCTAGGAGAGGCTAAGCCGGGTGTGACTGCCTATGTGGCAAGATAGCCCAGCTCTCACGCTGTTCCCTGGGCGTTGCCCAACCCCTGACCAGCTTAGTGTTGTCTCCATCAGCCTCCACGCGGGAGGCGAAGAGGGACAGGAGCCGTATGGCTTGCTCCCTCGTTCCCACCCTTCTCTGGACGTAGAAGAAGATGCCATGGCCTATCTATCTTCTTCTGGAATATGGGTCCCAGACCACATTGCCCTCCACTCCTCCACCTCAGCCACCCTCCACAATACTCTGGTCCCTTGTCCCTTACTCCTGTCCTTCCTGGGTACTCCTTTCCTCTTGCCAGGGCTCACCTTCGCTGTCTAGCCAGGGGTGGACTGAGGATTTACCAATCACTCCTTTCACACAATATTCCCCAGGTGCTCGTGAGCCACAGCGCGAGTGGGAGGAGGATGGAGGAAGTGTGGCCAACACCCTTGGACATAGAGCATTGATGAGCAAACACCAAAGGACCTTCCCTACTTCGCAGGGTGAAAGTGGGGACCTGGCAGGAAGCCATGTGGGGTCAACGGTAGAAGGGGGTTCCCTAGAAAAAGTCTTCAAGAGGGCCACATCAATGGCATAGTAAGGGTACAGGCCCTTTGGCGGGGGATGGGGGATGTGCTGTTCACCTGAAGCAGTAAGGAGGGGACAGACAGACTGGCTGATCACTAAGCTGTTGATCTGACCTAGAGGAATCAAGGGCAAGAGGTGAGCTTCTTTAGGGGGTCTCTGGGAAGGGAGTACCAGGTAGGAATCATGCCTAAGACCCTTGTCTGGTTCCTCTGGGAGTGCCCATCCATGAACAAGCCTGCGGGTGGTGTGAGGTGAGGTGGGGAAAAACAAGGAACCTGAGGGTGGGATTGGGTGAGCAAAAGACAGGCTAGAGAAGAGGGAATCTGGCCTGTGGGGGCCTCTAATGAGCAAGTCAGTTGAGTCTCATCACTGCCCACCCCAAACAGAGCTGGTCCTGTGGATCCACAGAGCCCTACTACCTACCTACCAACTCAAAGATAGTCAGCATGCAGGGTCCTTGCCCATCCACCATAGCTGGGAGGCCAAGCTGGGTCTGGCTAAGTCACTCATGAGTACAGTGCAGGCTTCATTACTTCTGAAGTCTTGCTGTACTCCAGCTCTGACCCCTCCTCTGGGACCTCCAGGCTAAGAGGTCAGACGTGAGGTCTTGGATTCTGCCCCTCCCATTGCTTTACAACCACAGAATGGAGGCTGGAGCCCACCAGCCAAAGCCTTGTACCCCTGGCTCCCTCAGGGGCTTCTGGGCCAGGAGCAGGAGTGGACGGTACAGGAGGTACTGAGGCTGCTTGGCTGGTGACTGCGGACTGAGGCCAAGTATGGTCTGGCTAAGAATAAACCAACTCATTCTCCCGGTTCTAAGGCCACAGTCGGAGCTGCCCCTCCAGGCTCTCAGGGAGCTCTGCAGATGCTGGCTGAATCTGTAGCCGGGTGCCCCATCTTTGCACCTGTCAATAGCCGGCTTTCCTCTTTATCCCCATGTTTGTTTTCTCCTCTTCATAAAGACCCAGTCATGATTAGAGTCCCAGTGGAGAACAGCTCAACTAAGTTTTTCGGTGAAGACCTGAGGTCAGCTGCCAGGGGTTACACTTCAGCATACTTTGGGGGACTCTGGGGAGCATACACCAACACATGACAGGTGTGTCCTGGTCTCTGGTGTCCTTGACCCTAATCTTTCACTATAGCTTACATTACTCCTGGTTCCAGGAAGCCTGGGGGCAAGGCAGTGCAGTAGAAAACTTGTTTAGAGTCCAATATGTTGCTGAGCCCCTGGGATCACAATGCCTGGACGTTTATGAACCTCTCCGTCGCTTGCAGGATATCCTGGGCATTTGGTACTGTGGCTCCATAGACTGCACAATCCCCCAAAGCCAGGACTCAGGCAGGTGAGACCCCAGGCTTGAGCCTCTGCTGCTGGTGACCTGTGAGCCGGACAGACAAGTCCAGGAGCCCATTATGGCTGTTAAAATGTAGCCACTGTCGCAGGTCCTGAGACTTAGGACCTGGGGACTCTGTGTTCTGTGGCCCCATGGTGGCTGGAACCCAAATCCTTTTGTAATTCTCTCTCTCTCTCTCTCTCTCTCTCTCTCTCTCTCTCTCTCTCCCTCTCCCTCTCCCTCTCCCTCTCTCTCTCCCTCTCTCCCTCTCTCCCTCNTCTCTCTCTCTCTCTCTCTCTCTCTCTCCCTCTCCCTCTCCCTCTCCCTCTCTCTCTCCCTCTCTCCCTCTCTCCCTCTTCCCTTCCTTTCCCTCCTTCCCTCCCTCTTTCCCTCCCTTTTTCCCTCCCTCCCTCCCTTTCTCTCTCATTCTCTCTCTCTCTTTTCCTCTGTCTTTACTTCTATGTGGCTGGGATAAGCCTAGCTCCCCAATACTGGCTAACTATCTTTGTGTGCTGTCTTTCTTGGAGCACTAGCGACATGTCAGCAGACTCCTCCAGTGTTTCCCAGACCCCCTCTGTGCCGTTCCAGATCTCAGGTCTGAGGAGCCTCCTGGCCCACCTTGCTCTTGAGCACTGGCAGTGGGCAATGGAAAATCCTCACTCAGGATAAGTAGGTCAGCACATCTCAGGTGGACGAGGAGCTGGACCAGTGGGCAGGGTCCCTCTTCCCATGTGGGAAGAAGGAAAGCAGCAGGCCGTAGAGCATCGTGATGCTGGTCCTGGTGGATTAGAGCTGTTCTCATGTGTGCATTCAGCAGTTATTTATTGGGCATCGACTCTGCACTGAGTGCTATTCTGGGTGCTGTAGATACTGGAGCTAACTAGATAGACGGCAATCCAAGCTCCTGGGACTTACACTCCAAGGGAGGGAGTGGAAATTGAGCAATGAACACAGTAAGCATGGTAGTGGAGAACAGGGCAGGGAGCCAAAAGAAACCCTACAAGTTGCAAGGGGATTGGGAGAACCAAGAGCATGTGGTCAGGTATGGCCTTGGTGACATGGCAGTACTTGTGTGAGGATTCCAGAGAAGGCATGGGAGAAAGCCAGGAGGGAGTGTGATTGTGTACTAAGCAGGGAGGTTGGCATGTACAAAGGTCCTGAGGTAGGTGGTACAGGAATGGCAAGGAAGCAGAAGTCTGGAGCAGAGTGAGTGGGGGAGGGAGTGGGAGGAACCAGAATTAGAAGAACCACATAGTAAGGATTCCAACTTGACCTCTGAGGGCAGTAGGGGACCACTGCAGAGGTTCCGGCAGAGCAGTGGCATGACCTGACAGGACCTTTGTGGTCCTGAGGCAAGGGTGGCAGTCAGGAGAGCCAGTAAGCAGGAGTTAGAGGCAGCAGGGCCCTAGGGGTGGCGTGGGCATGGGTGGTGACCTTGAATTCCAAATCTGCTGGCGGATGGATTTTCTGGTTGTTGCTTTAAATTTGGGACAGGAGAGAAAGCCCATTTGAGGCAGCCCATTTGGCCTGAGCTATGGAGAAAACTGGCACAAGGAGGGGCTTAGGCAGGCACACCTGTCCTGGGTGTGTCATTGCGTCACCCAAGGGAGAGCGAGTGCCTGCCCAGGATGAGGTGTGGAGGAAGATGGGGAGCACAGGGAATGGGGCCACACTGTGGGCAGCGGGAAGGAAGGATGGGCGGGCAAAGGCTTACACCATGGGGTAGCTGTCCCTCCCCATGAGGGACATGCGGAGGAGCACACTGAACGAGGGCAGGAAGAGGGGACAGGGGACTAACATCATATGGACAACAGCCTGTGGTACATCAACAGGGATGTGAACTCCCCTCCCAGGAGTTAGGCCTCAGCAGGGAGTTGGCTCCAGAAACAAGGGTGGGATCCCTATCTCTGGTGGCAGTTGAGGTCTGAGGTTGGGCTGTTCAGGTTGGTCAACCGGATGAGGGGACCCAGAGATGGCTGGGAGCCCTGGAGAAACATTAGGTGTAATCTAGAGGGGCGAGTGAAGTGCACGGCTTGGCCTAGTCAGGTAGATATCTGTGAGTAGCCATGGTTGGGCACCCTGGCCTTGCTATAGATGCTGGATGGGAGGCAGGAGCGGGGGAGGCAGAGGTTGGCAGTTGGGAACAGGGAGCCTTTGCTCCCAGAACGTTGTGACCTCTGCCAGTTCCACAGGTGCCTTGCTCACACGCGCCTTCCTCACGTGTCTCAAATGCCCTCTAATCAGGGTCACACCTTGATGTGTTGGAGTGTTAATTCCCTGGGAAGCACTGCGCTCTGGGTGGTCTGGATGGGTCATTTGAACTTCCACCCTGGCCTGGGGCAGGACAGAGGTGAGACTGGCTGGCCAGGTACTGGGAGCACACTCCTAGGCCAAGCGCCAATGCCTACCTCCCACCTCTTTCCTTCTTGTCTTTCTCCTTTGCCCGCTGTCTGCCCTTCCCTCCTTGCCTCTCTCTCTCTTCCTCAGTTCTTCTCTCTTCTTTCTTCCTCCCCTGTGGTTTTAAGTGCTTTGTTATATTTTCCTTACAGTCAGTGAGAAGGACTGGCTTGTTGAGGAAGGAGAGATGGAGGGCAGAGGCAGAGAAAGGCAGGCAAGGCACAGCTGAGAGACCCCTGAGTATCCAAATTGTTGAGTAAGGCTGGCCTGCCATGGGGGCTACACTGTTCCCAGCCTCCCGCCAGGCCCTGTCCCCAAGTGAATGCCCTTCCTTCCTAAGAGCATGTGCCTTCTTCTGGGTCTGCTGAGGTAAAGTGCGGCACAGCTACCACAGTAGAAGGAAGCTTGTCTCTTCATTCTCAGACCGTGTCTTTGATCTAGGTGACTTTGTGCTTTCTCCATCCCCTAGACTGCCATAGGGATCTAACAAAACTCGGCATACAGAGGACCCTGAAGAAATCCCAGCATCCCTGGAGTAGGGTCTCAGTCCCACCTTCACCCCGCTGCCACCGGCTCTGCCCACACAGCTCCATCCTCATGCTAGGACATGCCTATGCAAGCAATCCCTTGGTGGGACCTTGTGCCAGGGGCTGCTGGGATTGCGAAGGAGGAACTGCTTCAGCTTTGGGAGCATCCCTGATGCTCGGTGTTCT
Source organism: Alexandromys fortis (assembly GCF_014885135.2). Taxonomy (NCBI): domain Eukaryota; kingdom Metazoa; phylum Chordata; class Mammalia; order Rodentia; family Cricetidae; genus Alexandromys; species Alexandromys fortis. The sequence continues at coordinate 2,263,790 of NW_026067920.1, forward strand.
GCTGCGGATGCAGCACCCATGCAGAGCTCTGCCACTGCCCTTCCAGGGTCTCCTCTGTATCCAGACTCCCCTGCATGCTGTCTCTGAGGGAGGGTGTGTGACTGATTCCTTGTGACCCCTCCCTTTGAGGTGGTGTAGGGAAGAAATGATACGGTGACCCGGACTGAGGTGGGCAATGAGCTTCATTGTACAGAGAGGCTCTGGCACTGACAGCGTCGCCAGGCTCTGTTGGCCATGGCCGTCTTCTTTTCAAGATCCTTCTCTGGCTGCCGCAGCAGACACTAACAACCCCAGCCCGTCCTCCTGCCCACAGGCCTGGGAGGGTCTACCTGAAACAGGCATCTGCTGAGCTCATCAAGGGAGGCCTCAAGATGGTTCATGCAGGCTGAGAGGCAGGTACCTGTCCTAGCCCAGGATGAGGCTGAAGCACTGTGGGCAGAGCTGGTGGCAGCAGGGTGAAGGTCGGACAGAGACTCGGGAAGAACCTGCCCCTAGGGATGCTGGGTGTTGGGAGCTGTGAACCCCCCTCTCCAAGAACTTGTAATGCTTGCAGCTGATCTGAGCAGGAGACTCTCAGGAGTTCCTGATGGCAGGGGAGTGGTTTCTGCTCGGTTTGGCTGGGGCGTGGCTATCAGTTGAGGCTCCCTATATGGGCTGCCCCGGACACAGTGAGGGGGGCATTCCTGTTTCAAGGATGACCCGTGGAGCTGTCTGTGTGTCTTTGTGTATTTCAGTCTCCAGCCCCTCGCCTAGTTCACAAACTGTATGGTAGCGCATAGAGCACAGACTGGCGTGGTGCGAGACGGCTGGGATCTCTTCAGGGCCCTCTGTATGCCAAGTTCCTTGGATCTCTATGGCAGTCTAGGGGATAGAGAAAATGTCCAGTTCTGCTGGAGGTTGGCCCAATAGGTAATCAAATGACCTCAGGCTCAGGACCAAAGAGACAAATCCTGATCCTACGGGCCCCCAATCATATTCTCCTTCCTTCATCCAACAGGGCCCAGAAGAGCAAGGACATTAGGGAGCCTCTGGGACTGGCACAGGTGTGCTGACCTGACGTGCAGGGCTTAGCTGGGGGGTGGAATCAGGCTGTGGAGGACACACCCCGGGTACAGAGGTGAGGGAGCATCCTTCATTGGCCATCTCTGTCCCTTAGTAGATTCTATCTAAATACTCTCTTCACACGTACCCCTCATCGGCAAAGTCCCCTGAAAGCCCCCAAACAAGTTTGGGAGCAGAAGGCACCCCTCTGAGGAGAGATCTCAAGCACAGGTCTGACAGCCATCACTGTGGGGAGACCTGTCACCTTGTGGTCCCTGGGAAACAGTGTGGGTGTTCCACCTGACGGAGGAGGGGTTGTTGCTACCATATCCAAGTCCTGTCCACCACAGGCAAAGGACAGGGCTTCTCCCCAACCCCGGTCTCCCCTGATAAGCTAAGAGTCTGATTTTGAGTCACAGCAATATTCATGGCGGGGGGATACCTGAGTTGGGGCAGAAGGGACCCTGAATCTAAATCCCCTAATCTGTTTCAGATCTTGAATCCCTGTCCACAAGGCACCCCAGTTTCTACCCCTATAGCCATGGCTTGGGGTAATGTGTGCAGAGAGGCCACAGCATAACGAATGTCTGCATAGGGTCTGCCTGCAGGAACTTAGTAACAGGAAGCTTCCAAGAGCCTCTCCCTGCTTTCTGCAACAACCACGGGACAGAGTCATACACCTGGCCCACCAGGCCACGAATGCATCTGTGAGACCTAGGAGGGAGACTGTCCCAGCTCAGAGATCAATAATTGCAGTCAGATGAGTATATGGAGGACTTGGGTAAGTTCTGCTGCACCCTCCACCTGGGGCCAATAGAACCTTATAGAAAAGCCAGGAACATTCCATTCCCTCTGATGCTTCCCAGGAGGTCTTTTTATTTTGGAAGACTGGCATGGACGTCTGGAACAGCTGAACAGCCCTTGGGGGAGGGTGCAGAATAGTGGCTTGTGTCTGGGAACCCCTTTCTGAGGCCCCCATAAAGACTGACAGAGGGATGGTCCTAGGCAGGGCAGAGCACTTGCCTTGCTGGGGTTTGATGTCACCAGGCTCCAGCTCACGGCACACAACCCCACTGTGGTCCATCCTCCTCTTTATCCACCATTTTGACAAACTAAACATAGCATAAGCCTTGTGCTAACTCATCACCCTTTCTTGGGAATCACTCAGCTCTGGCTGAGCCCCAGGCACGGTCTCTGTTGACCCATTTCACAGACATAAAAGCCCATTCATACGCTGGAAGCATGGCCTTGGAAACACGAGTGTCCCAGTGTCAGGTTCTTTGGTCTCAGGGGCCATCTGAAGCGGGCTGGGGATGGGAACCAGCTCTTGTAGGCTGCTGATTGGAGATGGGGAAGGTGGAGCTGTGCCAGCAAAATCCTGCAATTAGGAAGAGATTCAACATCCATGGAGCGGTGATGGAGCTCCACCTCTCCAGGTCAGCAGATGTGCGTGTCCTGCACATGTGTTGTAGATTCCTGAGAAACACCACGGGGCCAGCTGTGTCTACCCCACCCATGACACTGTTACTGGCTCTCTACCCAGGTACCCATATTCTGCTGCCTCTCTGGCCCGTGCCTAGAGTGTTCAGGCTGCCCCCTGCTGCTTAGGCTGTGTGTTCCTCTTACACAGTCTGATTTAGGACCTGCTCACCGATGGCTTCACAACTTCCTCTCTGAGGGACTCTGTGCTCCACACCCCAGCTTTCTGCTGTTGCGGTCAGGTCAGCCCCAGGCTGAATGTCCTGGTGCATGGGAGCCAGTGAGAGGCGGCATCCGAGCTCCACATGGGCTTCCTAGTCCGAGTCCCGGGCTGCCTGGTCACCTTCCTGGAGCACCAGGAAGATTTTCTTCCTCCTTTCCTTCCTTTTTACTTCCCCTCCCTCTTCTCTCCCTCCTATTCAGAAACTCAGGACAATAGGATACAGTTAACCTCCTATTTGCAAGATGAACTAAGGTCAGCTGCTAGTTATTTCGTCTCTGTCTCTGCCTAAGAGTCAGGCTTTTCGCCTCCTTTACCTGTCCCCTCTTCTTGGTGGCAGTGGCCAGTGTTCATATGAGCATGCATCTGGCTCAGGAAGGGATGTGGTCATGGCGACTGGTAAGCCCCGAGGTCCATGAGCTCAAAGGTGTCTATCCTGAACTTTCACAGCTAGCAGGGGTGGCCTAGCTCCATGCCTGGGCCTCTTCCACTTCATCTTCCTTGTCTATCCCCAAAGACCACAGAAGACTGGTCTTGTGATGTCCCCTGAAGTCTGTGGCATTCAGGTTTCCAGGAATCTGCAGCTTTCTTGGTGGTTCCACTAAGCCACTGTGCCCCACTTGGACCAGGAACCTCCTAACCAGATTCCTGAGGAAGGCTGTCAGAGGCAGCAGGAATGATCAGAAACTGGGCAAACACCTGAAGTTCTGTTTATTTATCATTTATTTATTCAGTCATCTTTGTTACATAGCCCTGAGTGACCTAGTACTCGCCCTGTAGTCTAGTATAGCCTCAAACTCATGTCTGTCCTCCTGCTCCATCATGGCCCTGGCTGACTGTAACTGACCCATGGCCTCTGTAACTGACCACTATTACAGACACTGCTGGTTGGGACTGTATCTGGGATCTTGGTGCCCCCTCCCTGGCCTTGTTATAGGCTTGATTCTCAGGCACAATTCTATGGGAGGTGGTAGGGCCCAGTGAAAGACCTAGGATTAGGGGACCCTTGAAAGGGTTACCAGCATCCTGACCCTTCTTCCTCTCTTTCCTCAAACAAGGGGTGAGTGGTTCACTGTGTCACATGCTCCCACCACAATGCATTCACTAACCCCCCTCGAGAGGTCTAGAAATGATGCCTGGATTGTGGACCAAACGTTAGCCACACGACCCTTTCTCCCCATAAGCTGCTCATTCCAAGTGTTTCTTACAGAGACCCAGAGCCGATGGTCACAACAAGGAAAAGAGACAGCTGCAGTTAGGTTGCTTCTGACACAGTCCATGACTCACTTGCCCTATGGTGGTTAGACCCCAAGCTCAGCCACTATGAAGCCAGACTGGATGACACTCACCCAGCCCCAGCACTGGGGGCATGCACAACCCTGGCTCCAAGGGCATCCAGAGAATAGAACTCAGTTTTATTAGGACTCACCCTAGTGGTGGCCAGTGTACCCTTGGGAGGACACATCTGAGGTCCAGACATGAGGGCGTTATCCCCTTCCCAGTCTATGAAAGGCTCCCGGTGCCCCACAACATTCCCCCTATTGGCCATCATGACTCTGCCGTGCTCCACTATATGGAGAGACACTTGGGGCTCTCGGGTCCCTTTGCCCATTCACAGTCCCGGGCCTCCAGTGGTGTCCAGCACCATGGCAGGAGTTGTGGGCTTGTTGGCCTTTCATGTGCAGAGCTGAGTGCCCTGGGACTTGGGAGTTCAGATCTGGGAAGCAACGCACCGCCCTCCCTTATCCTGCCCGTTACATGGCATCCGTTTTCCATGGTCACTCGACAAGCTGGTTGCGTTTTCACACACACTGCCGTGACCCTGCTATGAACTTGCAGCGGCCTTCCAACACCTCCAACAGCATGTTTAACACACACGGCTAAGCCTGAGCTTTGAATCTTTCATGCAGCAGGCTAGCAAAGGCACCTCATTGTCATCCAGGGCTTTGATCTTCCCCCTCCCTCCTCCAGGCTGGAGGGATCAGAAATGCCCAGGCTGAAGGCACATCTCAAGTATTCCAGAACCTTCTTCAAGATGCCCTGCCAGAAATGTCAAAGGAAATTAGCAAGAACTGATGTCAGGCTCAAGGAAGCAACATTCAATCAGTGGCACCATTCTCTCCCCAAATTGAATTATTCATCATTTCCCGCTCTTAATTAAATAATTACTGCCTCGAGTTTGCCCTCCCTTTGAGAGGGTCTTGCTTCTTATCAGAATGTGAAAGGGGCTAAGGAGGAGTCCCCAGAGGGGGGGGGGAGCAGGAGGCCACGGACACCTCCCCCATGACCAGCTCCCTTATCCAGGTCCACCACCCTCCCCTCCTAGTGAGCAAACATACGTCTATCTGACTTCCAGCTGCCAGCCTGGACATCGAGATTCTTCTCTGTATGATGGCTGCAGATGCTACCTGAATGGTGACGATCACTATTCCAGTAACGCAGGGACCGCTATGATGTACCTAAGTAGGAATGGGGACAGGGTGAAGAGGAAGAGGAAGTGGGATTCTAGTGTTATAGCATACCAAAGGGTCCTGTCAGTGACCTCGCTGGGGATGCTGTAGGGATACCTGTCCTCTGTCCCCATGGCTTGTGGTCATTCTCCAAGGGTGCAGCCCCGACCCTCACTCAGGCCTCTGAGTCCGTGTCATAACCCCAGGACCCAGGAGCACTCTGGTAGCTTCAGCATCAAGCCCCATGTCCTGTATCCCCAGTCTATGTATTCTGGCCACTCTACTCACACCTGAGACAACAGAGAGACCCTTAGGAACGCTGCTCTGCCTGCCTCAGCTTTCCTGTCTCTTGTGGGAGTTAGACACGACTGGAATCTGATGGGCTCCCCAACAGACCCACCTGTCTAGGTACATGGCTCTGGGGAATAAAAGTGAGCCTTCTAAAAAGGGCAGAGCACAAGCTCAGGAAGAGACATCAGGACACCCACGGGGCGCATTCGAATCTGGCTATGGGCTCCACACCCTCTAGACTGCGGTAACGGGGAGATGCGAGGACACGGTGTGACTTCTCTCCTTGCTGTGATAAAATACCTAACAAGAAGCAACACAAGGATGAGAGAGTTTATTGTACACTACAGCCCGAGGGTACAGTCCAAAGGTCTGATGGCAGGGGTGGGAGTCCTGTCCCCTGGTGTCAGCAGTCAAGAGACGGGAAATGAGCTCTGGATGTCAGCCCACATTCAGGGTGGGTCTTCTCTCCTCAGTTAACCCTCTGACCACACACGCAGACCCCTCAGAAGCCTGTCTCCTAGGTAACAATCCAATCAGGCCGTCAATGTGGAACAGTCATGACAGGCAGGGAGCTCACTGAGCAGCCAATGGGGAGTCTACATTCATCCCAGCTCCTTACCCAGACATAGGGTCGAGATTCTTTGGCCTCAGTTGCTTCTTCTGCAGAATGGGTAGAAGGTTATTGTGCACTAAAGTCTGACTTCAGTGACTGAGTGCATGGGTAATAGTGCCAGTCTTTGTCCCATGTTCTTGCTGGTTGATAGTGAGATGGCAGCAACTGGTAGCTAGGAACTCAGACAGAGATGTGGCCATCCTCGGCACACTCTGGCATCCTGTCTTCCCGTGCACCATTTAGGTCCCTCCAGCCCACATGCCTATTCTTGTTGCCACCTCAGAGCCCTCCAGGGGCAGGCCCATTTCTCATGTGTTCTGTGGACTCTGTGTCACATCTGGCACTGAGGGAAGTTTGGTGGATAAAGGCCCTGTCTGGGACAGCTGTTGAATGGACTGGAGGAGTGCATGCAGTGGACACCCTCTGAGTCTAGCTGCCAGTCACCATCCCCATGACAACCCCTCAGAGAGGTCCCGAGCAAATGAGCTACATTCCAGGACCACAGTCCTATAGAGAACGGGCAGAAGGCAAGCACCATTGCCTAAAGATGAGGATTTCAAGTGGCTGAGTATGGGGCTGAGGGTTGACCTTTGGTCGGTGATTCTTGCAGGATAGCAGTGAGGCAGTGACCCAGCGAACATTTGGGGAAACTAAGTCACTGGTAGTATATGACTCAAGACTTAAAGACAGAAGCCAGTCCTTGGCCAGGAAAGCTGGCCTCCAGACTCAGTCTTGACATCATGGCCGAGTGTCTTTCTGAAGAAAGACTGTAGAGTCATGAACTCGAAGCTCTGGCCCCTGTGTTCTTAGGATGGGCCACACAGACTGGCTTTTCAAAGGAAATAGGCTTGTGTGAGGGTCTGAGTTTTGAACTTGGGATGTATGCTGATGTTGACTGTGTGATAAGGGGGCAGTTATTTGACTCCTAGAGCCCAAATCGCATATTGTGAGTATGAATTGGCAGAAGAGATTCCCGCACACTGTAGGTGCTTCGTGTGTGAGGTGTGTGTGTGTGTGTGTGTGTGTGTGTGTGTGTGTGTTGAGATCTCTGGGGTGGGACTCAGTGGGGGTGAGTTTACATCTTGTCCTAGCTGGAGCAGTATAAACTGGAGACTGGCAAAGCAATTTGCTGTTTGACTTTGGGGGATAAGAGCAGTGATTTGTGCGTATTGAATTTAGAACTGGTGAGAAGGAAAGTTTGGCAGATCTGGGGAGATGCTGTCATTCTCATTTGCTGCCCTGGAGTGTTGCCGTGTGCATACAAATGGCCTGATTAATGTTTCGGTGGGGGCCTCATGCTCACTAGCCTTGCCCATGCTCCACCGGAGCCTGGGAACAGGTAGGAGGAACCCTCCAGCAGGCACCCCCAGTCCAGGAGCCCCAGGAGCCTGAATAGGGCCGTGTCTGAGCGTCTAGTGTGCTGAACTAGCATTAACTCATCCATCAGCCATGCACACAAGTTTCTACACTGGACCACAGTGAACTGAGGATGCCCAGTGAACTAGATACGTTTGCACAATTTGGAACTTTCCAGACTAGAGAGCAAGAAGGATGCAAACGCTTTCACTGTCAAGTGGCATCAGAGTAAGCTGACCCGTCTTTATGGAAGAATCAACATGGGTGGGAAAATTGGAGAAGGATCTGTGGGTTGGGAAGGTGGGAATTTTAATGACAATCTATGGAATGTTCACTAGGAGGGAATGTACCATGTTGGTGAAGATACAACCAAAACTCTTATGTCCTGAGGGGCTGGGCTATTCAGGAAAATGGGCACACCAGTTCCTTGGGGCAGAGAGTCTTGAAAACCTCACTAACAAGGGGGCCAGAGTCTTAGTGCAAGCTGTTGGAGGGTTTGGGGCAGATGGGGTCATGCAGAAAGATTGGTAGTTCAGCAGTGTGATGGGTTGGTGGGTTAGTGGGTTATTGTGGAGTGAGGGACAGGACTTGTGGGAGTATCACTTCCTTAGGAGTACCCAAAACGGTACTCTGATCGTGTTCTCTGGGGTTGGTGAGAGGTTAAAAAATAAGCAAAAGCAGAGAGAGAGAGAGAGAGAGAGAGAGAGAGAGAGAGAGAGAGAGAGAGAGAAGAGGCTGATCAGTGAGCTAGGCTGGGATACAGAAGCTGGGGTCATCAGTGGTCCAGCTATGGATGTGTGTAGCCCAGCCTCACTTGGAACTTCTAGCCGAGGGCCGAGCACATGATGATCAGTGCTCCAGGTCAGAGTCCCAAGCGTGCCACTCACTCGCTACAGAAACACTGAAATAGGCTCACAGTACCAGACTTGGGGACCAGGGAAGTGACCGTCATTAGCATCTCACTGTGTGTCAGGCCAGCTATGGTCTCTGAGGCCTGGCACATGGGTGTTTGTGCGTCAGAGCAAGGCTGGAAGCAGATGTTGGCGCTCCTCCCATTCAGAGTCTTTCCATCAGCACAGTGTCAGCGTTTACCCTCCCAGCTCAGTCTCTGCTCACCCAACACTTGTCTCTTTTTAACGCAGCAGAATGATACCAATTTCTGTTCCCTTCACAGTGTGGTGCTGGTGGCATTCTGGCTCCCCCAGGATACCGGGGAAAGGTGTGACATCTCCCCAGGCACCAGCACACAGACTTCCCTCTGCCATTATAACGAGGGGACGGCAACATCTTTGGGGAACTCGGAGCTGGAGTTTCTCATTTCCGCTGATTTTAATGTTGCCACCCTCCCAGGGGCCCTGTGCTCAAGATGAACAGGCACTTTTCGAGTCTGTGTCTTGTTCTCTTATAAACACACATCCTCACTGTAGAACATATAGCAAACACTGAAGGGGAAAGTTTACCCACAACCCCACTCACCGAGGGTAATAGAACTCACTCCTTGCAGCAGCCGCGCACTTGAAATGACATGACAGACTCTCTGCAGACCTGGTGGGCACCAGTCATGTGGAAGCATGGTTCTCAGCTGCTCAAACTGTTAAGTCCCCAGCTGTGTCCTCAGGCCATGACTCAGGAAGGCCACCAGGGCTCTAACCAGTCTCAGATAAGGACTCCGAAGAATGGAAAGATCGATGCCGTCCAACTCCAGAACCCTTTCTGGAGAGCCCTTTAGAACTATCCGCCTGGATGGGAATGCCATGGCTGCCTGGATCAGAGTCTCCCATGACCCAAACTCAGGACCCAGCATTATCCTCTGGGGACAGAACAGCAGCTTGTGATATCAACTGCTGAAGTAGAGGCTTCTTAAGTCTCTTAAGTCCCTTGCTGACCGTGCAGGTGTCTGTTCTATAGGGCCACAGATTCCCCTAGCATTGCAGGGAGAACATCGCTAATGTCAAGTGACTCTTTCCCAGAGCTGGCCCAAGTCCCTGGCCTTAGGAGCCAGGTGTGTGCCCCTAAGCTTGCAGATCCCTCACTGTGTGAACACACAGCTATACTCACCACACTGCCTGCCCCAGCATCTGTGCACCATGTGTTCAGGTCCTCAGTCCTCCTCAGCACTGCCTCTGCCCATAGGCAACATCTCGAGCCAGTGTTTTATGGTGACTGGATTGCAGAAGGCTGAGGCTGTTTTCTGACAGCCAGGGGTTGAATCTGAATGTTGCACCTCACCTTTGCAATGATATGGGCCTGTGTATGGAATTGAGCCTGTCTTTGTTGGAATCCTTGCTCTTCCACTGAGTTGCTGTGTGGACTGGGACAAGTCAGTTTACTTCTCTGAACTGCAATGTACTCATTCATATGATGGGAAATCGCCAACACTCCCTTGAAGAGTTGTGAAGGTATATTTGAGTGTTGTCTATAAGTGAAAAGGGTGGAATCTGATGGTGTGTATTAGGGTTTCTATGGCTGTGAAGAGACACCATGACCACAACAATTCTCATAAAGGAAAATGTTTAATTGGGCCAGGCTTACAGTTTCAGAGGTTTAGACCATTATTGTCCTGGCAGGAAGCATGGCAACGTGCAGGCCAACATGGTGTTGGAGAAAGAGCTGAAGTTCTACATTTTAATCCACAGGCAACAGGAAGTGAACTGTCCCCCACTCTGGTCATAGCTTGAGCATATGAGACCTCAAAGCCCGCCCCCACAGAGACACACTTCTTCCAACAAGGCCACGCCTCCTAATAGTACCACTCCCTATGGGCCAAGCATTCAAACACATGAGCCTATGGGAGTCAGACCCATTCAAACCACCACAGGGTGGTGACATAATGGTGTTGATAATGGTTATATTGATGATAATGGTGATACTGATGATGATGGTGATGGTGGTGAAAGGGATGCTGGTGATGAAAGTGATGATGATGTTAGTGATGAAGACCTTGGTGATGGTGAGGTCATGATGCTGGTGGTGTTTATAGTGCAAGTCAAAGCCAGGGTCTGGATGACAGGCCCAGAGCTCAGGAGCGAATCTCAAGCAATGGTTCTCTCCATGCTCCCTGCTATGAGAGCCCCCAGGGAATACCCTGAATCTGAGCTGAGGGTGCAGGAGAGTGGAAAGTGATGCCTTAGACCCACCAAACAAGTCCCTTTCAAGATTCAGCACTCTTCCAGCCCCAAGGCTGGTGAGTCAGGAACACTTCCCAGTCCTGCCTTCTCACTGTATCCATAAGAGCTCTGGTTTGAGAAGGCTTAGGCCTACCTGGTGATTCTGACAATGTCATGTCACAGTGGGGTCCCTGTCCATTTGCAAATACCCCAGGTGATCACAGTCTCCACAAGGCTTGTGATTTCTGCAAAACATTCCTCCCCACAGGTCTGCCTGCCAATGGATCCTTCTTCCTACCCCATCTCTTTCAGCGAGGGTTCAGGGCCTCTGTGCTCCCCAGTTGCTATCTTTTCAATCAAGCCCTAACATTGCCTGGACCCCACTGATGAATTCACGATGCCCACCGCTGTCCTTGCTCTGCTGTGCTTAAAATGGTGATTGTGGTCTATCTGAAGTGGGCTGGGTAAGCTGGGACGTCCAGGAGGGAATGTGGTGTAAAGTCCATTGCTTCTTTTCAGGAGACTTTCTGCCTTGAACTAGAGTTTGTAGAGCATTGCATACCGGGCCTGCAGCACCTGTCAGTGAATGGAAGGAGGTGTGTCCCCTCAGTGCTGTGGATGGAGACCCAGTATCCCATGTGCAAGACAGGCGGTCCTCACTGCTGATGACCCTACCTGCTCACCATGTCCATGCCCTTTCTCGTATGTGCTGCTTGGGGCTTTCACTGTGTGGGGTCACTGTACAGGTCACCATTCAAATGTGACTGTCTCCCCCTGTTCCAACCCCAACCCATGCAAGCTCCATAGTTTGGCAGTAAGATTCCAGCCTTTGGAGGGAGACCCAAGGTCCTGGACCCCGAGTACATCAACAGCCGAGGGGTCCTTGGCGCTCTGGCTTCTGTTTCCCAGCACCATGGGCTCACTGCTAGAGTCACAGAACACTCTCGGATGCCGGTCCAGGTTGCTACACAGGGAGCAACCTGGCCTGGGGAGTGGTCCAGGACGGGGGAAGGGCCTAGGCTCATTAAAAGAAGTTTTTTTCCCCACCTACAGGGTGGGAATACTCAGAGCAGGCAGAAGGAAGCGGCAGCCAAGTGGCCTGGTCAGGGAAACGCAAAGTGGTAGAGGCCACACCAGGTGGTAGCATGTCCTTCTCTAATGTGAGGGCCCCAGTGTACCCAGAGTCCTCCCAACCGGCTAGAGGAAATGTGCAAAGGAAAGAGGCGCTGCACCCAGGGGTCTTGGCCTCATGCCGATGCCAAGCCGGTGCTGGACATAATCCTTCAGGGGGACTGTGGGGTGCAGAACCCATCCAACAGACAAGGAGCCCTTTCCTACCCAACCTATATGGCAGGATGGTGGTCTGGTCCATTAAACAGGGCTATGCAGAGACTGGTTCTAAGGGGGGCTCCTCATTGCTGTCATCATTAGTCTCCCACAGTGAGGCCAGCACAATCCAGAGCCAGCCTTGATGAGAACTCGCTAGGATGGGCCAAATCAAATCAAGCTTCCTCAGCTCAGTCACACAGAGCAACCCCCCCCTCCAGCCCTCACTAGTGATAAGGCCAAGACGCTCATGAAAACATTCTAGCATTGCTGGCAAAAGTAGATTTATATCCTTGATTCCTTTACCAAACATAGTACTGAGCCCCCTGCATGGGGTGTGTATGGTTTTCATGCTAGCTTGACAGACGGCTTGCCAGGCATGTTCCTCTAGCCTTGGGATCAGCCAGCTGCTATTCTAGACAACAGTTACTAATTAATTTTCATGATATTAATATACAAAAAAAGGTTACTACTAGTGGCATGTGCACAATGGCTAGACAACACGTACCTACAGACAGCCTACTAAGGATGCTCATGGAATGGGGACACAGCCAGGTGCCATAGCAGAATCTGTAGGTGGTCAAGGGATGATCAAGGAGACGGGGTGTGTGTCCCACAGAGACCTAGCCTAGAGGGAGGCATGAAACATGAAGGAATAGCACCAGCAAAGGATGGGGTATCAAGGAATGCATGTTGGGGAGAGCTGGCCTCATCTCAGGGCATTCCAGACCATAGGCTTAGTCCATAGAGTCCAATAGGAATAGAACAGCAGGTTCAAACATTCAGGGACAGAGTGACCATGGAACCTTCCAGAAGCTTAGCAGACAGGAACCTAAGGCTTATAGTATGGGGATCCTGGATTATAACACTAGAAGACATTGGGAACCCAAGGTAGAAAGCAGATCACCAGGACCTGAACCACATTGTCACCCTAAAGGCATTGGCAGTGGATTTGGTATGAACAACACTCAAAGTGGGACTACTGGGTGGCAGGCCATTTTGTGGTGGGACAGAAAGGGGCAGATTCTGCTGGAGGAGACCAGGGACCTGAAGGCAGATGGAGAAGGCTGGGGCTCCTGAGTTTAGTGGTGGCTAAGGATGGTGGGTGAGTCACCACCTGCTGTGGCTGCACATGGCTGTACCACCGCTCTATTTAAAATCAGGCATAGCAGTACATCCCTGTCATCCCAGGGCCTGGTGCATGAGGATCGCTGCCCGTTTGAGGCAATCCTGGACTACACAGTCGTTTTCAGGACAAGCTGGACTACAGAGTGAGACCCATCTCAAATGAGCAACTAGATAAACAAAGTCCCCTCTGCCATCCCTGGGAACTTGGCATTACTTAGGGCTCCCAATCTTCGTGGTGCTGATGTACTTTGGCTGGTTGGTGGCTGTTGACTGGGTTTCTTGTGCTGCCTGATTTCTGTCCTCCTACAGGTCCCACAGCCTTTTAACCCCAAAGAAATTACACAGATGTCTATAACTGATTGGTCCACTAGCTCAGGCTTCTTATTAACTCTTATAACTCACATTAGCCCATTATTGTTATTTGTGCTAGGGTCCTGGATGAGCTGTCTGGGAGGGAAGCAAAAAAAAAAAAAAAACTGGCTAGAAAGGCAACACTCATGGGGCCTCTGTGTGACAGTGCCTTAGGCTCTACCTGGAAACTTGGGGTTACCGGATCAGATGCCAGCAGCTCCTGGCCCTTTGTGCTGAAATGATGACAAATGATAGCGGTGGCTGAGAGAGGTCTGGGGATGCTATTGAAAGCGGGGCTGGACACAGACATATTGAATTAGAAACCCTGCCAACCAGCGCTGGCTTCCACTACCACAGAGCCAGGGTGGCCACACTCAGAGCATGAGGCTTGTAAAGACCAGAGCATGAACCCCAGACCCAGCCAGCTGGGGATACCAAGCCATCCAGGGCTACATGCTGGCCATTCAGGCTGTGACTGACACAGGGTGAGAGGGCGTGATCCAGGCCTTAATAAACCAGAGCCTGATTGCCCTGCCAAACCGTAGCCTCCCGTAGTGGAAAAGAAAACACTTGGATCCGGCATGTGGCACTAGGATTGTAGAGATGGCGTGGGTGGCATTCAGGAGCATGTGTTGCCATGGCTGCCAGCCCATGTCCCCCAAGCCAGTCTGTTATTAGCAACGAGTTCGCCCCTTGCGCTACTTCCCTTGTAGAGTACAGGTTTGATGCTCAATGTCAAACAAATGTTCCCCTTTTGGTCAACAGGTGTCATGTGGGTTAAAGGAAGAAAAACTGAAGCAGGGGAGGCCCCCAGAGCAAGACTAGGTGTCCATGTCCCCAGTCCTGCTAGCAGCTCCTCTCTTTGAGGCCTAAGGGCCCACTCACCTCCTATGAATGGGTGTCTCCATTGGTCCCCATGGAAGCCAATGAGCTAAATTGTGTCTTTCCTGCCCCCCCCCACTCCAGCAGGCATCAGGAATGTCTCTCAGTTGTGACAAGGACTAGTCTTGAGCCCTGTTGATAGAAAGGTTGCCATGGATATGCTTAAATCTTTGTGGGTTCAGAGGGAGATTCCAGGGATGGGGGCAACTGTAGAACCCCTCTCAATGAGAGTGGTTTTCACAGGTGACCTATATCTCATGGTCACCCCAGGTGTTGTGCTGGCTCTGCCTTGTTCTCCCGTATTCACTAGTTACCATTCAGGCCCCATCTTCTGGGAATTTTCCGCATTGCTAGTGGAAGGGGCTGGAAAAGCCTCTTCACTCTCATGGCCACCAGGCTGTCAGGACATGACCTCCTCTGAAACAGGGTCTTTGCAGTTGGGATGCACATTACTGAGAAGGGCAGTCTGGGGTCCTGTGACTCGTGTCCTTAGAGGAAGAGAGATGCTGAGACACACAGGGTGGAGGCTGTGTGACTGTGGGGGTGAGATAGGGTGGTGGGGGCCGCAGCACCAACACTGCTGCCACCGAAAGGCAAATGCCAGGGAGCACAGAAAAGCATCTCCCATTGCCTATCCTAGTCTGGGGCTTCTGTCCCTACCACGTGGGACAACAGGTACTGTCGCATCCAAGCAGCCAGCTTACCCTACTCCTTGCTAATATCAACCAAAGGTCGAGTCTCAGGCTAGCAATGTTGTCCATACAACTTCCATTTTAGGGGGCCCACAGCCACACCCCTGGAAGTGAGTGAGCTGTGTTCCTGAACTATCCCCAGAAACCCAATTGAAAGAGTCAGAGCCATATCTGGGAGGCAGCAGACCCAGAATTCAAACTCGTGTGACCTTAAAAGCCCTCTCCCGTGTCTACAGCATTATTTCCTCAACTTCTCCAAGTGCTGAATTGTTTTTATGCTTTTCCTGAGTTTCCCTAGAAAACATGGTGTGAGAGAAAACATGGGTCATTTGGGTTCCGTTTCGATTAGGACCTCAGTGACGAGGGTGTAAAACGGAGGGAAGTAGGTGGAATTTCGTCAGTGGAGGACAGATGAAAACACAGAACTAGAAAAAGACCTCAAAATCACCCATCCTGAAGGTCCCTTGATCTCTCAGCTATGGTCAAGGCATACAGGGCACATGGCTGAAAAATCTCTGCCTGTAAAGTGATGGGTTTAGCCTTGTGGAGACTCAAATCCTGTCTTCCCCATAGAGGCTGCTGACTGGTGCTAACTCCTGCTCTTCCTCTGTCTCCTGTGTCCTTCCCTTGTGGCTTCTCCTTCTCTGTCTGTTTTAAGGATGCTGGCCATTGGCTGTAGACTCAGAGAGTCAAGATAACCTCACAGTTAAAGTTCTCGGTTTCATGGCACCCACAAGAATCTTTTCTAAGTAAGCTATGCACGAAGTGTCCCCTCAAACACTCACATGCCGAAGGCCTGGTCCCTAGCTGGTGGCACTGTTGAGAGGTGATTGGATCTGGGGGTGCTGTCTTTATCATTAGGTCAATCTATTGACCAGCTCAGAGCTGAATGGCTCCCTAGCAGTGGGGCCTGGAAGAGTCTCCCACTAGTGGGGATTATGTTGGAAGGGTATGTCTTCACCTGGCCTCTTCCTGTCTTGCCTTTTCTCTGCTTTCTGGATGCCACAAACTGATCATCTTTGTTCCACCATGCTCCCCCACTGCCATGACACCGGTGGAGTCAGCCAGCCACGTAGGAAATCCTCTGAGACTGTGAGCCAAAGTATATCCTTCCTGCCTTAAGTTACTTTTTGGGGTATTTTTGTTGTAGTAACAAACTGTGAAACCCAAGGCCAGGCTGAAGTTGTGAGTTGGGACGTGATGACCCAGGGGTGGGGGGTCAGTATCAGGTGTATTCTAATCCCCAGGAAAGGCTGATGCTGCAGTCTCTCTTCTCCCCGGGCCTTAGAGCACCCCTAACTCCTGCTTCCTTGAGGACCAGCTCCAGAGTCTTAAAGCTATGCTGTCTCCTCTCTGGGTGGTGACCTTGAGATGCCTTCTGTGTAAGCACAAAGGGCCACTGCGTGTCTCTCTCCTGAGGCCCGAAGATCACTACTTTCCCTGAGCCCAGCAATAAGATCAGGTCAGGCCGTGCCTCCCTTGCCTGTTTCTCTCATTCCACCCAGAGTCAGCACGGAGATCTAGGGGCCTGCCTGCATGTTCATAGGAGCAAATAGAACCTAGATGAGCCTAGAACATCCACGAATTCTCCAGGGAGTGACAGGTCATGATCAAGAGTTCCTGGGCAGGTTTCATCTTCCCGTGGGTTACCGCCTATATAGTGCTAGGCATCCATCTGTCAGCCACCTGTAGGAAAATCCAAGGTGGAGCCTCAGAGTGACTTCTCTCTCATTTGCCTCTGGTAGAGAACAAACTGTGTAGACCACCACGCTGTAGAGATAGAGCCTGCAGAGCGGCTTCTACCAGCCACAGAGTGTGATGGAGTGGCCCTGCTTCCATGGAGCTCAGAGCCCCTCTGTGGTAACCCCCTCCTGCCCCCAGCCCCCTGCTGCCAAGCCGCACGCTTCTCTGCATCTCTTCTTCTCAATTAAGCCCCAGCAGCTAGAAGCCGAGGGGCTCTGGCTGTGTGCGCTCCGCGTTTTAATTAGGGGTCACTGTGAATGGTGTTATTTCCCAGGCTGGCTTTGAGAGGATTCTATTAAAACCTCCCTTTGTAGACATCAGACTTTGCCCAGGTCTATGCAGGGACAAAGGAAACAGGATTCCAGACGGAGCTGCTGGCTCATCAGGGAGTGGCAGGCTTTCTTCCTTTCTTCCTTTTGCCTCATGTGGTGTAGCCTGCAAGTGATTGATAGGTTTTAGCATTCAAGAAAACCTGGACCTTCTACCATCTCAACTCTGTGATGAGAGGGGTGTTAAAATTAAGATAGTCTCAGCAGCAATGAGTACGGTAATCAATTAGTGATGTCTGCCACGGTGCCAGGGTCGACTCACAGGTATGTTTGCTCTCTCTTGTCAGGCCCTTCAGTCCTGTCACGAAGAGATCATTTATTTCCAGCTCAAACAGGTTCAGTGAGATTTCAGAAGCACTGCAGCTGTTCAGGCTGCTGGCCAGGTCCCACCTGGCAAAGGAGTCAGAATCCAGTCTGAGGCTCTGGGTAGAATTTTGTGTATCAGCCTCAGTCTCAGAGAAATTGTGCTGGGAAATGAAGCAGTTGCCCACACGTGCTTGCCTTGCACCCAGTGTGAGGCAGATGCTCTACCTGGACAGTCAGTACCCCGCTATCACTACCTCCTAAAGCCCAGGGCCAGCTCTTCCTGGAACGCAGACTCCTTTAGGGGACTTGCTTGCTTCCCGGCTTCCATCCCTGCAGTTGCTGGTAACTCCCTAGAACAGGAGGGGCCGTTTCCTTTACATCTTCAGAGACTGAGGCTCTGTGAGGTGGTGGGAACAGTTAGTGGCAGGGGAAGGCAGGAGCACATACTGGCCACTTGGCCACTGGAAACACAGCCTCTCTGCCCCATGAATACCTGCTGATTCCAATGGCCTCTTGGGTTTCCTGCTTCCTGAGTTATCTAGATGACATCCTTGCACTTCCAATCCTTGACTCTTATGAAGCCGCTCTTGAAATGAACCAAGAGTGGGATGTTTAAACCCCTCATGCACGTAAGTCCGCTGATTGCCACATGAGAGGCCTGCTTGACTTGACCATGCCATTGAATCCATCTACACATTCATGCTTTCCTGCCCATTCTCTCCTCTATCTGCCAACCATTCATCCATCCTCCTATCTCCCTACCCATCCACCCAATTGTCCAATTGTCCACTCATCCATCCACCCATTCATCCATCTAGCCACATGCTCATTGCATCCATGCACACACACACTCATCCATTCATCCTCCTATCCACCCACCTGTCCATCACTCACCTACCTCCTTTCAACCCACCCAGTCATCCACCTATCTACCTAGCCAAACACCCAACATCTATTCTGTACCTATCTTACCATCTGCCCAACTACTCACCTATCTGTCCATCCATCTATCCATCTACACATCATTTACCCCCATACATACACCCATTCTCCCACCCACCTGTATATATACTATCCATGTATCCATCATTCAACCATACACACACCTATCTATCCACTCATCTGTCATTCACTCACCTACCCATCTACCCATCTTCACACACATCTATCCACCTCCCCATCCATTAAACCCTCATCTGTATACATACTCACCCACCTACCCACCCAACCACCCATTTACCTTCCCTTCATTCATTATTTAGTGAGCATTATCCCATGCCTAGCACTAGTCTAGTGATGCCCTCGAGCCTAACCTTCTAGCTGGAAAAATCGGGCACTGATCAAATAACTGCTCAGAATGATGGGAACAGGGAAAGACCAGATCTTGTGACTCTGCTTGGGCCAGCCGGTGGCAGAGGGGAACTCTGACATGTTTTTCTGCTTGGCCAGGGGTGTGGTTAAATGTATAAGAGCTTTGTGGACAACCCTCCCCATGGAAGATGGAGATAAGGTCCCTGAGACCATAGAGCTCCCTAGCTTTCCCCCAGTTCCCTCCTGTTGATGGGCATGGGCCACAGTTCCTTCCTCTGTCCAGCAGCCTCTTTGGCTGGCTGTTCCTCTCCCTCAAGCTGATTGTCCCTCTGCCCCAGCTGTCCATCCCTCTCCCCTGGCTGTCTTTTTGTCATCCCTGGCTGACTGACCCTCCCCACTTCCTCTTGCTGCTCTTCCTAGAGGCTCACAGAAACTTCTGTTTCTTTCCATTCTCCCTGGAATATAAACCAAGGCCACCTTGGGGTGCTGAGATAGGGGCACAGAGGGCCAGGAGTTTGGCTCCCATTCCTTGGAGGAACCAAAGCCTCATCCTCTCCCTTCTAGTCAATCTGAAACCTCCATATACTTCTAAGAGAAACTTCAGCAGGCATGGACCACTCAGAGAAGGGGTGGAAGGCAGACACAGACTCTTGTCTTGGGTACCCCAACAGGATGGCTGGTAAACTTGCCCCAAGCTGCAGCTTCCAGGGTCTAGAAGTAGATTGTTTCCAGGCTCTCCCACCCCCACTTATCCCTATAACCATACTCTATCGATCTCTCTGGGCCTGGCTGCTCAGATCCTGTACACCAGCAACGGTTCAAGGCACTTGGTTCTCTGGGCATGGCTTACATCCCTCAGGGTAAAGTCAGCAAGGTATGTCCACACTGTTGTAAATGATGGCGTTTCCTTGTGTTCCGTGGCAGGGTGGGGCTCTCTTGTATAAGTGTCTCCCCCTTTCTGCACCCACTCATTCCTGGTGGGCAACTTCATAGGTCCTGTGCCTAGTCCCAGGGACCAGCGCTGCAGTGAGGGGGATCTTCGGCACGTGGCTTGCAGCTCCTTTTTTCCTCCTGCTTAGAGGATGGCAGATCACAGGTGGTTCTATTTTTAATGTTTTGGGGGAATCTCTGCATTGTTTTCCATAATGGCAGTGGCTCTGTAAATAATTAACCAGCAAGCCCCTCCCCAGCTGCGGAGACTGCGGCCTGACAAGCGACCCGAAGGAACCAGCTCTCAAAAACGTACCTGAATGTTTTATATAATATGAGGGCGTTGAAAGCTTTCCCCATAATCCAGCCAGACTTGCAGAAGGTAGGGTAGAGGAGAGAACAGATATTGTGTGCTGGGTGCCTTAACCCCAGGGAGGTTTGGTCACCATCTCTTCTGCCCCTTGGGGAAGGGGACCTGGCTGCTGTAGCCGATAAGCCCATTGGCCTCAGAAGCTGTAAATGCTCCCTCTTGACTTCCATGGTCCAGATGAGGCTCCCTTAGGAGTCTGTCTGTAGTCCGAGACTCAAGAATCAAGGTGGCCCCTTCCATCTGCAGCTCAGTCCTCCACGGCCACTGCCGTCCTACAGCAGATATGGGAAAAGAAGGTAAAGAGTCCCAGCACTCAGGGTCTGGCCCGAAGCCACGTGTGCACACCGTTTCTGATAGTAGAGCACTGAGAGGGACCCACTGAGTCCCAGAACTCAACTTGTATGAATTTAGAAAACTCTGCCATCGTGCAGCCCAGAGCAAGGGGAACCTGGGTGCACCATTGCTGTGCCAGGGGCCATCTCCTGACACCATCTCTAACATCTGGGGACCTAAAGATGCAATCTGTGGAAACAAGAGCTGGCTTCAATTGTCACCAGCCCTGGGTCTCTTACCTAAGCCCATGTCCTTGGGGCAAGGCAAGCCCATGATTTCTCGCATCTGCAGCAGGGTGTGAGCCCAGGCCAGCTCGGCCTCTACACTCTGAAGCAGAGCTGGCCTTGGCGTAGAGTGGAGCCACTAGGGCCAGTTTCTCCTTGTTTCTTGTAGCTGTGACCTCAGGTCCCACCATGACCTTTCTCGAAGTGGACCGTAGGTTCTGTCTTGACATTTTCCCAAGGAACCCCCTTGGGTCTAGGTAAGAACGCGAAGACTCTGGGGTCACACGGGCTGTGTTCAAACACTCCCCACCTCCATGTAACTGTGTGGTCCTGCACACACTTCCCTACTTCTCTGGGGCTGTGTCCTCAGTGGCCAGGTCGGGGGCAGTCATATTCTGCTCAGAGATGGGTGAAAAGGCTGGTGTCCTCCCTGGGCCCACTTCCTGATCTGTTAGGTACAGCAGGATGGCTCTCTCTCAGGGCTTGTCATCATTTCCTGTGGGGTTCTCCATTCTGTCCCCTCGAGGGACCCTGTCACTCCCCCCTCTGTTGTTTCTCCTCCCCCAGCTGGTCACTGGAGCGTGATCTCTGACCCAGCTAACTAGGGTGATCGGAGTCTCCCTTGCCTCATACCTCACTTTGGCCCTGGCTGGCTGCTTTGGCCCAGGTCAGCAGGAGTATAGGCAGAGTTCTGGTCCTCTTAGAACCTTAGGTTCTATAGGGCAGGAACCATCGGACTGGTCACCTCTTTCCCATAGGGAAGGAAACTCATGCACTGAGAATCCACAAAACTCCAACCCTCAGAGTACCACACCTGCCCCCCATCAGCCCAAGGTCGCACAGCTGCCAAGTGTTAGAGCTTAAATGCACACTCAGGGCACTCTGACCCTATGGCCTATGCTGGCCACGCCCCCAGGCTGCTGACTCAAGCTGGCCTTGGTAGTCATTTGAGATGATCCTGGACTCCTAAGAACCATCAGCCAGCAAACACCAAAGTTCAGTCCCAAAGGAGTGACAGAGTATGGGGCACAGCAGCTGGTGTGAACTGGTTCAAGGCAGTTTCTGTACCTGAGAGGCTTGGTGCTTTACTGAGGTTACCCAGAAAAAACATGTAGCACCTGCCTGGGCCTGGCAGAGCAGTGTGTAGACAGCAAGGCAGGAGCAAGGGCCAGAGTAAGACCCATAGGCAAGGGAGGGTTGAAGCTGGCCACAGAGGAAGCATCCAGACTCAGAGAGACCTTGAAGTTCTTTTGGTACTGTATGAACACCATTCTGAGAAGGGAAAGGAGGACATGGAAGCCATGGCCACATGTTATCAAAGTGGCTGCCTGTCTGTGCAACCTTACCACACTTACCCTCTTAGATGCCGCACACCCTGTCCTCCCTGCAAGCTGAGGTGATGGGTCCCCGATGTTTGTCCTGGAGCTTCTGCCCAGGGTTGGCACTTCCTTCACTAGTTTACCTGGAGGGCTATGCCCTTTCAGCCTCTCACGATGCACATGTGTCGAGCTGTTGAGAGGCAAGGACTGACATGTAGATCTTCTACCGAGGTCAAGCTCTTCTTTCCATACCTCCCAGATCCAGGAATAGAACTTTCCAGAAAGCTGCCAGAGTCTCCCACTGTATCCCTGTTCCTGGCACAGGGCATCCGGCCAGTGGCTCTCTGCACGGAAGCTAGAAAATTAGCAACTTAATTCGGGTTGTCAGGAAATCAGAGAGGGAAATATGTGTTTCCAGGGGCTCATTTTCTTACAAACCCAGCATGATGAAAATAAAGAGAAAGGCTGAGTCCCAGGGAGAAAGGACACTTGCTAAATTTATAACAGATTCATTATTCATGGGCTGGACCTGAAAAGGCCACAGCTCCGGAAAGCAGCTGGGCTGAGCGGGGAGAGTCTGTGCCGATCCCATGAGCCTCCCCCATGGAGCAGGGCACAGGGGACACAGTCGGATGAAGGACCTGCAGGCTGTGGACGGCATGTTGCTTTGAGGATGGCTCAGCTCCATCACTGGGGTAAAGTGGCTTCACAAGGGACGGTCACACGCTTTGCACACCGAGCCTGTGCTCCCCCTGTGGTTTAGAATTTGCTCAATTGTGTGCCATGGGATAGGGAAGCAGGGGACTGTGGAGTTAGAGTAACAACAGCACAGCAGCGGAAGAAAAGGAGTGGGTTTGTCTGCTCTTGAATTGCTGTGATAAACGCCACGACCAAGAAGAACCTGGGGAGGAAAGGATTTGTTGCAGCTTACAGCGGTAGCCCAACATGAAGTGAAGTCAGGGTGGGGACTCCAACAGGACCCTGAGGCAGGAACTGACGTACAGGCCATGCAGAGTGCTGCTTACTGGCTTGCTCCCCAGGGCTTGCTCAGTTTGCTTTCTTATACCCAGAATTACCTCCCTGCCCAGGGGTGGCACACAGTGAGCTGTACCATTTCATGTCTAACATTAATTAAAGTAATGTCCTACAGACCAATGTGATGGAGACATTTTCTTAACTGAAGTTTCCTCTTCCCAGATCATGAACCTAGCCTGGGTCAAGTTACCAGGACACTGAGGGTAAGCGTGGTAGCCAGATGACTAGTGTCTGTGGCTATTTCCAGTAGCCAAGGCCTTAGGTTTGAAGACAGGACCACATTCCTTCTACCCCATCTCCCTCTGACCTTCCCATTTTTGTGTTCAGGCTGCTGGAAAATTTGAGAACACAGGAGAATGTGAACGCTATACTGTGTGTCCCTTGTGAGGCCTGGGCTCTCCTGAGGAGATTCTGGTTCTATCCTCTATCAGCCCCATAGGGTTGTTGCTGTTGTCCTGTGGGTTAATCCCCCAGTGGCACACTTCCCCCAGCAAGGACACACCTCCTAATGGTGCCACTCCCTGTGAGTCGGAGGGGGGGGCATTTTCATTCAAACTGCCACACCTGCCTTACAGACAATGCCAGAACAACTGCAATGATAGTCTTGTCTTCCTTGCTGCCAAGATGGGGAAGTGGTAACCCGAGAAGCACTTCCTCCCCTGGTTCACTGACATCAAGTAAAGGTCAGTCTTGTCCTGGAATCGTCCAATCTCCTCAGATGGGCCAGTGGAGATGTAGCGGCTGTCAGGGGCTGAGGCAGGATTCTGATGAGTTGTAACTCCCAAGGGAACACAAAGTCAGGATTTCCCCATTATCTCCAACGCCCTGTCCCTCACACACGCCACGCTCCTGCCCTGTCACACACTGTCACACAGACCAGCAGCTTTCGTCTCCTGCCTCCTTGCTCTGAGCCTATGAGCCTCTGGGTCACACGAGGAGGAATCAGTGGCGTGGACCAAGTGTAGAGCCAGGGACACTGCGGGATGCACCCTGCAAGACCCCCGCTGGTGCAAGGGCTGCCAGGAGCTAGGGATGGACAAGGCCCTGCCCTCCCTCAGGCAAAGTGCTGACAAGCTGGTGTGAAGCCTTAGATGGAGACATGCTGACAGGGATCTTGTACAGCTGGGCTCAGAGTGGCTGTGAGTGACTTTCCCAGAGGGTCCTGAAGCTGAAACAAGGAGCCAAGTTGAGGCCAGGGCAGGGCACTCAAGAGGGGCTACAGAGGCAGATAGGGGGACAAAATAGTGTGACAGTAAGTGCCTTCATGTTCACGTATGGATATGTATGTATGCGTATGTGGATTTGTGTGTTGTGGGTATGAACATGTAGCAAGTACATTTTTGAGTGTGTATGGGTATGCTGTTCAAAAGTGACATGCCGTAGCATGCACCATTAATCTGAGGTTTAGTGGCATGGACAAGAATGATTCCGCTGTGTATTTGATCCTGGAGGCCGTGAGCGACTGAGGGTGACATGGTTACACTGGCCCCTTCTCAAGATCTCTGAACTCTGTGGGTGTGAGTCAGGTAGCAGCACCAGGAGTAAACGAGGGCAGCACTAAGGACAGTGTGTCAGTGACGGGCAATAGGTACTGAGCTGCATTCTCCAAGATGGAGACCCTGGGGTATTTTCTGTCTGACCTCCACGCAGCCATCTGGGAAGCACCTTGAGTGAGGTTGAAGCAAAAAAAGCTGAGAACAAACAGGGCTGTGCTGGCGGAGGCAGCTTGACACCTCCTTGGAGTCCACACGCCAGAGCCCAGATGAGTGGAGGAGGTACAGCTATAGAGTTCCAGTTCTCAGGACCATGCTGCATTATCCTTTAGCCGTCTTGAGAAGAACTGTAAGGTCCAGCATGCCCCGAGCATTGTGACAACTGTGGGGCACAGAGTGAATACCGCTCTTGCCTTCTGGATTCTTGTGTCCCCACCAGGCTCAAGTCTATAGCGTCCTACAGACTTGAGAGCCACCCTGCCGGTATATGAAGATAGTGTCCAAGTGTCAGCACAGGCATTCTGGGATCCAGGGCTGCCCAGCCTGTGTGCAAAGCTGCCTTTGAAAGCCAGGGGTAAAGCCTTGTCTTCATTGCTTTTCTGTTGCAGACAACTTCTAGAGGAAGAGTTTATTTGGGGCTCACGATTTCAGAGGGTTAGAGTCCAGGAACATCAAGGTGGCAGCAGGCAGGCATGGCCCTGGAGCAGTAGCTCAGCTCAGATCTTACATCGTGATCCATAAGCATGGGGGGTTGTCGGGGAGAGAGAGAGAGGACAGAAGGACAGAGGGAGGGATGGAAGTAGGTAGGATGCCATTTTCTTTTTCTTTCTTTCTTTTTTTTTAATATTTATTATGTATACAATGTTCTGTCTGTGTATATGCCTGAAGGTCAGAAGAGGGCACCAAACCTCATTACAGATGGTTGTGAGCCACCACGTGATTGCTGGGAATTGAACTCAGGACCTTTGGAAGAGCAGGCAATTCTCTTAACCACTGAGCCATCTCTCCAGCCCGTGGAAGTAAGTAGGAATGGAGGGAGAGACGGAGGGGGAGAGGGAAAGAGAGGGAGGGAGAGAGAACACTTTGGCAATGGAAATGGTATGAGCTTTTGAAACCTCAAAGGCCACCCCAAGTGACACACCTCCTCCAACAAGGCCACACACCTCCTAATCCTTCCCCAGATATTTGGATATATGAGCCTATGAGGGCCATTGTCAATCAAACCCCCTCAAGCCTGGAGAACCTAGAGCAGCAGGGACTGAGCAAGGGCTGGAAGTGCAGGTACCTTTGGCACTGGGGTTCTTCTGTACCACTTATGAAAGGCCCCAGCAGCCTTGAGCCCCATCTTCCTGTACCTATCCCTCAGACTAACTCACCCTTCTCTGTCCCACCTGCTGACATATACAAGTTGTCTTTGTCCCTGGAGCCCAAGCTTCAGACTTGAGATGGACGGTGGATGAGGAAAGACATCACGCTGAAGCTGTGGGTGGGGAACACACTGAGAGGAGACCCAGCTTCCACAGGCTGTATCCTGGAAGAGCCCTCTGGGACACTGGGCTCAACTGATGGTGGCCCTGGTTCAAGGCAGGAGGAAGGAGAGTCCATAGGCAATGTCAGGAGGACCCTAGTAGTCCCTATGTGCACCAAGGGCTTCCTCAGAATCTGTCAGGCACCTCCAAATGTGGGCTGGGCGTCACACTGAAAGGGATGGAGCACCTGGAAGAGGGGCCCTTCTGAGATGTGGCAGCCCAGTGTCAAGGTGACAACAGCAGCTGCAGCTGGCCATCAGGATGAAAATCGGGCCTCCTGTTGTGTACTGCCTGGGGCACGTTGCTGCTGGCATGATGTTTTCACACTGGGCTGTGGGCAAGTCAGCAGATGTCCGTGCACCCCAGTTTCCCTATGGATGAGGTGGGGTGTGCCACCTAGTACTGTGTGCTTGGCCTCTGTGCCTCTCCAGACTGAAGGAGGGTGTAGGTGTTTTCCATTTTTGCTCTCCTATCTAAGCCTGTCTCCACTGGGGAAATCCTCCCCCACCAAGGCACAATTAAATTTCCCAAATTAATTACGTACCTGACAGCAGGATTGGTGATTTCCTAATTCCCACTGTAATTACACGGCAGGAACAGTCACCCCGGTCTCCCTGGCGGGTGTGGGCTGTGCAGCAAGCCTGGCATTTGGTCTGAACCTGGCTGGGCTACACACTTGCAGGGGGCAGAGGGGGTAGGGGCTGGCTTCTGCTTACAGGCCTAACCCCTGTCATGCTGTCTGTCAGCTCTGTCTTACTAAAGTCACACGGGCCCAGGCAGGGAGCAAGTGGAGCTGTAATCATGAGACACTGTGAAGTGGCTAAGCTGGTGCTCTTTCGTAAACAGGACCATCAAAGTCAGGAGATGGTCCCTAGGCTGTGTATTGGGGCTCGGGGCATACCTGGGGAGGGCAGGAGAGCCTGATCATAGAAGATGTGTTTGCAAAGCCAGGACTGGAAGCAGAAGTTCAGATGCACAGCCAGGCCTCCTGCTTCTCTACCTAAGGGGATGGGTTCCTATGCTCAGAAACCAGCTAGAAACATGGGCAGCCAGCCTAATGCTCAGCAGTAATGCCCCCTGATGCGTGGCATCTCCATCTCTTCTGTACCAGTAGTCCAACGAGAGAAGAATATCATAAAATCATTAGGAGGTCAGTGACCCGGAGAAGTGGCACCGACTCAAACACGGTTTCCTTCCTTTGAGGAATATGGCTACTCCTACACCTCCCAGTGTGTTTATTGGCAAAGCTCTACTTTATGTTTAAAATTAAACAGCTGGAGCTGGAGAGATGTCATGGTGGTTAAGAGTATACTGCTCTTCCAGAGGATTTGAATTCGGTTCCCCATATCCGAGTAAGGCAGCCCACAACGGCCTCTAACTCTGGCTTCAAGGAGATCTGATGCCTCTGGCTTCTGTGAACTACTGTATTCATGTATGTGCATGTATGTGAGCATGCGTGCATACACACACACACACACACAACACACACACACCCCTGAGAGGATGTGGTAGCATCACATCCCCTCACGCAGCAGCCCGTGGTAACTGTTTTAACATCAATCAAATGCCAAACACCAAGTCCCTACAGGAAGTCCTCTGCCTCCTAGTTCCAGCACACAAATCAAAGAATTGACTTCATGGTGTGGACAAGACAGAGAGAGTCATGGGATAGAGAGGTGGTCTTGAGTTTTGAACAATGATGTTTCCTGCTGTAGCTGGAGTGGAGAGACCAGGAAGGTGGGGATGGTCCTGTAGTTCATGAGTCTGACCAACAACCAGGAACCGTATTCAGAACAGGCTGGGCTGTGCAGAGGGACGTGGCCCCTGTTAGGGACACTCTGGCACAGAAGAGACTCTTGTGTTTCCTTTCTCCCACCCGCAGTTTCCCCCAGAACCTTCCCTGATTAGAGCAACAAGAAATTGCCAAGAAGTTGCTGGAGAGGTGGTGGGTGGGGTTCTGTGCAGGGCAGGGAGAGGAGAAAGGGGAGTGTGCAGATAGGCTGTGCAGTCAGGATGAACGTGTTGTTCACGGAACACTTCTGAGTTTATTCTTTTGTGGCTGTTGCACTCTGGACAGATATGAGAGCTGCACTCTCCCTCAAGCCACACCCCAGCCTTCAAGTCTATTCTTGGCCATATGCCCCTCGCCCTAGAGGACATGGACACTGACGCCATTTTTCACATGAAAAACCTGAAGCTCTCAGAGTGACAGTGTGACAGGCCTGGCAGTAGTGGTAAAGGAGGATGCCATTGTAGGATGGCCCTAGGATGAAGGTTGGCACCAGCGAGCCTCCAACACCATCGGCATCCCAGGATTGCAGTGGGACATTTTCTGGCTCTGATCTCAGGCAGGCCCTGGTGGGAGAGCAGCTCAGAGCAGCCTTCATGAGGAACGAAATCAGCCCCTAACCACAATGCTGCCCTTCCAAGCCACAAGCCCTGGCAGGCAGTGCCACCATGGCTTCAGGGACCATGGAATTGCATCTCTCTCAAAACGCTCCTTTTTTAATTTTAATTGCCATGACAGGCATAATCCCGCTGATCTCCGTCCACCCTTGACGGTGGGTTTACTGTAATGAACTCTAAGTGTGCCACCTCTGATCTCTGAGGCTATTTATTTCCCGAGTTAGCATGGGTTCCCTATTGGAGGGCAGTCTGCTGTTGGCCTGGAAAGAGGGTTCCCATAGTGGCTCGCTTGTTTTCACAGACATTGCAACTCAGGGTCTTTCCTTTCCTTGGGGTCCCAGGAACAGGCAGATCTCCCTCTGCCATGTGTCCAGCACCCTGCCTGAGGAGAACCCTGCTGTTGGCCTCAGGATAGATGGCAACTCTGCCCTGCCTAGCTGCCCACAGCCCTCCTGCATAGCGTCCTCCTGCCTAACCCCTGCTAGCAAAGCGTGTGACTTCCCATTCCAAGACCAGCTAAGCTTAAAACATGGAGTGTGCAAAGTCTAGAGGGTGATGCAGCCAGGGTGTGTGTGTGTGTGTGTGTGTGTGCGCACGTGCCCTGTTCCATCCGCAGCATACCCAGGAGTGGCACTGGGGTGTGCAGTCCCACCTCAGGGCTTTACGGGTGATGATCTTCTGCCTTGATCCCCACAGGGACCCACCAACCCTCTAGACACTCTGATCTCTGCTCTGCGTCACCTCCCTGATAAGGGTTTTTCTAGTTTGAATCTTTGCTGTGACAAACACCACCACCCAAGCAACTCAGGGGAGGAAAGGCCACAGTCCAACACTGAGGAAAGTCGGGGAAGGAACTTGAAGCAGAAGCCACGGAGGAATGCTGCTTGCTGGCTTGCCTTCTGGTTTGCCCATAGACCCATGCTTAGCCAGCCTTCTATACAGTCCAGGACCATCTACCTAGGAAATGGTGCCGCTCAGTGTGCTGAGCCCTTCTGTGTCAATTTAAATGGAAACACAGAGGGCGGGGTGTCCCGTGGGCAGTCTCTGACTGGTGGTTCATTTCACTTGGTCCTCTTGGTGTCCCTGGGGGAAGGCATGGTTCACCTCATTCCACAGCAGAGGTCCTGAGGACCAGCAAGCTGAATGACCTGCTCAGGGTCCCTGTGGCTTCTGTAGGAGTGTGACACAGCCCTGGGGTGCTCACTGTCCTCCAGGAAGGGCCCGCTCTCTTCATGCTGTGGTGCTGACGGGCCTTGGGCCCCCCAGGAGCCCAGGAATGTGTGCAGACGGTGCTCTATGAGAAAGCAAGTGCGCTCTCAAATGAACAGGGCCACGGTCATCTCCTGCTTGTCTACAGCTGGACCTCAAAGGGAAAACCCGCACTCAGACCTCACGGCCTTCCCGGGGTGCTTCAACTCCCTGTGTGCGATCCTCGCTGTTGTATCTTCCCAGGGAATGCAAGTCCCCGTCTGTCTTCTCTGGGAAGTAAATTCTAGTCATGAATGGGGGCCGTGGGGATGGGGATGGAGTTCTTGGGCCCAGGAGCCTATGGTCAGTGTGTTCTCTTGCCTCTTGCGTCGTTGTCCTACTTTTCAGAAAGGTGACTGTGTGCTGGCTTCTGGCAGGTAATCACAAGCCTGGCCATTACTAGGAGACACTGGCATGGCCTTCCCTATCAAACCCAGAGAGATAAACACTGTATATTTCCAGCATACCAGATCAGGGTCAATGAAGACAATCTCTACCTGGCACAAGAGCTGCCCGAGTCATCACTAGGGTCACTGACACCTCCTCTTTGAGAATCCACAACAGATAGTGGCTCTGCCTCCTCCTGTGGGCTGGAAGGGGACATGGTCTCGGCCTGGGTTCCTGGAGGTGTGCCCAGCTTAGGTTGGCAAGAGCAGCTGTAGAAGTGGGAACCCCATGCAGGGTGACAGCCCGTGTGCCCGGTGAGCAGCAGTAGCTGGGTCCATGCCAGGAAGTGGAGCCAGGCGATTCCAGGGACAGGGGCCTCATTTGGCCTGGAGGGTGGCAGGGAAGTTCTGAAGGCTGCCAGGGGGCAGCGCCTTTGTCAAAGTCCCACCGTGCCATTGAAAACCTGAGGGGCACCACGGAGAGCTCAGGCCTCTTGTCCCCCAGAATCTAACTTCATCGTTGGTGACCAAGCAAGCAATGTCACCTCTCATGTGTATCCTCATCTGCATGGGAAGAGCACACTGTCGGGCCTCAGTCACAGAGGAGCTTGGGGAGGGGGCCACTGCCTGGAAGGTCTCAGCACGTGGTAGCTTCGAAGCTGGCCCTACTGTGTTATCGTGTGTCGTCACACTCTGCCCTTGCGGCTTTCCCCCTCAGCAGCTGGTTTCCTGCCTACCCCGTTCCTTCATTGCTGCTTTCCCAGGACAGCTTGCCTGCCTTGTCACGCCCCAGGATCATCCTCACTGGAACCCCTGAGAAATGTCTCCCATATGCTTGACCCTTTCTCTTAGCTCCTATGGCTCCTCTGCCAGGTCCCCAAGTCCCAGGTCCCCCATATGCCTGAGGCTTTTCTATATGCTCAGGTGATACCTTCCTTGAGCCTTTGGAAATGCCCACACTTTCTCTAGGTCCTGGTAACCCTGTGGTCCCCACCTTTGGCTATTGAGAGACCCTTACATTTCCCTCGGCTCCAGAGAGCCCCACACCTTGCCAGGGACCCTGGGATCTGCTCTCGGGCAGCATCTCCTCTTTGACTCAGCCTTGTGCATGTGCGGCCCTGGGGGCTTGCACGTCTGGCAGAAAGACAGTTGGTTCCACTGTGCGAGGGTCTTTGAGGCTCCTGCCTAGCTGAGTTTAACCTCTCTAGTGCTACCTGTGAGAAGGCCTGGGGCCTGCATGGAAGAGGGGCCTGGGCAGTAGCAGGCATTCCTGAGATCTTCCCACAGTGTGCGGTCATGCCCAGTGGTGCCTAATACCTTTTTGCCCACTGCTCCAGCCAAAGGCCTTAGCATAGGATATGATCAGAAAGTCTGTGGAATGGTTTCTTGCAAAAGATTAAGTTCTCAGTGTAAAGGAGGTTCCAGGGCCAGGAGCCAAATTGTCTGGGCCAAGTTCACAGCCACATTTCCATCCCAGGGTGCTAGTTGTACTACAAGCAGGGGTTTAAAGGAATCTGTGGTGTTGGTCAGCCCAGCCCTCTTCATTCCAAAACTGTCTGCCAGAAACCCTCACAGCACTTGGCACACTCAGGGCCATAGCAGATGTGGCAGAGGCCAAAGCCATATGTAGAAAGCCTGGTCTGGTGATTGGGCCCACAAGATGGACTACCCGCTGGGAGTTCAGGCTTATGAAAACTGGAGCCCCCTGTGTCCCCTGCATCCTCCTTCTAGCCCATATCAGCACTGGCTGAACTGCCCGAGGCTCAATATTGGACTAGGTATTGGACTAGGGGGAGCCCTGAGGCCACAGCAACTCTCCAGGCAATGGTGTGTTGCTCCCATGTTAAGGTGTCCACTGGTCAGCTGCTGGTACATTACCAGGTATCAGGATGCCTCTGCTGACTCTGCTGGGTGAAACATGGCATCAGGAAGGCTCTGGGGGTCTGGGGAGTCATGTCACACTTCAGTCCCAAGTTGAGACAAACCTGAAACTGATACCTGACTTCTGAGAGTCCTGAGGTTGCTATTCTTTGGACCACCAGGCTTCCTGTGCCTCAGTTTCCTCATCTACACATGGGCAGCCACAGCCATGTTTCAGTGCAATTTGGATGCCTCTGCAGTTCCTTCTTTCCATTGCACAGGGCTTGCTCATTGGGGGCGGGGCAAGTGGGGAGGTTGTGCTCTCTCCCTCAGACTTCAGATGCCCTTCCCATCAGGAGAGTCCAATGAAATGTTTTGTTGCTGTTTGGTTTGGTCTGGTTTTTGTTTCATGACGTTGCAGAAGCTAGAGGCACTCCGTGGAAACCACACTGCAAGCTTTGATCTTTCCCAGGCTGGCCATATGTAGGAGCCTCTCTGTCAACGCTGGGAAGCAAAGAGAAAAAACAATCAGGCTGCGGGGCTGGGCTGCCAGTATTCCCTGAATCCTTGCACTCAATGAGTTATATAAAACAGTCAACACTTCCTTATAGCGTGGGCTTTGTAGATGAGTTTTTGCCACTGAAAGTTAACGGGAGTGTGCTCAGCTTGTGTATTCCAGGAGTATTCGGCAGGCTAGACTATATTTGAATTTTTTACTTATGATACTTTCAATTTATGATTGAGTTGTGGGGCCATAGCTCACTGTGAGCAGAAAAATATGTTTGTTGGCATGCCTGGCCCCATCCTTCCTGCATCCTTTCCTGCCTCCTACCTCACTAGCTGACACCCTGTTCCCATTTCATACTCGGTCTCTTAAGCTACATCCCAGAACTTTTCTGAATGGCACCATTGTCCTTAAGATGCCCTCTATAGTAGTGACTCCCTGTCCCCAAGTGATCCTTGGAGGGCTAATTAGGATATCAGATTCTAGGGCAGTAGGAATCTAATTCCAAGGTTCCCTCTTGGCAGGTCTATAGAACTTCCAGACCCCTAAGCAACCAGTGGTCCATAGCCTGCCAGTACCGCACCTGTTCCTAATGTCACAGCCGATTTCCTGTCCTCTGAAGCAGGACAGAATCTTAGGACAGGCTTCTCCAGGAATCACATCTCCAACATACACCACCTCTGCCCAGAGACCAGGTTCAAGTCTGTGCTTGGGGGTGGGTCCCTCATACCTCCCCTACTTGGCGTCTGTTTCCTTGTACACAAAGTGCAGGTGTTGGAGCTTGTCTCCAGAGGGATGAGAGGTCGCCTGGAGGTACCCTGCAGGCTGCCACACGCAGACTCCTCATCATCATGGAGCATAAGGTGCACGCAGCCATCAGCACTTCGCTGAAGGTAGAGGACAGTTTGTTGAGTAGCAGTGGGACAGCCCTGGGCAGCATTGGCTTCTCTGGGATGCTGCCTCTGCTGCCATTCTCCACTTTCAGGATAGGTACGAGCATCCGTCCTGGACCCCCTCCATATACATATACGTATACGTATACATATACACCACACAAGTGCAGGCCCTGCCCTGGGACTTGCAGGTGGCCTCACTGGGAGGGCCCGGGAGAACTTGCCTGGAGGAAGTGTGCTTTTCTCATACCTGGGTGTGATTTTCAGGTTAGCAGTGGGAGCCGAGTGTGAAAACAGGGGCTCGTGGTGGGAGGGAGGGGGATGGAATGTGCCCCACCAGTGAAATAATTATAGAATATGAAAATGGCTTAATGAAATCATTTTTAAAAAGAGAATGTGTGCAAACACTCAGCAATTAAGCAGCAGATTCACAAATAGCAATTTTCCAACTGTGCTCGCCTTCCATGTTTCTACTTGCCCGGTTTTAGACCCTGGGTTTTTAATTTTTAATTTGAACGAATGAAGATTAGAATTATCTCCATGCTGCTGAAAATGGGGAAAAAAAGAAAAACCATGCAACCTTGCACAGTGTGGAAACTGAAAGCAAGGAAGTCACCTAAGAGTGTGTCCTGTTGTGGGGAGGGAAATACTTTGTGAGTACTAGTGTAACCTCCCAGCTCCTCCTTCACACCCTTTCTGAGGAACCAAACCCACTTAGTGTCAAGGCTGGTGCATAGACATAAATCCTGTCACAACCACCCCAGCCCTTTTGCAATGGCAAGCTTGACCAGAGAGGGAAGCCTGCTAGCCTAAGCTCACACAGCCTTCACATCTGGCACCCAGAACACCACCACAGAAGCCTGGCAAACACTGTCAGCTGTGTGTGTGGCTGTTGGACCTTTAGAGGTTCATGGTGACCTCACTGTCACTGGATCTGGCAGCCTTGACCCAGTGCTGGCTGAAGGGTCCCACCCTGATCTGCCCACACTGCTTGTTGGGCACCGAGGCAGCTTGTCTTCTAGTTCCCAGACTTATCTGAGGCTGTAAATGTCATTCCCTTTCTTTGCCTGCATTCAGGGTCCCCTAAGAGACAGTTCCAGCAAGCAGCTAAGCTGAGGTCCGTGTGGACACGCTGTGGCATCCCTTCCCTCCTTCTGTCCAGCCCACCCTGACCTGGGGCAGAGGCTGAGCCCAGGGCCACTCGTGCTGTGGCCTGTGGCCTTTACTCTCAGTGTCACTGCTTGGATGGCAGCTGAAGCATTCTGCATCACTGCTGACCCCTGGCTGCTGCCAGCAGACCTCAGCCAGCCTGGGGAGGGGTTGGAGGAGCTCCAGATACCCAGGTTCTGGACGGTGTTGTCCTCTCAGAGGCAGCACTGCCCTGTGCCTGCACATTCCCTGGCCCTTCAGAGGTCCCATGTCTGCCCAGAACCCCACTATATAGCTTTACCAACACAAGGTCTTTATGTTGCTCTAGACTTGTGGTTCAAATCTCATGTGAGGTCAGAAGTAGGTACTAGAAGGATATAGCCACAGCCCTGGAGACTAAGAGCCTGCAGGAGTGAATCTCCCTTGGACACCTGTCATCCTTGTTGGGTGTATCTGTTTGCTTGAGAAGCGGATGCCCATGGGAATGGTGAGGGTGGGCATGGACAGAACTGCCCACTGGGAAGGCACATCCAGGACAACCTCCCGTAACCGACTTTATGAGGACCCATCCAACTGGTGCTTTGCTGGAGACTCAGGGCTAGGGCCAGATGACAGTCGCTGAAAGGTGTGAGGTACCTGCAGGTTTGATACATCAGTCACAGCTTCTGCTCTTCTGGGACCTCAGAGGCCGCCAACTCCAGCCCTGAGTGTCTCAGAGGAGAACGATGCTGACCCCCCAGCAGCTCGGAGCAGTGGGGACTGAGCCCAGGGTGCGACTCCTCCCCAGGATGGGTGAGGAGAAGGTGAGAGAGGGGTCAGAAGGAGGTAGCCCAGAGCCCAGGGTCACTCCTAACTTGATCCCAGCTCCAGCCTGGCCCTGTCCATAGCAAGGGCTGTCCTGACTCCCAGCTCAGCCTTCTTGAGAGGCACCTTCCTGACCAGTGTCACTTGGCTCCCATGTCACCTGTGTTCCCTCTATCTGTGTTCATATTCCAAACCCTAGTCCAGTTCAAGTCACCGTCGAACTGTCCCTCCTGATTCCAACTGTAGTCCTTCTAACGCAGCAACATAGTGGCAATGAAAAACCCTGTGTGGTTCGTGCTACCCCCAGGCACCATCTAAGTGGACCCCCACATAGTCACTCAGCTGGCCTGCTGGGACGGAGCTTTCCAGGTGAGGACTCAGCCCTCACAGGCCCAGCCCCTTTCTCGGAGGCACTCCTGATGTCACCTATGTCCAGACATGAAGTCCCGACCTGACATGTTAGGAATAGGGACCATGTGCATTGTACAGAAGGCTCTGGTGGTCACATACAAAGAGAAAGGACATAGTGACAATGATGTGGAGGAAATCTAAGCATAAGGATGAGAGAAAGAAGGAAGGCTCCTGCTGAGGGACTCTGGCCACGGAACATTCTAGGAGATGCAAACTGGCAATCATGAAAAGATTGGTGCTGCTGCAGGACCAGAGGCAGCTGGGTAGGAGGGTGAGACTGGGGGGTGTTTAGGGCAATGGAGAGACTCTGTTCTGCCTGATGCCACAGTGGTGGATACCTGTCATGTTAAGTCTGTTGGGCCAGCAGACCCTCATCAGGACAAGGACAATGGCATCTGTGTTGGCTCATTCTTGGGACAAATGTGTCCTCCATGGCAGGGAGGGTAGTGGCAGAGAGGGTGGAGCCAAGGGCATGGGCAAACTGAGCTTACCTCATAGTTTTGTGGCGATCTGGAACCTGCAATAAAATGAAGTCTATTAACTAAAACTAGGAGTAGGTGAAATTAATTTCAGTGATGATTTTAATTAACTCAATATATCCAGAATATTAGTATGTCAATATGTAATCTACATAAAACTGACAATGAGGTATTTTACATTCTTTCTGGGCCCTGAGCCTTTGCAATCAGCGTTTCGAAGTGTTTTTGCCTTTTGGCCAGATGGACCGCATTCCAAGTGCTGTGGCCTCAAGTGGCCAGTGGGTGTTGCATTGTAAAGTGGATCCAGCCCTTGCTGCCCCTCCCGTACTCCACTCTGGTTGCTCCAGACCTGTCAGCTCCCCAGAGCCCATTCCTGCCCATCAGCTGGGGCAGCTGGGGACTGTGGGTGTCCTTGTTAACATGGCCTCAGCATTTTCCAGGTCCCTTGGACCTTCAGCTCCATTGCTGCCTCCTTGTCTCTCCCACCCAACTCTTCATTTTTCTGCCTGACTCTTCCACCCTCTCCTCTACCTCTGACTCAGGGTATCTCTCTGTGTCTCTGCCCTGTCTGTCTCTCTGTCCCTCCTAGTCTGTCTCAGTGTCTTCTCTTTTCTCCCTGTCTCAGTCTCTTTCTCTCCCCCGTTGATCCCTGTCTGTCTGTCAATATTTCCCTCCCTTATACATGTGTCTCTGTCTCTGCTCCCCTGTCCCTTTGGAATACCCCATCTGTGTCCTGTGGCTGCTGCACAATGTTAAGGAACTGAACAGGACCCCTCCACAGTTCTGGAAGTTCCATCCCCGAGAAAAGGAGGCATCTTGGGGCTAGTTACTTTGGGGGAGCTAATGAGGGAGTCTTTTTCCATTTCCTTCAGCTCCTAGGGGCTGTAGTCCTCCCGCCATTGCTTCTGTCTCCATGTGACCCCTCCAGTATGGCCTTGGCTTAACTTGATGACATTTGTGAGATCTGTTTCACTCATGGTTTTGGTCGATGTGTTGTCAAAACTACTGGCCAAACAGGGGCAGGTGCTTTTTTCCAGGCAGGCCCAGTCTCCTCCTCTTCTCTCAGATCTCTGTGTGTCATTTTGTCCATGCCTGTCTATGGCCCAGTGGTCCCACCACTCCTGGGTCTCCCTGGTTTCTGCACTGCTGTGCCTCTTCCGGTGTGGTTGCATTTTGCCACTTTCCTTCTCATGTGCTTCCCTCCCTCCCTTGGCAAGTGTCCAGTGGTGGTCATTGGATGCTACTCTCCGAGGCTAGCCCACAACCACAGGTGTCCTAGACCACAGTGGTGGTCATTGGATGCTACTCTCCGAGGCTGTCCCACAACCACAGGTGTCCTGGACCATGGTGGTGGTCATTGGATGCTACTCTCCGAGGCTAGCCCACAACCACAGGTGTCCTGGAGTTCTCAGCTTCGGGCAGCTTCTGTAGTTAGGAGGATAGAAAAGAAGCTGGACTGGTTGGACCGGGGCTGAGGCAGTGGGTAGCAGCAGGGAAGGGGTGGGCTGTGAGGGGCTGGGGGGGGGGGGACAGGCTCAGGTCTTGGAAAGGGCAGCCAGGGAAGATCCAGCTGCATTAGGCTGCCTGCTCTTAGCTTATAAACAACCGTTGTTTCTACAGGGGCTCTGGGCCGTGTGGATCGATTTCTGCTAATGGGGCCTCTCACTTCCCCTCACCAATGAAAATCAATTCTCTGCGGTTTGGAGAGCAAATGTGCCTGATTAGACAGCAGGCGCACGGTGGCATCTTTGTTCTCTTGCCCCAGTCCTCCTAGGGAGGCAGGAAGAAGCCAGACCCCAGATGGTCCCCAGGGACCCTACCCTGATGGGCAATCCTGAGAGTCCGAGGATGGGGACTGGGCTGCCTCTCCTGTTGGCCTAAGGGACCTTGTGACCCTGAGGTTTATAAAGGACATTGGGGACCTGTGGCAACCAAGCCAGTGATGGGGCGGGGGTGGGGGAGGAGCGAGCTCTACAGGAACAGTGAGCACAGACCGGTGGGGGATTGAACGCTTCCAGTGGGTGGAATATTTATACTAAAGGGGCTCAGGATCTCATTTGAGCCCCTGAACAAGAAGCCCTGGCCTCCTCTAGCCTTCTTGCAGTCCAAGAGGAGGGCAGATGCTGCTGAGGCCACACAGCAAGTACAGGAGGCAGGCAGCACCACAGACAGGAGTCAAGCCCAGGCATCACGTGATGCTGAGTTTTTAGGCAGAAGCATTGACCAAAGCCAGAGCCCCTACCCAGCCCAACTCCCCCAGTGCACTCAACACAGTCTGCAGTTCCCACATGTTTTAGGTGAATCTTTATTATTTTTAATCTGTGTGTAGGTGTGTATCTGTGTGTGGGTATGTGCTCATGTGTGCAGATGCCCCAGGAAGACAGAAGCCTCGGATCCCCCAGAGCTAGAGTTACATACGGGAGCTGCGAACTGAACGCAGATCCTCTGGAAGAGCAGCAAGTGCTCTTAGCTGCTGAGCCGTCTCTCCAGCCCCAGTTCCCACATGTTTTAATGGGTTGTCATAGGAAGCCATTGTGGCTTACACTTCAGTGCAGAGGTGGTTCTATGGTCTGATGTGTCCACAAATAACAGCACAAGCCTTAGTATCTCTCCCTCCTGTTTTCAGTGGCCTTGGGGCTTCAGTGCTCAGGGAGCTTTTGGGACTTTCCGCCGGCTTCCCCTCACTCTGAGACGGAGGAACGGGGACAGGAGGAACTTAATAGAGGTGGTGTGGAGTAGCTCACTGGGACAGCTCCTGGTGGCACAGATCCTGGGATCTGATTCCCAGCAGGTACCGAGCTAGTCCCTGCTGTCCTGTGGTCCTATGCTCAAAGCGGGGGGTCAGCCTGAGCCTGGATGCTCCTGGTGGAGCTGAGCATTCAGAGAAGGCAATGGAGGAACAGATGAAAGCATCGGGGTCTCAGCTCAGTCAGTGACTGTGCCGAACGGGCTGTGACCTGGCGTCAGATGGGCCAGTGTTTGAACCCCAAGTCTGCTGCTTATCAGCTGAGTGGTCCCTCATGCAGGACACTGTCCCCTTGGTGCCTACCACTCATCTTCAGGGTTTTGTGGAGCATCGTAGAGACGGAAGGATCAAGAAGTTCTGACTTCTGTGTTGGGTGGCAGTGGCTCAGGCCTTTAATCCCAGCACTCAGGAGGCAGAGTCAGGCGAAACTGAGTTCAAGGCCAACCTGGCCTACAAAGTGAGTTCTAGGACAGCCAGGGCTACACATAGAAACCCTGTCTCTATCCCTCCACCCCCGCCAAAAAAAAATGAAGTTCTGACTTCTGGTTCTCACTCCAGACCTGGGCTGTAGACCTGAGCAAACCTGATGTGTTCAGGGGAGCCAGGCTCCTCACTTGCACATGGAGTGGGGACATGATTCCCCTGGGAGGATGGAGAGGACAGCTCTGCCGGTGCTGGCACACCATGGTGCTGGAAAGCCTTCTCCTGGGGGGACACGTGTTGACAATTGTCTTTCTGTTCCCATAGGTCCTCAGATTTTGGGACAACCTACACCAAGCTTACTCTCCAGCCTGGTGTCACCACTGTCATTGACAACTTCTATATTTGCCCAGCCAACAAGAGAAAGGTACGTACATACCATCACCGGGTGGCCAACCCTTGGCATCTGGCTCTACATGACTACCTGTTACGCTGGTCTGGTTCTGTTTTGGGATCGGGGTCTAGCATGAGACACTTGTCCTTCAACTCTCGTTCCTTTGGTTCATTTTGATGAGTGTATTTGAAGCCATCAGCTGGGCCTTTGGAGGAGAGCCTGCCTTCTGAACTAGGGCACATTCATCTTCTCCTGTCCTGGAGGCAACCTCCAGCAAGCAGGCAGAGAGGAGAACCAGCAAGCTGGCTGCTGAATCAGATCTATCTGGCTCAGAGTCCTGGCGGCAGCTCTGAGGCCTTTCTCAAGGATGGCATCTCTCCGGGGCTGGTTTGGTTCCATCTCAGAGCGTTGCTTGCTGACTCTTGGTCTTAGTTTCTAGTTCCTTCTTCCTGTTTAGATGTAGAAGAGGGAAGAACACGGGCAAACCCTCCTGCATGTGTTCGGCTATATCTTGGCCCACCTGGAGACCCTAGTATGAAGTCAGAATGCTGGACTCAATCTAGAGAAGCAGTCTCAGGAGGTGACTCAGACAGAGAAGAATTCAAATCCTAATTCACTTCTCTGTGCTTTAGTGTCCCTGTAGAGAAATGGGTGTAGCCCGCATCTCACACAGAGACTAGTGAGTCCTGCATAGCGCTCCCCACAAGATCGGTATCTGGGTCCCAGAGGTACTTGGTTGGTGGTAAAAGAGAAAACCCAGCAGTTTGCTACTGAACACAGGCCGAGCTGCTCCCAACTTGAAGGCCAAGGCTCCTAAGATGAGAGGGGAAGGAAATGGAGTTTATTGAAGGCCTTTCCTTGAGAAGACAGGGTGCGCCCATCCTCAGATTTCCATGTTGGGAGACTCACACATACAGGTCAGCTTTTATAGGGAGGGGGAGAGATGCATGGGCAATGGGCATGAAGATCACATGCTGGGTAGTACCTTCACCCATCCCATGGCTGTCATGCTGTGTCCACTCTCGGTGCCCCCACCCCACATTCTGACCAGACTTTGCCATCAACCCTGGCCTCCTACAGTGCTTGTGTTCTTTGTGTTAGTGGGTATGCAGATTAAGGCGTAAGGAGGTCCTACTCCTGCAGGTCACCAGATGTTTCAGGTTCTAAAATCTAAAGAAGTGGCATTTAGAAAGTCACCTACTAGTCACATAGCCATGACTTTCTATTTGTTTGATGCTGGACAAAAGGAGGGGAAAAACCAATTCTGCCAAGAGCCAACCCCAGAGGTGCATCCCTGTTAGCGCCTGGGGCCTGTGTTGAGCATCCCACAGAGGGCGTGGAAACCCAGCTGGCGCTGCTGCAGGAATGTGCCGTGTACTCTGGTGGCTGTAGTTCCTGCAGGGATTCCGGGACTCAGAGAGACCGTGGAGCCTGACCTGAGCAGGGCCCACTGCAGGTCGGGTATGTGGGGGGACCGGAGCCTGCAGAGTGCCGCAATGGGGCTGCAGAGGAACTCAGCTGTTTACTTTTTGTAAGATTTAGGTTTAATTTTTGATTCTGTGTACAAGCTTTTTGTAAGATTTAGGTTTAATTTTTGATTCTGTGTACAAGTTTTTACCTGCTTGTATATACATGTGCCATGTGTGTGTGCCTGGTATCCATGAAGGTGACATCAGATCCCTTGGGGCTGTAGTTATGGGTGATGAGGAGCCGCCATGTGAGTGCTCAGAACTGGACTCAGGTCTTCTTCAAGAGGAGCTCCTGACTGCAGCCCCCGCCATGCTTTTGAATGGGGTGCCAACTTCCCTGCTAGAGCAGGTCGTCTGGCTTTGGATCTTCCTCTCCTTGACTTCTCTCCTGTGAAAGCTTCCTCCTGGACAGGATGGGAGTAGATTTGGGAAGGCTACTGCCGAAGACCAAGGGACTCTTGCCTTGGGGCGTTGGCAGATAAGGAGGAGGAGGGTGGGTTGGTTTTAGCTTTCCCTGACTCTTCTTAGACCCCTCCCTCATGCCTCATATGGGCAATCTCGCTCCATCCGCAACTCTCCCAACAGTGAGGCATTGCTATTGCAGTTCCCAGGGTAGAGATCTGGAAGGGAAGGTCAGAGTCACCTCACCACACACCTCCTAGTAGGAGACCTGCGTCTGAAACAGCTTCTCGTGTCTAAGCTAAGGGGACAGGATGTTGTCCACACTCAGGGCAGCTGTGGGGGCCTCTACCAGTCAGGAACCCCAAGTGCATGGAAGGATCAGGAAAGACCCTTTGTCTCCCTGTCTGCCGCGTGTCCTTCCTGCCGTAGTGGTGATGGTTTGTGTGACAGAAATGACCTTTGAAAGTAGATGTTGAAGGCCAGACTCAGTGAACAAATAGTGCCATGTTCCCATTGCTAGAGCAATTCCCAAGTCATAAGGGTTCAGCCAGCGTTGGTACCAAGGTGGTAAGAAGTTTACAGAGCAGCCTGCAGGCTGTGTCCGTATATGAAAGGAAGAGGGCAGGAGCAGCCAAGATAGTAAGAACCAAGAGAGCCATGAGGGTAGGGCAGGCTTCCCAGGGAGGTTGGTGACGGGGGAGCAGTGAGGTCAGGCCTGAGGTTCCTTCTTGGACTGGGACCACAACCTTGACCCCTCCAAGCCTTGGTGACGGTGCATACAACAGAAAGCCGCGATGTATGGACTATGGGCTCAGTAGAGAGTTCTGGAAAGGGCTTCCTGTGCAGTCTGGTTCACATTCAGAATTTTTGGCTTCTGCAGCCACCGAGATAGGGCAGTGAGACATTTGCAGTTTCAAAAGGACACAACAATCAGCCCTGCTAGGGATGTGTGGTTTGAACACTCCCTGCATCCATGCTGACTCAGCCTAGCCCAGCCCAATTCAGTTCCATGTTGCCAGGGGGCAAGAAAATGGCAAGTCTTTGCCTTATTCCAGGCTCAGTCTGCTGGCTGTTGGCTTGTGCTATCTGATGTATCCTGGTTCACCTCTGGGCCCCATTTTCCCCATGTGTAAGTGAGGACTGCAAACTGAAGGTTGTACAAAGCCCCATGAGTCCGTTCTCCTGGCCTCTGCTGGCCTCTCAGAAACCCATGCACGGGCAGAGCACTCCCTGGGAAAGCCATCCCAACTCGGCTCTGTCCACACCTCAGCCATCTACGACCTCTACAGGAGGCAGCTGGGTCTCCATGCTCCTCCTTGTAGGCTCCGGCAGTTCACTCATAGATCAGGCAAAGGTCTGACTGGACACCGATCTGAACCCTGGTGCTGGGGACGGAAATGCTTTGCTCAGGCCAGATACAGGCTGAGGGCCTTATGTGACCCCATCCTTTGCTGGATCTAGGAAGCTTTGTGGATAGCTAGAACCTTCTAGAACCTTTGAGAGCCCAGTGGGGCCTGAGAAAGCCTGGAGCCCATGCAGCATGTCTGTGAGAAGATTAAAAAAGAAACCAAAGTGGATGCCCTATCTGCCCCTGCCCCTGCCCCCACATTAACTGTGATGTGGGGTAGTAAGGCCCTCTCTGGCAGGGCCCCTGTGTGAGGCACTCCCTGTTGTAGGGTAATGGATAGCTTTGCTGCAAAGTGGGAATCTGATTAGGAAGCTATTTCGTAGCAATTACAGACAGAGCGGTTCCTTTTTGGCTTCTTGCGAGACCACTTTGTGAGCTGTCTTCAAAACGAGCTCTCTGTGATTTTTGTCTTGCCTATAGTATAATCAGAGTGTGGCCCCAGGCATGACTTTCTGCCACCTCAGACATAACTCAGGCCTGTGACTCTCCCTTCCGAGCTGCCATGGTTCTCACACGGGCTTTATGTGGCAAACGCATCTCCGAATGGTCCCCAAGAGTGCTGGAACATGGAGAGCTGTGAAGGTCTGGTCCTGAGGAGATGCCTACTGAGAAAGGCTTTTAAGTGTCATGTTTTGCATTAAAAATTCATGGGGACTGTCATCATGTACAAGGTATCTATGTTGGATTAGATGCTGAAATCTCACACATACCTTGTCACCAAGAAAACCCTTGAGGAACGGATGGCCTGAGAGAATGCTGATTCCCGGGCCCCCTGTCCACTCCACTGAGGCCCTCCCTGTGACTTGTGGCCAGAGTATGACAGTCTTTCTTCACTCATCCCCTTCCCCCACTACCCCCCAACCCACTGTGAGGCTCATGAGAAGCCACCTGCCAGCCTTACAAGGTAGGGAACAAGTGGTTCAAACCACAACCCTGCATCTGAGAAGCTGGCTTCATTGCCAAGAGCCAGTACCTGCATTTTGCAGGCAAGCCAGTGGTGACAGGGAAGGCAAGGTCCCCAGGACTCAGTTGCCAGACAGGCTGCTGTGTGCAACCTTGCATGCATGTGTCCTGGCAGACCCTCTGGGTGAGGGTTCCTGCAGTCTTATGTTTTACAGGGGAGAGGGAGAGGCCCAGGTGGGTGAACAGACTTCCATGAGTTCTCACAAG
This sequence comes from Alexandromys fortis, assembly GCF_014885135.2. NCBI lineage: Eukaryota > Metazoa > Chordata > Mammalia > Rodentia > Cricetidae > Alexandromys > Alexandromys fortis. The sequence continues at coordinate 2,307,798 of NW_026067920.1, forward strand.
TGGGTCAAGAGTGCCTCAGCCCCAGGTGCCCCTCAGGCTTCATCCCCATAGGAGCCCAAACAGCAGGAGGAGAGCCGTGCAGAGATCCAGAACCAGAGCTACATATTAGCCACTGACAGCAGCTTGGATCCCAGGTCTGTGGGTCTCCTGGGATGATGTCACAAGGGGTCTTCCAGCTCTATTGATCGTCAGCTATGCCCCTGCCTGTGGATTCCTCTGGACCCTTTTGAACTGTGTGATGTTTTTGCTGGACTGCGTGTGTAGGTCTGCCTGCCGCCTTTACGGGTTCTCCCCACACTGCTAGCTTCTTTGCCAGTCTGTCTTTCCTCTCTCCCCATCTTCCCCTAAGCTATCGTGAGTCCACAGTGCTGAGCCCAGCTCTGCCTTGTTCCTGCTCCACCACAGCAGAAGCCTCATCTCTGCCCAGCTCACAGAGGCCCTCGTGGTAATACAGGTTCTCCTCTCCTTTCTTCTCTGGTGTGGGCCAGAGCAGTGTGTAATCTAAGATCAGCTCCGGCTCCATGGCTATGGCAGTGCAGGCTTAGTTCTGTGCTTGGAGAATACCAAGGACAGCCCAACCCCTCCAGCCACTCCAATACAGTCAGAACACAACAACCTGGTGGCTCTCTCTGACAGTGTGGAGGGTTTGAGGATCCCAGATCTGATCTCAGTCCAGACTTAACTCAGATTGTCCCAGCAGTAGGTGGGTCCTTTTTCCTTCCCACACTAAAGTACGTGCCCAGCTGTGCTGTCTGCTGCTTTGAGGTCGGTCCTTCTGAGGGTCCTACTTTCTGCCTTGGGCCTAACGTCTGATCAAGAATGTAGCCCAAGGCAGGAAGGCCGGAAGGATGGGAGGATAGGCTTTTTGAGGGCTTGGATCCCAGGCTCTGTGCTTCCTAGCCCTCAACTTCTGCTTACAGGCTACCACATGTGGATCATGATATTATCTCATCTCTAGTGACCCATCCTCCTGGGATGCTTTAAGATTCTGAGTCTGCGTGTGTAACTCAGAAGGGGTCAAGTCCCTACTGTGCATCCTGTCTCCCCATGGCTGACATGGGGCTGAAACTTTAGCCATCCTCTGTGTCACCAGCAGAACAACTGACTCCCTGTGGACCAGAAATGATCTGAGATGCACATTTAACTTCATGTGCATGTTTAGACTGGGCTTTGGCAATCCTGGTACATGATAGCTGTGTCTTTTCATGACGTAGACGATGACCCTGCCGCGGCATACTTATATATGGCTTGGCAGCCAGAACTCATACTCAATATGTCTCACCATGTATCTGGAGCATAAAAAGCTGTGTGTGTGTGTGTGTGTGTGTGTGTGTGTGTGTGTGCGTATGTGTGTGTGCGCACATATATGCATGTTGGGGGGTCTCAAGCAGCCCTCAAGTTTTGTGCTTCCTAATGAGCAGGTGGGATGATCATTTTCCCTGGGGAAATGGCTGTGTGGGTCTCAGGGAGCACTGAGAGACCTCAGTGTTGCTGTACATCTGCAAATCAAGGTCATTCCCCATGATATGCTCCATTAAGATAGTCATGAAGAGCAGATCCCTGCCTCCAGGGCTCCCTGGCAGCCCATACAGGGCACCTCCCCATCACCTTTCTGCTCCTATTCCTGACGGAGTCACCACCGTCTTCCAGGCTTGTCTGTGCTCTCATCTGCAGCATTCCTTCCCTGGTCCACAGCTGGATCAGAGACCAGAGGCCACATCTGTATCCTGGACTGGAGGAGTGGCAGAGTGGCAGGGTGACAGGGGTAAAGGAGCAGGAAGGGACAACTTCTCAGTGAGGCATCCTGGCATGGTGCCTGGGTATGAACCCATGATGTATTGACAGAATCCACAGTGACTGTGCACAAGAGAAAAGGGTAGCCGGGCAACGTGAGAGCAGACATGTCCTCTTTGATCCCGGTGTTCTAAACTGAGTGTCCAGAGACACCAGCAGTGTGGCAGGGCCCCTGGATGCCATACTTGGAGCCATGTGCCTATGGTGATTTGCCAGCCCTTGCCTGTCCCTGCGGAGGATGCCCTGACCCCTCCATACTGAAGGTGAGGAATTGCCTTGGCAGAGATGCAGCCTAGGAGCTGCTATCAGGCCTTGAGATAGAAGTTAGAAAAGAAACGCAACAAAAAAGGTATAAAAGTCCTTCAAAGGGATGACTTATGATCAGAGTAAGGCTGTGGGGGGGGTGTCATGGACACCATAGTGGGACAGGCCCAGAGAAGAGCCTTCAGAGAAACCCCCCAAACAAGGGATATCTGACTTTTCTAAGTTTGGGGGAAGCTGGTGGAAAGTTTTGCGCTGTTGTGATTTAGCTGGGGCCAAGCCTGTGTGACAGAGGAGCACAGAGGTGCCAGGTACTGGGCAGGCCCATTAATTACTATCTGTAAAAACTATAACACTGCATGGCTTCTTAATTTTCTGTTACAGAGAGAGAAAGCGAGAGAAAGAGGGGGGGTTCTTAGAGCCACTGGCATCTTAAAGAGGCAGTTTCATGGTCTGTCGGCTTGGTCATGGCAGCCCCTGATGCTGACAAAGCCAGGCAGCTCGGTCCTCAGAACGATGATCAGTACTGCTGGTGTTCAGATCTGCAGCCAGAGACTGGGGCTCACAAAGCTTAGTGGGCTGATGAAGGTTTGCCATCTGGGATCTGGTGTCCCCCCCCCCACCCTTGCGCATGGTCAATACCCTTCTTCTACCCCACCCTTCTGACAGCCTAGGGTGGATGGGAGCAGGCACTGCTGGGTCATGAGACCTAGTCTAGCATCCCTCCTCATCCCGTGGGTCAGGACTGTCATAAGCATAGGGAGACTGAACCCCTTTCTATGGGAATGTGGCCAGCAAGGACACAGTGACTAGAGGTCCCAGTGCCTTACTTTGTACAGTCAGAGTTTGAGGGTTGTGGAGGTCAGATTCAAGAACAGATAATACCACAGACTCGGGAAGCTTCTGCATGGGGGAATGAAGGGATCTTGCAACTGGTGTGGTTTTTATGGAAGTCCTTTGATTGGAGTATAGGACTGGAGAGGCAGCAAGAACCAGGAAGAGGCAACTATTTATCCAACTACCCATTCATCCATCTTTCTGTCTGTCCATCTGTCTATCCACTCACTGAGCCAGTGTCCATCCCATTACCAATGGTGCTGCCTCTGATCCCTGTGAGTCTGACCTTGGTGAACAGGAACATGACTAAGAGGGCCCTGGCTCAAGTGATGTCCTGTCAAAGAGGGGATGCCAATCCCTGACATGAGGTGCCTTTGAGGAGGTAACTTGAAGGCCCCAGAATGAAACTCGGAGAGTCCACCACCCAGAGTGCCTGGGAAATGGGGGAAAGAACTGTGTGTGCTCACTTCTGGGCCCGTTTTCTGGGTGGGCTCCCTGGGGGTACCAGCCCGGGATAAGCCTCTTCAGATCTTTCCCCATTTGATCCTGAGCTCTGTCAAGCCTTAGCATCAAAGAGGAGGCAGTGGCCCCGGTGTGACTCCCCTGCTGTAGGGAGCAGGATTAGCGTGGATCTGAACACTCCAGCTCTCTGAACAAAACTGGGACCCCTGGGTCATCCCTGTTGGCCTCTGGCCTCTCTGGACTTGTTTCATGAGAAGGTTCAAGCTTGCAGAGCCTTTTTCTTCCAGAATGGTGGAGGGCCAGTGAGAGAAGTCAGAGCACAGGACCCTGGTGAGAGTTCTATCAATCTTCCCTGCCAAATGACAAGGCCCAGTATCCACACACACACACACGCACGCACACACACACACACACACACACACACACACACACACCTCCCCCTATAGCCAGTCACCTCTCCTGTCCAAGGAACACCAACTCAGTGGGCTCCCTATATACAAAGATTTTGTTTCAGAAACAGTGAACCCCTTGCAGTGCCAGCCTAATGCATAAGGAATTACGCCATCTGAAAGCCGTTGGGATACTACTGGAGAGAGGCCAAGAGCCCAGGCTTCTCGGAGATACCTCCAGGGCCTTTCACCTCGGGAGCTGGTCCAAGGCAGATAAGACTCAATTCCGTCTCTGAAGATGCATAGACTCTCATACCCCAGAGTGAGGATGAGCAGATTGAAAATGGCCTCAGGACAGCCACTCCTGCCACAGTACACCCTCTTCTTCTTTCTCAAGGACTCCACGGCCAGGAGAACCTGCTGTGTGACAGGAGCTCGGGTCAGCATGGTGACTCCTTGTGTTTCTCATGACTACAGGGAGTACTGAGACCTCAGGAGGACCCAGCAATGACAGAGGCCACACACACAGACAATGCAATATCCTCGAGATACTAAGCAGGGCCACGTTGTCAGGCTCCTAGGGGACTAGTGGCTGCCCAAGGTCCCTGGCCAGTAAGAATTGGGAACTGGATGGATTTGCGTTCATGTGCTCTGGAGCCCAAACGCTTCTTTCTCCATAGCCTCGAATGACAGTCATTTTGTACTTGGATGCCCTGTCTTTGGAGCCGGACCTCTTCCACGCCACCCATGTATACTGAAGGCTTTGTGACACTGTCACCAGGGACAGACCTCTGCTAGCTCGAGTTGTCACTTGGTACCATAGACTCACTGAAATAAACAGCAATACCCGTTTACTTCCTGTCTTAGAGGCTGCACATCCGAGATCCAGTGCCAGCATGGATAGCTTCTGGGGTCAGTTCTCTTAGATTGCAGGCCCCATTGTCTGTGTCCTCACATAGGAAAAGGCATGTCCAGATTTCGGCCTCTTCTCATAAGGAAGGATCCTGGTGTCTTTTATGGTGGCTGCAATCCCATGTCCTAGTTACCTTGCAAAGGCTCACACTCCAGATGCCATCACCTAGGGTCAGGGGTCCGGGATGTGACAGCCGGGGAAGAGCTTTCTTTCAATACCCTGAAGGCTGCTAGGTCCTCTCTCTCTCCTCCCTCATGACCATGGAGATAAGATGTCACCATTTCAGTGGTGGCTCAGACACGCTCAGAACTTGGCCTTAGTCACCAATCTGACAGGAGGCAGAGCAGTCTTGAGTAGGGTTATGGCATCTCTCTTTGTCCTGCCATTTATCCAGGGTCTGGGTGTCACTCCAGGTGCCCAAAGAGGGGGTCTGAGGCGGGGTGGCTCACTGGTCCTTAGGTAGTTCTGTATCTCCTAACCCCTCTTCACTTGAATCCTACATATCTCCTTAAGGGGAATCCCTGCTGACTTAGCATCCAGTAAATAAACGGTTCTGTCCCTTTGGGAAAAGGGGAGACCGTGGGTTTACTTCCCTTGTGCCTAAAGGCAGCTGAGAGAACCCAGCAAGGTGACCATATCACACGGCGGGGAAGGCCAGCAGCTTTATCCTGTATAGCCACAACCAGGGCATTTTCCACACCTGGCCTCACTGAAGATGAAAATTCCCGAAAGAGCATGCGGATGATCTTCATTTCCGGGACTGATCCTCATTCCCACAGCTGTCTTTGCTCCCATGGTAATCCCCACTCTCACGGGTGATGTCCATACCCAAAGCTGATCCCCATTCCCTCTTCTGATCCTTGCTCCCTTTGCCTATTCCTCCTCTGATCCCTGTTCCCATGCTGATCCCTGTCCCCCTCTGCTGATCCTCATTTTCATGGCTGATCCCTAATCCCATGAAACCCTGCTCAGTTTCTGTTAAACGAGAAATGGGACTCCAGGACACATCATCTGATACGCTGTGTTTGCTGCAGCCTCGATTTCATCCTTTTCCGTGTCTATCGAAAACAGTTGCAAATATTGTTTTTATCCCTTGTGTATTGGGGCCTCTCGTGAAGCTTAAAGGATTTCTGTTTAGTAAAAATAGCTGGAGTTTGCAAATGGGCTCCACACTGGGTTTCCCCAGGCAGGTGCGAGCACCCTGCATAGCTGGGGGAAGGGCTCCAGCCTCTGCTTTTTATTTGCAGCACCCTCTGTCTGCTTTCCCAGTCCCTGAATCCCAAGGCTGCTAAACCAAATCTGTCCCATGCTTGTCTGTCAAAGATGCTCTTCTCTGAGCCTTTGCTACATGAATGACATCACACCCACACAAGGGCGCAGGGCCCATGGCTCCCAGCATCCCACATCCTGCCCCTTCCCTGCCCTCATGACTTCAGCAGCCTTCTCTGGGTCACCCTGGCTCTGCCTGGAACACTCTTCATCCCTGGCACATGCTTGGAGCCTTGGTCTGGCTTTGAGGTCCTGTTTTCTAGCCTGGGCCTGCTCACCTTCCCACCTCAGCATGTAGGGCTGCCAGTTGTGCCCACTGCCAACTGACTGCAGAAGCGAGCCCACTCACAGAGCCTTCGCTCAGGCCCCACTTCCCTCCCTCAGTTCTCCAAGGCTCACCTACCTTCCCTAACACCAGCTAAGCTCAGGACCCCAACGTGGACCCTTCCACCCTTCCCCTGTCACAGCCTAGCAGCAAAGGTGCCCCTGTGTGGGGCTCTGGAGCCAACCTCTGCACCGAGGGGAAACACCCAAGGGAAGAGCTACATTTCTTCAGCCCCTTGCCCGAATAGTGCCTTGAACAAGTGACTGTATGGTGAACAAACTGACTCTGAAAAGTCCCTGGTGAAATTTAAGAACACAGCACCCACTTGTGGCTGTTTGTTTCTGGCCAGTGCCTGGGCTTCTGCTCTGCACCGTTCATGCCCTGCCTCCTCCATCCAGAACACAGCAATTGTCACGTTCTTTTCAGAAGCAAAGAGAATTCTCTTCCTACAAGTAATCCGTGGTCAGAATTGCTGGCTAAATGATGGGATGGTGTCACCAGAAGCATGGTGAGTGGGCACTCAATGACCACGTGTCTGTCGCTACATGGGGAAACATGTCCACCTCTCCATGGTTCTTCGTCTATCAGTCTGTTAGGGGTAGAGGATAAGGGGAGGAGATAAAGCCAGCGCTGAAGCTCTCTGACCGCCTTTTTTTTTTTCTATTAGCCATGCACATGGGCCGACTCTAGGAGTCTCCAGTGCTGTGGATGGATGACATCGGCCACTAGGGAGCTCATCCTTCATCCTGTCTCTATGCACTGTGGAGTCTGAGTGACATCCCTTCCCCCAGAGATTCAGACATCTGATCCCCAGAGTCTCAGACTTTTCACCTTATGTGCCAACCCAGACTTTGAGAATGGGATCAAATTGAGGATTGTAAGACAAGGACACCACCTCCCCTGAAGAGCCCCAGTGTCACCACAAGATCCTTAGAGGAGGAAGGCAGGGGTTTAGATAGAGATTGAAGATGCTGTGTTGTGGCTCTGAAGGTGAAGGAAGGATGTGTGTAGCAAAGAAACGCTGGCACCTCAAGACAAGACAAAGCAGAGGCCGACCCTCCACACTCACTGCCATCTCCTGAGCAGGTCAGGGGGGTCGCTAGGGCTCAGAGTGGGATAAGGACACTCCACAGCATTACCAGCTCTGTAGAACCAAACCACAGCCTGGAGAAGGGGTACCAAATGAGGGCATTGGTGGGAAACTTACAGGAAAGGACCTGTTGCTGTACCAAATCACCATAGGCCTGGTAGCTCCAGACATCATGGGTTCATTGCCCTGCATGTCTGCAGAATCAAGTTTCTAGTGTGTCTTCTGAGTCGAGAGCCAGGAGCAGCAGGGGCCATGACTGCTGCAGGGTGGAGCTGCCTGTTCCCTACCTGCCAAGAGGCTATGAACCAGCTGCACCTCTGCTTTCGGGGAGGTCTTCTGCTTGCCCTCGTCTTTCCTGGCTGGGGAATGTTTCGGGATGACCTCTGTGCTCCTAGAAGTTTCAGTGGTGCCTTGATTGTTTTCCACCATCCGTGGTAGAAGGTGCTAAAACTAATGAACACAAGCAAGGTGACTTTGCTATTGCGGCTTTGCGGCACAGGGCCCCTGCCTCGCAACCCTTCCAGAGGAGTCTTGCTTTATTTGTCAGCTGGGACTCCCTGGGGCTTTCCTTCCAGTTTGATCCAGTGGACATCTGCCTGTCTTTGTGCTACTGGACATGTTGGGTCCAGCCAAAGGTCTGGATACTGAAAAAAAAATCCCAGCCCAGAAGGAAGGTAGAGGAGAGGATAGGCAGTCTGTGCCTGAGCACTGGACAGAGGGCCTCTCAGAGCTGGCACATGCAGAGGAGCCTTGACCCGGCGACAAAGAGCTGGCTGCAGTGGAGATGGTTCTGTGCATCCCACGCTTGCTTGCTGTCCCGCTGCAGAGCTGGGCCTGCTCAACCATCAGGAATTGGGTGTCCGATGCTCACGACTGCATCACCTCAGGGCCTTTGCACCTGAGCAGTAACAGCGTGTTAGCCCTGATCCCCATCACATGGTCTTTTGTGACTCTGAATAATTGATTGGCACCTGCTGGGTCAGGGCTATTCATGAAAGGAGACTGGTTCACAAAGGATTGGGTGTATGAATAAATGATAATGTACAGATAATACCACCGTGTAATTACTGGGGTATAGGAGAGCAGTTACACGGCTAATTATGCCTCCTCGTCGTGCCGCCGGCTCTGTACATTGTGGAGTCTAAAATGGCTACAGGCACAGAAAAACTGCTCTCCACGTGGGTCATAAACAGGAACTCAAGGACACGGCTGCGGCATGAATTCTAATTGTCATGTAATTAGAGAGCAATTAAATAGCTATTTGTCCCATATAAATTAGCCATTAGCCGTCCTCTGTGTCCTGCTGTACTTTTAATAAGGTGTGGTGTCTCCCTTACTGGCAGGAAAGTAAATACCCTGAGCCCAGGGGGAGACCCACTGGGGACGGGGTGGGCGAGCCCCTGGAGTTCCTGGCCAGGGGTCTCTGTGGTTTCTGACCTTGGCACTGATGGGCTAGTTTTGTCTGTGGCTAGAAGATAAATACCTTCGGATGGTGTCTTTGTCTTCCAGACACTGACACATTTGGTGAGCCAAACGGTGATGCTGCCTGCCTTGTGACCCTTCTACTCTCGAGCTCTTTGAGAGAGATGCTGGCTTCTCTTATATATCTGTGCCAGCCACTGCCCCTCAGCTCCCTGATGATCTGTATCTGTATCTGTATCTGTATCTGTATCTGTATCTGTATCTGTATCTGTATCTGTATCTGTATCTGTATCTGTATCTGTATCTGTATCTGTATCTGTATCTATATCATCTATGTCTGTATCTGTACCTATACCTATATCTATATCATCTATATCTATACATATACCTATATCTATTATACACATGGGGGGGCTGTGAAGGCAGAGCACCCACCAGATAACCACAGGAAACAAAGGCAGACCTAGAGGAGTAGAGCCCTCCTGCTCCTTCCCCTTCCTATGTGAAGAGGGAGCCTGGATACCCTGTTCACCTTAGAGGCTCCACAGTGCCACCCAGCGGTGGCCTCTCCCTCTGGCGCACCTGCTCCAAGGCAGCCCGAAGGTTTGCCTCACACACACCTGCCAACCTCTCTCTGAACACGAAGTCCATGTTCATAACATCTCAATGAACTGAGGTATGGCAGGAGCAGAGGCAGAAAGAGGGGTGCGGTGGGAACGGGATAGAGATGAAAAACAGCTGGGGGAGGAGGTGGGAGTGAGAGCCAGGGAAAAGGTGAAAGACCGCTGTGGATGCATGGGGGCAGGATGTATGGGGCAAACAAAACAGGTGAGGTGTGGAGGATGAGCTGAGGGAGCTCTTGGGAATAGGAGGGGAGTGAGGATGGAAGGTGTCCTGGATAGAAAGATGACCAAACACCAGCCTGGGAGTCCCTGCATCTCTGGGTGGGTGTTGGATGCCTTCGGGGAGGAGAGCAGGAGACACAGCCATTGCTGAGTTGTTCCTAGTGTTCTGATTTTTTTCTTGAATTATGAGGTACAAATAATTTATCATTTTCTTCAAAAAATAAAAAAGATGTAGTTACCTGTCAAAGACAAAACTATATTTTCAGTACTGAACTTCAAAATAGTAAAATGCTTTTCAAAACTAACAGACACAGAAGAGTCTGAACTTATGATTTTATACCCAACTAAACTGTCCTTGTAGGTTACAAGCCATCTATAAATAGAAGATAATAAATTAGTAAAATAGTAAATTAGACACACCAGGGATGGTATGTAAGGCAAGATATCTTGAAAAATATTTGCTGCAGAGGGACAGATGAGGGTCCACATGGGTAAGGCAGAAGAAGCAATAACAGCGTACAGTGGAGACAGAACAAGTGGCTCCCACACACAACTGAATGGGTGGGAAACTGCTATCCTTGCCAAACTATTTTCCTGGGAAAGAAACTGTATCAATGAGGATGGAATGTGGAGAAGAGAGAGGCAGAGGGAGGAGAGGCAGAGGCAGCGGGCTGTCAGAAAGCGCCACTCCCCTTCTTACATTAGACCCAGGGAGAAGTGTTCCTTGAGAAGTAGTTTGTACAATTTAAATAGCCTTTGCTGTACACAGTCAGGATGTTTGTCACCTGAAAAGTGAAAAGGAAGAGAGGCACACGGGAGAGGACACAAGCAGAAGGGAATGGCTGACAGTCAGAACATGCGTAAACTCAGCCACTCCACATGAGATGGGAAAATCATAGGTGCAGGTATTGACCTTGACTTTGCATCCTGTCGGGGAGGGAGGGTTGAGAGAGAATGGGGTGAGGGAAGAGACAGCATCTGCTTCCCATCATTCCCAGGGGCACACTCTGGAGGCTGGATGCTGTCTATGGACCTGGTAAGCCTACAAGGCAGGGAAATCATTTGTCAACTGGTAGATGACATTGTGATTCCAGATGTTATGATTAGGACCCCTCTGTGTCATCTCCATGGCGAGCCACCTTGGCTCTACCTCAGCTTCTACTCCAGTCAAGAACACTTTCCCATGAGCTGGCTCTGGTGCTAGCTAATCCACTATAAAGATACTCACACTCAGCAACCACTTAAAGAATATTTGTGTGTGTGTGTGTGTGTGTGGCCACATGTGCCGTGGCATGTGTGGTGATCAGAGGCTAGCTCTGGAAGTCAGTTCTCTCCTCTCACTTTTGTACAAGCTCCAAGGTCCAGCTCAGGCTGCCAGGCTTGTACAGCAAGTGTCTTTACCCCTTGAGTCATCTTGCTGCCTGCAGCAGCCACGTTTGAAGTGGCTGAGGTCAGATGTTCAGTGTATTTGAAGGGAGAGAGATGAAAAAGATATCCTTGTGCTCAAGATGCTGCTGGGGCCTGGCAAGATGTACGGGGGTTTTGCAAAATAACATAAATGCTGCCTTTGAAACTCTTGGAGTGCGGGAGCCCAGAGCCAGGCTATTCCCCGTGATAGCCACTGTATGAAGTCAGCTCCTGAGAGCTAGCTATGCAGAGGAGAATGGAAAGCAGTTGCTTGGCCAGACCGTGCCAATAGATGCTGTGGCTCAAGGTGAGTGGTAAGAAGGGGCATTGCGCTGGATGCTACAGAAGGGTGCTTAGGAGCCAAGGCTATACCAGTGGGTGGGACTAGGTGCTACCACTCAGGTGTGAGTGTGCAGCCATCCTCGCAGGTATGGTTCGTGTCTGGGTTCGCAGCTCAGGCCAGGTCTTCACTTGGCACAAAGAACGGAACACAGCTGAGGTGCTCAGTGAGGAGGTTTGCTCTAGCCAGTCATGGAAAGTTCTGAAATATCCATCAACAAATGACCTCTAAAGCCCCCTGCAGACTGAGCACTTGCCGTTTAAAAGTGATGGTGATTGCATGAGACGGACCATTCGAGAACCCCCAGCCCTGTGCGTGTGGCACTGTTAAACTGTCATTTTAATGGCCACTTTCCCAGGGAGCAGTTAGGTGCAATCTCTCTGAAATTGCCTCTGGATCAGTTAGAGCAGGCAGAATTCAGATAGAACTTCCTAGAAGGCCCTTCCCAGTGACACCCAAGCCTTTGCCCTGACGGGAACCTACAGGGACCAAGAGTACAATGCCTGGATGCCCCACACCAGTCCTACAGACTAGGGAGACGCCAGGGCAGATGCTCAGCTGTGCCTCCATTTACGGCCCCACATAAACCCGATTGGGAGATGCTCTCACTTCCTCATCCATCCACGCAGGTGTTCAGACTTGGGAACCCAGCCAGTGTTCTCATTCTGTGAGGGAGGTGTACGTGACTGTGAACGTCAGGAATGACCAGGATGTTGTGGAAAGATGAGGGGAGCTGAAGCATGGTCTTGGGATGCTGGAGATCTCCACTAAGCCTGGTTTTCACAAGGAGAAAACCTATGTGCTTAAGGACGTGCTAATGCCCTATACTCTGGAGATCATCTTCCTCCCCAACCATTCAGTGGCATGTTTGCCTCTCCACCTGCCTAGCCAGCCAACCAGCCATCTGCCAGTCCAGCCATCCATTTGTCTATTTGTCCCCCACCCATCCATTCATCTGTCCATCAAGTCAATCATACGTACATCAGTCTATCTATCCAGACATCCACCTCCCCTCAATCTGCACCAGGCTATGCCATTGGCTTACTGTCTATTCAGTGGGGAGACCAGTATGCAAAATCACAAGTGGGTGGTCAGGGCAGATGCAGGAAGCCTACAAAGGCTTCCCATGGAAACACAGCAGAGGACCATTAAGTTTGTATTTAGTTCATCAGTCCTAGAAAACGGACCCTGCTCCTCACCTCTTCCTTACTCTTATAAAGATCATAAACCCTTCAACTGAGTGGTGAAGTGGCATATGACTTTTCAGACTTGAGCCTTGCTTACCCTGTCTGTAACTTGGGGGTGGATTTACAGATCTCGCTTCTGGATCTTGTGAGATCGAAATGATGTAAAGATAAGAGAGGACCGTGATGACTGTAGTGCGCTTTACAGACTGTGAAGTGTCCTAGCAACGCAGAGATTCATCTCTTTATCACACTTATTAAGTAGCTAGAGATTAATAACCAACCATGGAGACTGGGAATTGAATTAACTGCCGTGGGCTAGATTCTATTATCATAATGATAATCACGTGCTCATCCATTGAATATTGGCCAAGTGCCCTCCACAGTTAAGCACCTTTGGAAAGTCTCCTTCCTGTGTATGAACCACGTGGAGTCTCCTGCTTTGAGAAGTTATAGGAACAATACTGGGTTGCAGGACACAGTTTCCATGGAGAGGAGTGGATGAAACCCTGGGTGTTGTACTGTTGATAAATGGTTCGTGGCTCACAGCGTGTGGAAGAGTCCCACAAACATGGTCTGAGTGCTCCACACTCTATGGCCATAAGTGTTCCTTACCTGTGAGTGCTCTGCATCTATGGATGCTCCATGGTATGGGTGCTCTGCATCTGTGAGTGCTCCATGCCTGTGAGTGCTGTATGCCTGTGAGTGCTCTGCTTCTGTGAGTACTCCATGCCTGTGAATGCTCTGTATCTGTGAATGCTCTGCATCTGTGAGTGCTCCATGTCTGTGAGTGCTCTGCATCTGTGAGTGCTCCATGTCTGTGAGTGCTCTGCATCTGCGAGTGCTCCAAATCTGTGAGTGCTCTTCACCTATAAGTGCTCTGCATCTGTGAGTGCTCCACGTCTGAGTGCTCTGCATCCGTGAGGGCTCCATGTCTGTGAGTGCTCTGTATTTGTGAGTGCTCAACATCAATGAGTGCTCCATGTCTGTGAGTGCTGCACATCTGTGAGTATTCCTTGCCCATAAATGCTCTGTGTCCATTAATGGTCCATTCTTGTGAGTGCTCTGTGTCTGCGAGTGTTCCAAATGTGAGTCCTCCATCCCTATGAGTCCTGTGCCCATGAATGTTCCACACCTGCAAGCAGTTATTGCCTGTTAATTATCTGCCTGTTAATTATCCTCACCAGTGAGTACTTCATGAATGGGAGTAGTCTGTTTCTGCGACTGTTCTATGCCTGTGAGTGTCACACATCTGTAAACACTCCGTATCTGTGAATGCTCTCAGCCCAGAAATAATCTCCATGTTCCAACTCCATTTGCAAATGAGGAGGATCAGGCCCAGAGCAACCCGTCGTGACTCTACAGACATAGAGACGGTAGGGAATGGATTGAGGTCAATCAGGCCCATGAACAGAACAGAGGGGTGTGTTGGGCAGGAAGGAGCTCATTGTGACCCCAGAGCCACTTTGGGGTCCTGTAACCCATCACACTCTTCCCAGCTGTCCACCTTGACCAGGAGCACTTCAGTGAGAGAAAGGTGAGTTAGTGTCTGTTTGGGAAACAGAGCCTCCACTCGATTTTGCTTGATTTCAGTGGATCCCAGGTCCTGCACTCCAGTGAGCGGCTGCTGTGTCTACAGTGTTGTGGAGCCTTCCTTGAGAATCTTTGCATCTGTTCCAGGAGATTCGTAGACTGGCCTTCAACCCCCATCCTCTAGTCCCATGCCACCTACTGGAACTCCTACAGGGGTGAAGCAAGGCTTGTCTTAGCCCTGGGTGCCTACTCAAATCCACAGCTCAGCTTCCTAGGCCTCTTTGAGTTGCCCAGTTCCAGGCCTTTTCTGTCATCTGTGATGCCCTGCTCTTGGCATTTGACCTGGCATATGTCACTTCTCGCCAGAATCATAACCCAATGCCCCTGGGCCCCTTTGCTCATGTTAAAGCACTGCTCCTCTGTAAGAGACTTCAGCACCGTAATGGGGCTCAAACTATAGCAACATTGTTCACACAGTGTTCCTGCTGCTCCAGCACCCCATTGCCTCCCTCTGGGCTCTACATGGCCCCTGGAGCCTAGGCTATGACCCTTCAAGTCTCATGGGTCCCTATGCCCAAGCTGTGTGCCAGGCTCTGGCAGGTGGAATGGGACTTGTTCTCACTCTGTGGAGCTGGATGGGAGAAGGGTGAGACCGAAGAGGGCCAGAGGATGACACTTCTTCCCCAACCCTCACAGCTGCAGCTGGGGACCCATAGGCCTCTTGAGAGTCGACAGGGATATATAGGATATTTGGTGATTATCAGGCTATATAGGATATTTGGTGATTAGGGTCAGAAAGGACCCTGGCTGGACAATCATAACCCCTATCAGACTCTCTGGATCCCTAAGACACAGCCTGACTGTGGTTAAGAAACCGGTTGCAAGGAACTCAGGACGGCGAGGGGTGCATCCACACACTGAGACAATGGGGATGTTCTATCGGGAACTCACCAAGGCCAGCTGGCCTGGGTCTGAAAAAGCCTGGGTTAAAACCGGTCTTGCTGAACATAGTGGACAATGAGAACTACTGAGACCTCAAAAACAGTGGCAATAGGTTTTTGATTCTACTGCACCTATTGGTTTTGTGGGAGCCTAGGCAGTTTGGATGCTCACCTTACTAGACCTGGATGGAGGTGGGTGGTCCTCGGACTTCCCACAGGGCAGGGAACCCTGATTGCTCTTTGGACTGACGAGGGAGGGGGGCTTGATTGGGGGAGGGGGAGGGAAAAAGGAGTCGGCTGGGGGGAAGAGACAGAAATCTTTAATAAATAAATAAAAAAGAAAGAAAGAAACCGGTTGCAAGGTACCTTAGGTCTGAAGAGGTCTTGGTTTGAGTGGCCCTCCCTACTGTAAGGTATAGTGAGGCCCCAATCCACTCCATGCCTTTCTCCTGCCAGAAGCTTGGGTAACAACAGCACCACCATCCCTCTAGAGATGACCTGCACAGTGACCTGCACTAGTATCATCCCAGCCACCACTGGTAGGACTGTGATGCCACACTATGGGCCAAGCTGCACAGGACCTGCTTCCGACAGTGTGTGGAGCTGGAGCTCCTCTCCCCACCAGCATAAACTGTCATATATATGTGTATATATTCCAGCGGTGAGGCCTGAAGGCTGCTGCAGAGGCCTTGGCCAGCATTCCGGGACATGCAATAAGCAGAATAGATGCTCTAGCCCTTGCGGCTTAGGAGCCTAGGAAAAATGTGGGTGGCTGAGTGCAGGAAGCGGCTGGTAATTAGCTCTATCGATCTGTTTGCTCTGTCTCACTCATCCTCATCCCTGTCCTCCTGGCAGCAGGCAGGGAGGCTGTGGGCAGGCTTCCTGAAGCCGCTCTCTATTTACTCAGTTCCTCTGAAAAGTGACAGAGCGTCCACGCTGTCGGGGAGGGTGGGAGAATTGATTTCCACTTGGAAGGGGGATTAAGAGTAGCTGTTTGCTGGAGGCAGGCTGTAGGTGGAAAGAGAACAGGTGGGGCTTGGGAGCAGGGCTGCCTTGCCTCCCTAAGGGTTGGGGAAGGGCCTCCAGATTCCACCTCTAAGGAAGAGGTAACAGTGTACCTCCCTGGGGAGGCTGTTCTCTGTGTCCAAGGCCTTGTTTGCTTCTTGGCCATGGTCTAAGCATGGCAGCTCAACTGTCTACATTCACATTCTCACAAGGCCATCTGCTAGCCCCCAGTGGGAAGAGGGAAAGTTTTATGTAACTTTTCCCTTTTTTGGCTTTGCATCTTTTTTGTGTGTGTGACATAATGAGGTCCTTAGTGTGGCTGTAGTTAAGATGGACAGAGACCCTGGGAGTTGGACATCTGAGGTTTACCACACTAGGTAGAAATGGGGCTCTCTGCTTGCTGACAGAAGCCAGGCCAGTGACCTCTGCATGGGCATAGTTCATGAATAGTGGCCTCGCCTTGAACCCAAGCCTTGTAATTCTACATCTTTGTCTCCTGGTCAACACCTCAGGACATTGAAGTCAGTCTCTGTGTCTCATTCATCCACATATCCTGATCCCAAGCCAGGTGGGAGTCCTTCATGACTTTGTTTACCTTGTCAGCACTAAGGGCTGCTATGAACAGATATATCATGGGACTATTGGATCTGAAGTACAGGCTCCGAAGGAGTAAATGCAGACATAAAGTAGATTAGGGTCATTTTGGGAATTCATCTATCTATCCACCTGCCCATCCATCTGTCTGATCTATCTGTCTTCTGTCTGCCTATCCATTCATCCATCTGTCTGTCTGTCTATCCATTCATTCATCCTTTCACTTCTCTGTCCATTTGTCTATCCATCTATGTATCCACCTACCTGTTCATCCATCCATCCATTTATCTTTCTATCCTTCTGACTATCCATCCATCCATCCATCCATTTATTCTTCCATCCTTCTGTCTATCCAGTCAGCTAGCCAGCCAGTAGCATTTCTGGAGAACATATTGACCTGAATGAGACACCTGTGATGGATATTGGTGGGGTTCCTACCCAGGAGAACTGATAACTTACTGTGGAGAGGCATTGGGAATGTCTGAATTATTAATATTACAATTAACAAATACTTTTAATTAGTCATTGCCAGTAATTGTAGCAAATTGCTCCTAGAATAATGTTGGGGAAAAAAATAGTCAAGAGGCCCCTGAACAGACTAGCAATGGTCCTGATCCGGGATGCGTAGGGGATAAGCTATGAACATGAAGTGCAAAGGCCCTGGGGCAGGGGAGATAAATATCCAGAATGTGGCTTGAGATGGCCATGGTGGTGGCTGGGCAGGCGAATGAGGGGATGGCCTGGGGTGAGCGTGGGCAGCCGACTTTGCAGGCTGAAGTGTTGATAGGGTTGGGCTCAAATGACAGTAGGCTCTGGCAGGCTTTTTCTATGCAGGACCTGATAGTAAGCTCTCTGTAGACCGAATGCATTGCTTGCTCTCTGCCTCACACTCCATTTTGTTTTGTGTGATTTCATGTTGTGCTGTTTAATCATCCAACCTACACTACTCCATGGCTGCTGTGACAAAGCCAGACAAACAGGTCCTTAACATGCCAATCGGTGACTGTCACTCTTAAGGAAACCAAAGGCTGTGGGGAGGAGCAAGCTGAACCCCTCTGGCTCTGGCCGCTTCTATCAGCTCCCATAGGCTGTCCAGGTCATGGTCTCTGAGTTATGGCCACAGTCCCATGAGCTCTGCCCCATCTTCACCTATGTGTCTGTGCTGACATCTCCTGTCCTCTGGAGGATGCAGTCACTGGGGTAAGGCCCCAGCCCATGCCAGGATGACATCATCTTCCCTGACCACAGCTACGATGATCCCATTCTCAAATGAAGTCATGTTCTGACACTCTGGGCAGACCTGCAACGTGCAGAACTGTTTACCAGATATGCCATTGCTCTGTGGATATGAGCGCAGTTCCCCAGCCGCACAAAAACCCACCCTGGATCGCCAGACCCTGCTCTTAGGAACAGCCATGTGAAATGTCTTTCCTTCCACAGTGATGCTGGTTGGGGTGGGCTCTTGAACCACTGTCTCCCTCCATTCATGGACAGGATCAAGTTTCCTACCATCTCCTCCAGACGATAGTCGGCTGGGGGCTAATTGGCTGTGTGGGCATGCCCCTCAACCCTTGGTTAGGGAAGGTTCACCAAGACAGAATGCAAGGGAAAGACCCTAGAACTCTGAGGTAGAGAGCAGAATGTCCTGCCCATCCCATTGCTGGGAGCTCTTCCACGCCCCCACTGACGGGGGACCCACTGCCCCTGTGGCACAGCACGGAGGGAAATGTGCACAGTGCTGGTCCCCCCTCCCACCACGGAAGCAGAGCAATGTGCTTGTGATGAGCATTCTACTCTAGAATCCAAACGGGTCTAGCCACTTATTTAACTGTTATGAACAGGGAGGGCTCCGCTATCACTAAGCAACCTAAGTGGGAACAATTTGGCTAAAATGTAAACAACCTAATTCCAGAGAAATGGTACTTGCTAGAAATTACTCTGTAACAGAAAATGTCAGATTAATTTATTTGATGACAGCCATCTCCTCTGCCTCTTGCCTCAGATGTTCGAAAATCAACCTGGAAGTAGCTGGCTGAGGGATCCCAGCCAACCACAGCAAACCCCTGCTTCCTGGAATGGCAGCCTTGCCAAGGATTACTCTGTGGGTTGTGAGGTCGCAGACCTGCCTTTAATCTCTATCATCTATAGTAACAAGATGAGGTCATTCTATAGTGCCTTTTATCCTGCATCTTTCTTGACCCATGACCCGACTCAGAAGAGCCCTCCTGGCCAGTCCCCAGCTCCTCCCTGTCCCCTGCCCCTGGCAGGTGCTGGTCACTAAATGACTTTATGGGCTCAAAGCATGCTCTTGTACGTGTTATGCCCAGATCTCTTTCTTATACTCTGGATTGGGGTCCATCCTCATGACCTTATTTTAATAGCTACCTCTGTAGAGCTCTCTCCACATAAGGTCATGTTCCAGAGGACTGATGTCCTGGACTCCCTGCTGATGGTACTAGCAGTCCTGGGTGGCAGTGTCCCACACACTTAGGAGGCCAGGCTCAACATGGGCAGGGCTTGACTGAGCTGATAGTCTAGGCAGCTGCTGTTAGCTGGCTTTGAATGTGACCCACGTGCATGCCTTTCCCTGGTAACAGGCATGTTCTCAGAACCCCTATGCAGAGGGAAGACTTGCATGTTGGCCTGTGGTACAAAGGCTCTTATGAGTATTTCTTTTTCTCCAGAAATGAAACAAAGGCTCCCAGCTTGGGAGCTGTTGCTTGCTTCCCCTAGGAACCAACAATCCCATTTACCTGTATAGCTCATGTCTTCCTATTCTCCACAGCCTTGGCCTCTCTCCCACAGAGGCAGCAGGATCTGGGGATGAATTCACTCCCCCAAGTGCTCCAGGGAAGGGAATGACCTCCTGGCATTTTTGTATAAAATGGAGACTGTATTGGCTCAAGCTGAATTGTTCCTCTGATCTGGGATCAATGTGACAAGATTTTAAAAACAAACAGCTATTTTCAAACAATATTCCCAGCCTATCCTTGAGACTTGAATCCCTGCCTTTCTGTATGTGTTGAGATGAGGAACAAAGGTCCCAGGTTTCTTTGCCACTGTCATCAGAAGAAGGTAGCCCTCAGGAGACTGAGGCCGGAATATTACAAGTTCAAGGCAAGACAGCATTACATAGCAAACGCCTGTCTTGAAGAGGAGAGAGGAGAAAAGAGAGGGAATGAGGGAAGAGGAGATGAGGAGAGCAAAAGATGTCATAATGGAGATACTGGAGAAGACAGGATGCTCTAAGGATGCTGATACAGTGGTCCTGATGTGATAGTAATGGTGACTAGGAAGATCTGATGAGGAGGTGATGAAGATGGTGACAGCAGAGATGAAGGGACCAGGACAGTGATGGTCTTTACTACTTAGTATAGCTGAGCTTCTTAGGGGAGCCACATCTCATTCTCTCTGCCACCACACTGCTGGTAAGGGGGTGACAGTGGTCCCCCAACATGTTAGAGCTGGAGTGACGCACTTGGCTCAGTTCTTCCACGCATCATTGTGCCTCTCAGGGTGGGATGGGAAACATAGGGCACAACTTGCAGGAGGAGCTTTGGTCCTCGTCTCACTGGCCAGCATGCAGCATGCGTTGTTCTCACTCACTGGATCTGGCTGGAGTTGATCCCGTGGCCTGCCTTGCCTCCAGTGTTATCCGCGAAGTGTGTGTGTGGGGGGGGGGGGGGGGGGGGGGGGGGGGGGGGGGGGGGGGGGGGATATGTGAATGCTTCCGAATGTGGACATCCTCCGCTTCCCAGCCGAAAAGTGTCTAAGCCGGCAGTCAGGTTCAGGTCTGCCGACTTCAACACCCACATCATTTCCCATATGTGTTGTTTGTTTTTGTTTTGTGTATGTTGTATGGAATATGTGTGTGAACGTGTGTGTGTGTGTGTGTGTGTGTGTATGTGCAAGTGCCCATGTGCAGGTGTGTGAGAGACCAGGAGGATGGTGGGTATCCACCTTCATCACTTCCTTCAGAGAAGGTCTCTCACTGAATCTGACGTTCACCATTGTTTTCCTATGCTAGTGGCCAGCAAACTCCCATGATGCTCATGTCTCTGACCCCAAACAAGTTCTGGAATAACAGGCATGTGGCCACTCCCAACCTTTTATACGGGCACCATGGATTCAAATTCATGGCTTCATGCGGTGCAGCTTGTGCTCTTGCCACTGAACCGTCTTCCCTGTGTGTCTCTGTCAGAGTTTTAACTCTTAATGTCAGTTTTATACTTAGACAATAACAGTGACAGCAGTACAGAAAGTGGCCTCGCGTCTGTGCCCAGTGTCTCACAGTAGCAGGTGCTGGCTCCTGTGATGACCTGAAGATGCCCAGCTTTGCCAGAGTGCCCCTCTTCATTCCTGGACACTGTGTTGTGTTCACTGTCAAAGTCTACTAAGGCTTTTCTAGGTCATTTTAAACGGATTTCCCTTCTTGGTGACTGGCCATTTGAAGGTGGTGTTTTCCAGTGTCCCTTTACTGGGGACCTTTTATAGCTTAAATGCTGCTGTCTTTAGGATGTACCTCTGATGATTCTGACCTTGGTCCCCTGCCTGAGCAGGTGCTCACCGTATTTCTCCACTGTAAATATCTCCCCTGTGACTCCTTCGGTACCACACTCCCTGTAAGGAGGCCACCGTGCCCAGCTCCTGTGTAGGGAATGGGCCCTCCACGGGACAGGGTCTGCCGAGCTTGTGTGAAGACTCATCTCCCCTCCCGGGTTATTTACTCTTTCAATCAGCTGTTTACGTGAGGGTGGGCTCATGAATATTTATCTTATCCTCAGCTGTAATCCAATAATGCTTTATTTATTTTATTGTTTAAATCATCCCAGCGCTTGTTGCGGGGAGCTCTGTCAGCTGGCTCTGGGTCCCCGTGAGCAGATGCCTGTCGTTATGAGCCTCATTCTGGCTCTGAGCTCTTCTTTCTGCACTTGCTGGCACCACACCATGCCCCAGGCTCACTGTGTCAAACGCCTGCCAAGTCCAGCACTGGCCATTCCTCTAAAGAACTTCAGTTCCTGTTACTGGAGAAGAGTAGAACCCGAGATCCACATTCAAGATGGCACACTTAACTCCCCAGCATGTTTGAGGGCAACTTTCCCACTCACAGTACCCTTAGCATCTCAGCACCCCTGAGCCACCCAAAGCAAACAAAAACTTTCAGGTAGTGAGAGCATCCCCGGAATCCACCGAATGATCTAGAGGGCCAGGAGGGGTAGCTCCCAGAGCAGGAAGCCCCTGTGACTCAGAGATTGCCTCACAGGCTGTGAATCTGGTAGACTCCACTATCCCATGGACCTCATGTTTCTTGTTGAGACTCACATCTGTGATGTTCTGGCATCTACAGCTGTGGCTGATGAGCCAAAGGGTCCCAGGATGCTGCTCAGGTTTCTAGTGTATTCAAGGACACAGTGTCCTTGCTGCCCATGCTTCTGTAGGGAAGTCATAGGTCAGAAGGCATGACCCTATATGAGCCTCTGACTCTGTGTGTGTGTGTGTGTGTGTGTGTGTGTGTGTGTGTGTGTCTGTCTGTCTGTCTGTCTGTCTGTCTGTCTGTGGCCCGACTGCTCTTCTTCCTGAGTGCCTTAGTTCCTGGCTCAGCAAGGAGTGGGCTGGGATACAGGGAAGATGTGTTCCTACTCCTTCTTTCTTCTTGTGCTGACATGATGTGAGCCAGGGTGCCAGCTGGCTCCAACCAGCTTTCTTGATCTCTGTCAGCATCTGGGAGACAGAGAAACAGTGTCTTAGAATCACCAAGAAAGGGCCACCTCATTACAGCTACTTCATGCCAGCTGGTTCTCCTGAAGACCATGCTGCTCAAAAAGGGGTTACTACCAGCTTGGCACTGGGAGCTGCAGCCTCCAACCTTCCCCGTAAAGAAACCTCTAGAGAATGTAGTCAGGGCTGGGGATAGCCTTGGAGCAGACCACCTGAGCCATCTTGCCTGCCCTCAATATCCTCTTGTCCCCAGTCACCCAAAGGGTGAGTATTCATGGAACAGGAAGCCATTGTCCCACTCTGAAATTGGTGGGGGTGGGGCAGGGTTGGTGCACAGGTGGGGTGATTTTTGAGGAGCCAGCACAGGAAGCTAGTTTATCTGCACCTTGGTCTCAAACACTGACTGCCGGAGGAGCCGCTGTCCCTTTGCACCCCAAAGAAATCGGGGTACATCAGGAGCAGGTCCATAGCCACTCTCCCGGGAAATTTCAGTTCAGCTTTGATGAGCCTCCTGACATGGTCTCTACCTTCTGAGCTGAAATCTAAGCCCAGCATCTCTCATTCTAGCTCATCCACCAGGCACACAGGACAGGGAGCTCAGGTAATGCTTGTTCGCTCTCATCACACATGGGCTTAGCCTAGCATGCCTGCTAGACATATGGATGGACATAAGAGATGGTCCCTAACCCAGGATAGGGAAGGTAAGTGACCCGAATCAAAAGATAACCCAGAAGTTGCTTGATGGGCAGACGGCAGAGGTGACAGGCCCTCCAGGGGGCTCTATAGACACACAGGCCCTGCCATGTTTGAACAATGGATTCTGAGAGATAGGGGAACTCTTCATCCTCCTGCAGAAGCCTCTTTCCAGGCTCACCTCTCCCAAGCTTGTCAAAGGTGTCATAGAGTACACCCAAGAAGAGGCATTTCCCCCAGAGCAGAGATCCAGGAGGAAAAGGCACCACCAGGGCATGTCACCCCAACCACGCCCCCTCTCATTGTCACAGAGCTGCCCTACATGGTCTGCACCAGGAGACTATCCCCAGCTTCTTGAATAAGGGCTCCAAGATCTTGTCCGTGCCCTGCTAGGAGGTGTGCCCCACCATATTAGGACCTTCAACTTGGGCTTTAGGCAGGCACCTCACACAGACACTAGCGATGGGGTCCTCATAGCCACTTTTCTGGCTGGGTGGGCAGCACCACTTCAGGTACCTCATCACCATTAACCATGCTACTGCCTACCTCATCATCAGAGTGCCGCCCTCCTAGGGCAAGGGTGAGTAGTACTGTGTCCCATGAATGGATGAATATGTGCATGGGTGAATGAATGGATGGTTGGATGGATAGATGGATGGATAAGTGGGTAGGTGGGTAGATGGATGGGTGGATGGATGGATGGATGGATGGATGGATGGATGGATGGGTGGGTGGATGGATGGATGGATGGATGGGTGGGAGGATGGATGGATGGATGGATAGATGGATGGATGGGTGGATGGATGGATGGGTGGATGGATGGATGGGAGGATAAGTGAGTTGGCACTGAAGATTGTTGACGCAGGGGAGCTAGTTAGTTCCCAGCCGCTTAGGCTAGCTTAGACCTGAAATAATCACACAGAAACCATATTAATGAAATCACTGCTTGGCCCATTAGCTCTAGGTTCTTATTGACTAACTCTTACATATTAATTTAACCCATCTCCATTAATCTGTGCATCACCACAAGGTCATGGCCTACCGCAAAGTTTCAGCATATCTGTCTCCGGCGGCTCCATGGCATCTCTCCAATTCTGCCTTCTTCCTCCCAGCATACAGCCTAGCTTTCCCTGCCTAGTTCTATTCTTCCCTGCCATAGGTTCAAAGCAGTTCTCACTCATTAACCAATAAAAGCAACACAGAGACAGAAGGACCACCCACCCCAGAAGATCCCCTTTCTGTCTTCTGTCCTCCCCTTCTCTGCCCCCTGGTGTGGACAATGCCCTTTCTACTGCAGTCCATCCTCAAGATGGACCATGGTCAGCAGAGAAAGATAAGAGTACAAGGTGGGAAGTCATTTTCTCCTAGTGCCCACCATGATCAGGCCCTGCCTGTTGCTTGAGATGCTGCATATGTTATTGCCTAGGAAGGTCTGTGAGGCCAGAGCTGAGGACTGTGCCAGACCTGGATGAAAAGGAGGACCCCGGCTTGGAGAAGTTCTCATACTGCGACAGACAGTGGGTAGGACTGAGGTCCAGTGGGGCTGCAGGATCCATAAACAAAGGCAGAGTCAGTGGAGACAGGGCTGAGTCACTCCCCCTCATTTGTGGACACCTCCTGTGTCCAGAGAGATGTAGACTATCCAGCCTCACTTGGGGCTGCCCACCAGACATGCCAGACAAGTGCTAACATTTGACCAAAGCTTTCTCATTTTGCCTACCCTGGGCTCTGCAAAACCCAAGAGCAGCCTGCTCTGGATAACCGTGGACTTCCTGTGAACCAGAGTCCTCTTTCAGTCACTTCTCCATTACGGGAAACTGCAGGATGCTTATCCCTGCCTCTGCTTCTAGGTACATATGCTGCCCCTTGCCAATGTTTAAAGGGAGGCACTGAACACGCAGCGAAGCCTGTTAACAAAAATGTTCTCAGGTGAAACCCCATGTTTGTCATGGAAAATTTAATATAAATAGTACTTGCTTGAGATGAACGAAATGAAGATATTCGCCGTTCTGTCTTCTCACCCCTGGGAACAAGTCTGGGTCTGCGTTGGTTTTTGCATGTTTGATGATAATAGTCTTGAAAATGAAATGTGTCCTGCACACAGACGCACAGCCTCATGGGAATGGAAGAGTGTTGACTTACCTTCTAAATGCTGGCTCTCCGTTATCAACCCCAGGCCAGTGGCTTTCCCGAGTTTGCCCTGATTAGCTTGCATGTTTTAAATGCTTGCAATGAATAACCGTAAACACTCCAAGTCTCTTTGGAAGATTTTCAGACCAAGAATTTGTTTCTGAGACTTGAAGCTCTGCCTGGAGGAAAGCCTGTCTAAGCAATGCTCATTTCTACCCCAGAAACGGCCCTCGGCAGCCACCTCCAGACTCCCCCTCCCCAGCCCACACCCCTCATCCTTCTGTTTATCTCTTCATCTACTGCTGATATGACTAGCATGCAGCAACAACCAACTTGGGGCCACACTGGGAGCCTGCCATCTTCAAGTTCAACAGCCCTGGTTCCTTAAGTGTCATCTGCTCTCACAAGAACACACGTTCTCCACCAGTGTCCCCATAATGCAGGAGCTTGCCACTGAAAGCTGTTGTCCTTAGCAAAATTAACCTTTCCAGGGATGTTCCTTCCCTCGTACGTGTAGCTGGGTCACGGTCCAGTTGTCAGGTCCCCAGTACGTTCAGTATCACCGGGCTCCTCAGTAGAAGGAGAGTCAATCTCTCCATGACACTAAGGTCAAGTGGGGGCCGAAGTAGAGTTCAGGGGTTTCTAGTCCCCAGCTCTAAGGAGTTGGAGAGGTAGAGGACAAGGACAGCTGTCATACAAGGCACTGAAGAGAAGTAGATATCAGCGCACCTGGCCTGGCTGCTCAGCTCAGTCTCCTCCGTGTAAACCCAGAGCTGGTGTTTTCAGATTGTGCCCAGTGAGCCCCTTGACCACTGACTGAGTCCCCCTGGCTTCACTCATAGGACGATCATCAATCCTCGCCCTGGGCCACCGTTCTCCTGCAGCTCCTCCCCAGCCTCCTCCACAGGCTCTTGGACCACATCAGGGCTTTCCTGCCAGGGTTGTCCCTGCTCAGGCTGAGTCCTGTCTCCATCAGGACCCCTCCATACCTCTTCCTGTCACACACACACACACACACACACACACACACACACACACACACACCCTCCAGTGCCAGTTTCACAGAATGCTGTCCCTGTGCTCTGTGTCAGATCTCCTGCCTGGCCCTGTCTCTAGATGTTAGTGTTGCCTTATGCTCTCCAGTGACACTGTCACTTGGGAAACCATCCCTGTGTGTTCACTGCTTCCTGGAGTGTCAGCCCCACGTTGGCTCCACCCTATGTACCTTCGATGCCCCTGTGGTCCTGTGTCCTACCCCAGGAGATAATATTGGTGTTTGTCTGTCCCACCTCAGAGGACTGAAGGAGAGGTGGTTTCCCAGGAACCAGAGTTGGAGCCCAGCACTTCTTCTCTTAGATGATAGAGACATGTCTATACCATGCCTTAGGTTAATGAGTTTCCTTTGACTCTCCCATGGTTGCTGCAATGCCATGATATCGCCTGTCATCTTGGGAGCAGGTAGGCTTTTGAAAACCAGGGCAGGACAGCAGTGGGACTGTGGCTTTCTGTGGAAGATAGAGTAAGGAAGGAAGAAGGAGATAGGGAAAAAAGATGAAGGAAAATAGAAAAAGAGAAGGTGGCCACTTACTGGGGAGCAGAGTATAATCTACACTATTCCCTGGGGCTTTGGGGGTGCAGTAAAGCTGCTGCAATCATTTGTAGGATGGTGCTCCCAAGATGCCTTAGCTCAGAAGAGGCTCCCTGTTTCTGAGGTTCCTTCCCTCTTCACACTACCCCCTTCTCCTGTGGGGGCACTGCTTTCCTGGGCTCCTAGGCATCCCTCTGTCCTAGTTTACCTTGCATGTGACCTCCAGGTGCTGGGGAGCCCAGAGGCCTGACATCAGTGAAGGGGCAGCAGGATGTATTCAGAGCATGGAAACATTCTCTGCTGAGGATGTGCTGGAAGTGGGACCTGGGACTCCCGCTGTATGAGCCTGGCCCCGTCCCGGTCTCTTCCTGAAGGAGGATCTGGGAGATGTCCTCCCGTCCACCCTGCCTGTCCTGTCTGACATGAGTACAGTTCCCTGGACAAGCCAGGCGAGTGTGGATGGCCCACTTGCTCTGCCTACCATGCGTACAATACAAGGAGCTGCAGGAGCAGCCATTGTGCTGTATGTCCTATGCATCCCACGACGTCTGAAACACAGCCGGTGAGCACGCAGCTGTGAAGACTGTCGTGTCTGTCTCCATTCTTTTCCCAAGCTGCCACTGTGTATTTTACGTTTGTGTGTGTGTGTGTCCTTGTAGCTGATGGATTTTCGTTGGAAGCTGTTTGGCCAGTGTTTAGATGTCATCACTCATGAGAAAGAAAGTTGCATGTGCCCAAGCTGTTCCAGAGATGCTCGGCAGTCAGAGGATAGCTTTGAGTATCCATCTTTGAGGCAGGGTTTGTTGTTGTTGCTGCCGCTGTTTTGCTGCTATTTCATGGCTGTTTTGTTAAAGGTCAGCTGGCCTGCGGGCTGCTGCAGATTGTCCTGTCTCCAATCTCACCGTAAGACCCCTGGGGTCACAGACCTGTGCTGCCAGTCCTGGCCTTTGCATGGGTTCTGGGATTTCAAACCAGCTCTTCGGGTTTGGTGGCAAGCCCTTTTATCCACTCAGCCGTCTCCCTGGTTTCTAGAGTTTTAGCTCCTGGGCCACAGTCCCGTGTTTATGATCACATGTAGCCGGGTAATCCTTGCCCTGTATAAAGGCTTTAGAAATTACACTGGCTGTAGAAAAACTGCTGGATCCTCAGGCAGAGGTTCCAGGTCTGGCTGTCACATGTTCGCAGAGAGCCCAGGAAGTATCTATTTCCCTTCAGTAATTTGACAAATGAATGATTCGAGTTCATAATTAAGAAATTAGTGTTTTGAAAGGCTCTGTTGGTTTGCGGATTGATGGCTGACTTCCCACATTTGGGGGTGGGAACGTCACATCTCAGAGAGTAAGCAAGAGCCGAGTGGCTGAACACAGCTATGTGTGTGCAGTGGGAGAGATGAGGACGCAGAACTCCAGGGTCTGGCTGCTCCTTGGGAAATGCAGGGGTGAATTGCCAGAGCTGGTTTAGTACCTGTGGTTTCCTCTTGAAGCCCAAGTCACTGGCTTAGCTCAAATGCCATCCCGTCAAGTAAAAGCCATATAACAGGGTCAAACAATCAGCAGCTTCATGCAGAAAACACGAACATGCTCACAGCTATCACCGTGGAAGGCGCTGTAAAAACGCACTTGAATGCGTAAAGCGGCGCTTTGTGCTGCCTGCGATTGGCAGGAGGAAGCCATGGGAAGGAAACCAGATGACAGCAGCCTTCAGAAGCCTGCCAGGCACACCCTGTGTGACTAAAACAGGGTCGGTTTACCCCGGGAGGTGTCCTTCTACAAAAGTGAGTACTTTTCCTGGGTGCTGAGAGATGAATAAGAGTTGGCAGAAGAAAGCCCAAAGACCTTGTGTTAACAGATATGTTTATGTGAGGAGGGGTTACAGGGACATACGGACAAGAGGTGTTATGAGACAGAGGGACAAATGGGTCTGGAGCTGCTTCAGAGAGGAAGAGCTACAGGGAGCGGGGGCTGCCAGAGGGCAAGGGGCTACCCACAGATGTGCTTCAGAGCCTAGCAGAGCTGTGTGGCTGCAGAGCATGGGTGTGTGTGTGTCTGTCTGTCTGTCTGTCTGTCTGTCTGTGTCTGTGTCTGTGTCTGTGTCTGTGTCTGTGTCTGTGTCTGTGTCCCATACAGGACAGCAGCCATCAGCTCTTGTGCAGTTCACCATCTGGGAACAGACTGCCTTCACAGTCCTCTGGGATTTCCAGGGAACCAAAAATGGATATAGCCTCTGAGCTTCCACAGCTGTGGAGCCTGGAAGAGGGCCAGTCTCCCGGCATCCCTATTGAGCCTGTTTTCTGTTTCCAGGGGTCAGTGTTGGCACAAGGGTGGCTGGGTGTGTGGTAGGGGAGCCAAACCCATAGTGTTAATCAGAGCGAAAGGCGCGTGCAGGGACAGCAGGTGAAAGTAGGGGCTCAGTGTCTCTTTCCCGCATGACTCCCAGCATTAGCACTCAAGTGGGCAGGGAGAGGTCAGGAGGGCAGAGAGGAGAGGGCTCTTGACTAGAGTAATCTGGAGTGTTTCCTGGAAAGCTGCTGGCAGCGACTGGTTGTGTTGTGAGCTGTGCCCAGCTTATCCACAGCTCAGTCATCCCCCAGTTCAGCCATCTTTCTGTGTGTTAACTTCTGTCATCTGACTGAGTGGGAACCACCAGCTTCTCCATGCCTGTGGCAGTCAGAGCTGAGGGTAGTCCCTGCTGCTGGCTTGGCCCTTGGGTTCTGCTCTAGGCCTGGGATGGACCACAGTTCTATGCAACCTTATGGTCTTGGCCAGACGCAATCTTCTCTGGGCTCAATTTCCCCATCTGTAAGATGGAACCAGTGGAGGTTTTAGTCTCAGAGTTTCTCACAGGCCTTGGGTTGGGGGATGGGGTCAGGGGTGGGCTGGACTGGAGAATCCAACAAATCAAACAACAAGATGTGCTTTTTCCTTTGCACACTGGCGAATGTAAAGGTGACAGGGGCAGCGGTGATGACACCCAGGCTAGAGAGGAGGAGGTGTGTTTCTGGTCGTCTTACACATCACAGCTCTTTTTAGAACTGAGTGCTGGGACAAAACACTGATATCAGGACTGGTCAGTCTTCTCATTGCCATGGCCAAACGCCTGGCAGGAAGCAGCTCAGGAAGAGAGGGACTGTATGGGCTCACAGTTTGAGGGTGCAGTCAGTCATAGTAAGGAAGGTATCGCAGCAGGAGCCTCTTGTGACTGTGGCAACAGGAGCTTGAGGCTGCTGGTTCACATCCTCTGTGGATGATGAACACTGGTCCTCAACTCAGTTTCTTTTTAATCAGTCTGGGGCCCTAGCCCATGGAATGTGCCACCCAAGTATGGGTCTTTCCACCTCACTTAAACCTCTGTGGAGGTACATCTCCTTAAGTGGCTCCAAATTCAGTCCCCTTTTGATCATTACCCTCCGTAGGTCCATCCTAAAGGAAAACAGAGATATTCTTAATCTACATGGCTATGGTGGCATCTGAGTGAAGGACTCCCCGTCACCAGAGCAAGGAGCCCACCAGCCACACAACCTGGCAAGCCTGCAAGCTTCCTTTGGGCTGTAGCCTCGGCGCTGTCCAAGGTCCTGCACCAGCATTGCCTGGCTGGTCTTTGCAGGGCCTATGGGAGCCTCTAATCTGACCTGTCTAATGGACACCTGTTGCCAGGAACCTGCCCAGGACCTAGTCCTAAGCCCACTTTGCAAAAATGTTTGTTCTTTATAGGTGGCACAAAAGCTGGGAAGAGAGTAGCACCTACAAATGCACCAGCTCCTAATGGCTCTGTGTGTCCATTTCCTTTCTGAGTGTGTCCTTGAACCTTGTTACCTGGTTGGAGTATTTTATGGTCTGAATTGTCTCATATTTTCCCATCTTCAGTGGGAATGCTTAGTCAGCATCATTTTAATGACTTCAAAACAGTCTTTGAGGGGCCGGAGAGATGGTAGTTAAGATCATAGGCTTTTCTTTCAACGAACCTAAGTTCAATTCCAGGCACCCACATGATGTCTCCCAACTGCCTGTAACTCCAGTTCTAGGGATATCTGATGCCCTCTTCTGGCTTCTGAGGGGCAATGCATGCACTTGGTGCACAAATACACATGCAGATGACATTCCCACACACGAAACAAAATAGAAAACACAGCCATTGAATGAGATGCTGAGAACTTGGGCATTTTTGTGGTTACCTGCTGTTTGTCGGGATATCCTCAGTCCCAAACACACTGAGTTGTTCACAGACCTTAATTTCAGCATCTCAAAGAACTTTGATTATAGATACTTACCCCAATCATACCTATTGAAAGTGGAGCTCAGGGTGGTTATGTATGCTGTCCATGGTCACAAAGCACTTTCAGGTGAATATGCCTGCTGATGTCAAAGGCCACAGTCCCCTTCGTGTGATGTGATGACACAAGCCCTGGATATATCATGTAGTAAATGTCCCTAATCAAACAGCTGGGCATCCACAACGTGTATGTTTCAGAAGATGGTAGAGGGTAAAAGGGCCTTTCATGAGCCCTGCCTTAGAGCCAGAATTTGTCCATAGGGTGGGTGACTGAGACCTGGTCAAAGGTCCAGGACAGTGGGATGTAAGGGGCTAACAGACTCCATCACTGAATGGTTCCATCTTGACGTGGGAAGAAAGAGGCTGGGGTGTGGAGATCCCAGTGGCCTCTGTATGGGGCAAGGAGGAAGGAGACACAGGAAGAATGAAAAATTGCAAGGTTTATCAGGACTTTATATGCAGGTCCTGGCTGGCACTGGTCTCACTTGGGAAACTAGAAGTGTACATTGAAGAAGAAGGTGCTTTTGTGTGTGGAGGCTGGAAGCAGTGTCTCTCTGTGACACGGGTCTGGGCAGGGCTCTGCCAGCCTCCAATAGGACTGTTTCTTCTTGTAGGAGGGATGTCTGGGGTCTGGAGAGTAGACAGGATGGATGGAGCTAACGTTGGACTCTGATAGAAACATAGCCACACCCAGGTATTCCTGGGTAGTGAGCTGTGTCTCTGCCGCCCCGGCTATGAGAGGCCAAGCTGCCCCTGTGATGCATTTGAGGGTCTGATCCCCTCCCCACCTCAGGGCTCAGATGGAAGGACTCCCGTTCTAGAGAGCGTTTTCAGGAAGGACTCCAGGATCCCTGTGTTGTGGGCAGTGCAAAGTGGGATGAGTCCTCCCAGTGCTCAGCTGAGCCCAGAGGATGGAGCTGGCTTGCTTTGACAACTGTAGCCAGGGGCTCTAGGGCTGTGAACCAAGCAAGTGGCTGCAGCACTAGGGGAGATGCTGCTCAAGTCATTCATGGTCTGTGACCTGGGGTGTGAGTGCCTAAAGGGGGGCAGGACTGTGCCCTGGCTCTGGGTGAGTTAGTGGTAGGGTCTGGCATATTGCCTTACTGGGATGACAGGG
This sequence comes from Alexandromys fortis, assembly GCF_014885135.2. Lineage (NCBI taxonomy): Eukaryota > Metazoa > Chordata > Mammalia > Rodentia > Cricetidae > Alexandromys > Alexandromys fortis. The sequence goes on from NW_026067920.1 coordinate 2,339,924, forward strand.
AGGAAAAAAAAAACATAACATTCAGCACGGCACTGGGGAATATTTCCCTCAGTCTTACATGGCTTGGAGGCGTACGGTGGCACTTGAGGCGCCTTCAGCAGCAACAGTGGTGGCATTATATTTGACCCTGAGTGTAGTCCACGTTCCGGCACCTCAAAGCTTTCGAGCTTCAACCTAAGCCACAGGGAGTAAGTGGGAGAGGGGCACACCAGCAATCAAAGCTCAGAAAAGCTACCTCTAGTATGTGAGGAAGGCCCTGGCCTTCCCCTGCCTGCAGCCATTTCTCCCGTGTCAGTGCCTCCACTCTGATGAGACCTCCCCCCACGGGCCAGGAGTTCAGGAATTCACACCCCCTCCTCAGGTACCATGGATACTGGTTACAGAGTATTGTCATTACATTGTCCCCTTTGGAGATCTTGCATCCGCCTGAGCTAATTGCTCCATAGTCATGCTTTAATCATCGCGTTGACTACAGTGGAGGAACTGGTGTTGTTCGCCTGCTGGTTCCATTCTCCTGTTCTCCCAAGGCACCGGTGTTGTTTGCCCACTGCTTCTGTTCTCCCGTTCTTCCTCTGATTCATCCCCGCTGGCTAAAGCGTGTTTCCAAGCACTGCTGTGTAGCAGGACCCTCTTTCCAGGCTGTTGTATTGATTGACTTCATCACAGCTGAAGGACTGGGTCCCAAGAAGCCAGAGTTTTATCTTCTAGTGTCACAGGGATTGCTCGTGCCATGCGTTGCTGTGCAGTCTGGCCCGTGGCCTGTCCTGCTGGCTGTTCAATCTTACAGACTTGGGGCTGCTATGCCCTTAGTTTCCTCCCAGACATTTGGCTTCATGCTGTGGCACTGAGTGGCTGTTTTCTAGAAGTCTTTTCATCTTGGCTTCTTCTTCAAGAACTCCTGTTGTTTTGAAAGCCATGTTTCCTCCTGGCACTTGGACATCCACCATTAGTCTTTTTCCTGGGATGTCATCCTGCCTTCTCTTGCCGTTCTGCTAGTTCTGCCCTCTCACAGAGACCTCCCTCCATCTCTCGGGACAAGTATCGGAGTGTCTCGTAGCTTCCAAAGTACATATCTTCAGATGGGGGGAAGCTCGCCTGTAAGAGATGGACTGTGGTTTGTTCAGCCCCGTTATGTCCCCCTGGGCTCTGATGAACCTGCCTCTTCCCTAGAGCACACCAGTGCCAGCAGCTGCCCTGTGTCTCCATAGCATTCCTCCCTGCCTTAGAGGACACAGGAAAGTCCCCCGGTGCCACCTTTCCCTCCCAGGACATGACCGCTTCACTCCAGCTCCTGAAGTGTTTTGTCTCTGTAGATACTTAGCAGAACATGGCTGTATGGTTTCAGAGCAGGGCTCAGTTATATCCCCACAGCCCACATGGTGGACAGTTCCAACAGTGCAGGCCTGCTGCTCAGCCACAGGAGGAGGCTGGGGGGCACACTGTGGCTCAGGTGTGGGGCAGCATGCAGTATCCGATTGCTCGCTTCTGGCCTCTGGCATTCCTCCTCAGATACTACCAGTCCACTTGGGCTGAGGGAAGGTCCTGGCCCTGTGAGAGTGGAGGTTGGAGGCTCAAGGACACTCTCCATAGTGTCAGGGGAACTTGCCATTTACTTGCTGTGTGACCTGGGCCCAGCCGCTCTGCCTCCCTATGTCTCGGTTCACTGTCTGTAAAGATGCTGGCAGCTCTGCCTCTGGGGTTGACCCTTCTGAGTGAGACTCCTGCAGCTCTATAGGCCATGGGCACCATATGCTATTTGCAGTGTTAGGAGGAAGACACACACACACACACACAGCCCCAAGCCCAGCAGGGTCATCTGTAGAGCCAGGCTGGGCCCATTGTAGGATTCCTATTCCACAACCCCTATTGAAGTCTTACCCCTGCCAGTTGCTTCCCTGCTGATATCAAAAGACCAACCTGAGTCATCTGGATGTAACATCCAATCCATAGGGGATGCCAAGGGGGCCAAACTAGTGTTCCAGGCTGACTTTCAAATTTAGACCTGGAGCCTTTACAACAGGCAATGCTCTCCTGCTGCCTCATGTGAGAAGGGTTGAGGTGCTGCTCCCAGAATAGCCCCCTTGACCTTGAGGATTCATCTGCTCACTCAGCACCTCCTGGAGGGTGAGCGACGCTGGGGAGCCTAGAAGGCTCCTTTAGACTCTGCCCTTTCCTTAGAGCCCTGCTCCCTCTACTCTGTTTCCTCAGGGCCCTGACAACCACAGCTTCACTCTGTCCCCTTGAAATGACTGACGTCCTTCTCAGCCTCCAGCCCCTGGCTCTTGTCCCTAATCAACATGCTGTTCCCTCTTTTCTGGTATAGCATCAAGTGATCACTGATGTCAGAAGCGGCTGGGGGGACAGTAGCCAGTTATATTCACAGGTAACTTGGGGACAGTGGTCAGTCCTGTCCACGTATGGCTGGGGGACAGTGGTCAGTCCTGTCCACGTGTGACTGGTGGACAGTGGTTAGTCCTATCCACATGTGACTGGGGGACAGTGTTCAGGCATATCCACCCACGTGTGGCTGGGGGGACAGTGGTCAGCACCAGGCAGATGATTCTCAGAGGCAGGTAAAACATTCACTGTACAGAGTCAGGCAAATGCTAAGGAAGGAGGACTTATTGGGAGATTAGTTACCAAAACATATATGCACACATGCACACACACACACACACACACACACTCAGTCTTCTAATTTCCTACAGCAAAACACACACCCAAAGAAAATGGCCAAGGGCAGTGCCATTCCTCCTGGCCTCTTTCCTGCAATGTCAGTTAGCATGTATTTCTCCTTTGGAAATAAAGTGGCCATGCTCGGTCCATTGTGGGGTCAACACTGCCACACACAGTCCAGCATCAGTGCATTCATAGTGTTGATTCATCTTGATCTAGTCCAGAACATTTGCACCGCCCCAGAGACACTAGAAAACACCCTTAGGCTGTTCTCTTTAAACTGGCCGATCTGCACACGTCACATAAATGGGGCTGGGCAGTGGGTGGATTTTATAGATGACGCTCTGAGGGTTCACTGAAGCATGATTATTAAAAACTCAGAGACTGATATTGGGGTTCAACCTGAAGATCAGGAAAGCAAAACAGCCAGGCTCTGGCTCTCACCTCTACCTTTGTCCGAAATAACTGATCCTGCCTCCAGAAATCTCAGAATGAGACTGAGTCTGAGAGCTGTCTCTTCCCATTTTATAATCCTCTCTAGAGCTGGGATTAAAGGCATGCAGCACTGGGATTAAAGGCATGCACTGCCAGGTTTCTATGGCAACTAGTGTGGCTACTGGGACTAAAGGTGTGTGTTACCGATGCCTGGTCTGTAAGGCTGAGAAGTGGGGCTGTTTTGCTCTCTGATCTTTAGGCAAGCTTTATTTATTAAAATACAAATTTAATGCCACTACAGTTTACCCCATCATAGTATGGGGTGTCAGGATGGCGTTACTTTTCATAACATTCTATTGTTGGGGAAAGCCACATTTTGGAGTACAGTTGTTTTGAGTTTCTCAATGGTTCTTAGGGTGGTTTCCCTCTGCGGGTCATTGTGTGGGATGCTGCTGGGTGGGTGTGTATCTGCCCGAGTTCTTGTTGATTCTTTGGAGTGTTGTTACAGACTGGACTTGTCCTCACTATGGAGCTTTCCTGTGATACATCTGAACACTGGGACTTTAAGAAGCTGATTGACAGTGAACGCAGCTGGGGGCGGGGCTTGATGGGTGGGATTAGTGTCCAGAAAGAGAGACACAGCATGCTTTCTGCCGTGAGCAGGATCATAGTGAGAAGCAGCCACCTGCTTGCAGGAAGGGCACCTGTCCCAGGAGCTCAGCCCCTGGCACGTTGGGTTCAGATCCACTTGTCCCTAGCATTGTCACCCTTGGACATAGGGCTTCAAGCCCTGCCCCTGTCTTGATTGAGAGGAGAAGGCGGGGGGCGGGGGGAAGAGGGGGGACTTTAGAAGACACTTACCTTCCCAAACCTGGCTCTGGGACATTGTCTCACTACCAGACTGCTCGGTGATTCTATGTCTTTAGCTGTGCCCAGGTCTCCACTTCTGATACTTGGGGGGGTCATGCAACCCCACCCACCTGCCAGCTCCACTCTGGGCACAGTAAGACAACACAGACAAGAGCCCTGCTCTGAGGGGTTTGTGATCCATCAGACATGGCTGTCCTGGCTGGGAAAGAGCCTGACCAGCGGCCGATAGAGGCAGGTTGATTTTAGAGTGGAGCATCCAGTGGGCCAAGGTGGTCCCAGGTGCAGTATCAGCATGGCCCATGGTTTCCATGGAGACCCAACTGCCTAGAGTTTCCCCTTTAGGCCTATAGCATCTCGCCTCCCTCCCAAGGAGGGTGGGCTCAGCTGCAGGCTGGGCTCCCAGGAGTGCCTCCATCTTCTGTCACTTTGACAACATGAGCTGGCCCTTTGGGAAGCTCTGTCCAGCTGCTGTTTCTCCCATCCTGCTGTAGACGACAGTGGCTTTCACTAGCTGCAGCCTTGCCACTCCATAGAGTAGAGGGTGGAGTGGAAGGAACTCCTGGGTGGAGGGGGGGGCTTCTGGGTGGAGGCTGGCCAAAGCTAAGCAAAAGGCAAACCACCACATCAAAGAAAACCGCCCCACAGAGGAGCTGAGGCATGGGTCATTTTAGAGCACCCCACACCTAGCCCATCCCCTCAGGGAGGGCTTTTTGAAGCTAATTTGTCATCCTAATAGCAACAGCAACAAAAGATAAATGCTCTCTTTCGGGCTGGATGCACTTTATTGTGCCTTAAGGTCCATTTCTCTAACTGTGAAGAGGGGTCCTGGGGGATTCAGGGCCTCTGGGATTTCCTATCTGTCTGACAGCCTCTGTCCTTTGTCCCTGCTTTCCTGGGGAGAGGTTAGTGATATTACCATTGGTGAGGCCCCTGAGGTTAGGACACACCAAGGTCCCATATTCCCAGTGTCACACAGGAATGCCTCCAGCTGACATATCCCTGGTACCCTGGCCTCAGGTTCCAGCTGCTCGCTCAGTCATTTATTAGGGGGGAGGCTATGTCTTAATGTGGACCCAGCAGGTGGCCCCTTCCTTGCAAATTGAAACCCACAACGTCCTGATGGTCAGATCAGGCCAAAGTCCCCTCCTGCTTTCTGTGTTTGCGAAAGACCCTAGGGACTGACATCTAGAACATGTAAGGTGGATTTGAAGCAGAGAGCTAGGTTAGAAACGTGTGGCCAACTGAAGAATGATGGATCAAGCCAAGGTCACCTTGTGGTGCCTGCTTCTGATATCTGAGGACAGTGGTGCGGGGTGTTGCCCCTCCCCATTGGTGTGGTGCACCTGGAGACTGGGTTTAGGGCATGGTCACCATGACCTTTACTCCCAAGGTTCACATAGAGCCACTGGGGTCATTGCCAGGGCATCCCACACCCTCCTTGTAAAAGCTGAGGCTGCTGTCCCAGAGCAAGGTGACCCAGCAGGAGAAAGGGGCTGGTGGAGGAGAAGAGGAAGCAGAGAAGAGGTTCCTCTGTCACTTGCTTGTCGCCCTGGTGTGCTGCAGTGACCGTTCTTGGCACTCATGTAGGTGGGCACAACTCCTTAGGTCTGTTTATGTGTGTGATTCCACTTCTGGGCCCACAGCAATCCTGCTCAGAGCCCTGCTGGGTCCTCAGAGGACATGGGCCCCTACTGCTCCTTGGTTCTTGGCAATCAGAGGGCCTTGGATAAGCAGCATGGATCCAGGGAACAGAGCCGTGGGGTGAAGACCCAGCAGAGTTAGCAATGCCCCAAGGCAGAAGTTGGCATATGGTACCTGGCAAGCCGTCACCACAGCCCATGGGAGAACTGCGTCCCTGGAGGGTGGTGAGGGTGAAGTACAGAGCTTGGCTTGGAGAAACAGAGGGTATGGGGGGACCAGCTGCATCAGTGTTGGTCACAGGATTTATGGCGGTTACCTTCACTGAAGTTAGGGCTATGCCTGCCACACGGCGCCTTTCTGATGCATTGAGATGTAATGGGAGCCACTATTCTTTCAATGTTACAAAGGGAGAGACTAGAGCTCAGAGAAGCTGTGTGACTTGTGGAAGGTCAACAGCTGGGAAGTGGCAGGTGTCTGCATCTGTCAGCTATGTAGACCACCAACCTGGAAATGGGCTGGGATCTGAGTATGAAGCAAGGACTGTGCTTATGGAAGGACGGTGGTGGAGACAGCAAACGAAGAGAAGGGAGGAGACCGCGCAATAAAATGGACCGGCTGTTAGTGGCCATTTCCAAGTGCCTGTGCGAGACCATAGTCATAGTCAAGTTACAAAAGGCAGACAGTGTGTGACTGGGTGGTCTACCCTGCCAGGCTTGGGTCTCGGCGATTAAGAAGTATACCACAGAAAACATGACCTTCTTCTTCGATTTGTCCCAACATTAAATAATGACTAATTTGAATTTAAATACGTGGCAGAAACCTGCGCAGGGCTCCATTCCCTGGGAGGAAGGGTGTTTGATTACTGGCGGGGTCATGCATATTCATGACTTGCTTCCATCGCACCGACAGGCTGTTATTTGCTAACTAAGAAAGAACAGTGTGTGACAGAGAGCTAGGGAGAGAGGCATCCCCTTTTCGGGACACAGGGCAACAGGAAGGTCTCCAGGAGGAGAGCAAGCTGGGGCCTCTCCAGAACCAGGGGGGGCTGGCATGTCTTCTCGGGCTTTGTCAGGCTGATCCTCGTGAAATGCCGGGTAAAAGAGAGGTAGAGGCGCACAGCCCATCTTGGTGAGGTGGAAACCAGGGCCCATGTGTAAAGCAACATAGACACATGGCTAATAGGGAATGCACTCAGCACCCAAACCCTGTGATCTCCAGAGACCTCCCCCCATTCCCTGTGCTGAGTGTCCTGTGCAAGGCTCCCCCCCCCCCAGCACAGCTGGCTCATTTCAAGTACGTGAGCGATTTGCATGCATTTTTGTTTGCTTGCTTGTTTTGTTGTTGTGGTGGTTGTTGTTTGGAGACATCTCCTATGACAGCCGAGGTTGCCGTCTAACTAGCAATCCTCTTGCAAGTGCAATCCTCCCGCTGCCACACCCAGCTCCTAACTGAACTCTGCCTCATTCTGTCCACTGGGAAAAGCAGCCTAGGAGCCTGCTGCCATGTGCCTCCTCATCCTGTGTCTGGGAGCTGATGGAGAGCCTCAGACTGGGCACTGGGCACCTGAGCGTTTTATTTTATGCTAACGTGGTATTTACAGAGGCGCTTGTGGTAGGTGGCAGCATGCCTCCTTCCAGGAGTCAGTGTCTTCATCCCTGGGAGCTGTACACACATCCCATGCAGAAAGACAGCCCTGGATCACCCCATGCCAGTCCAATCACAGGCTCCTGGCAGCTAAGAGCCCTCCTGGGCCCAGAGAGAGAGAGAACTTGGTGGCTTCGAGCCACGGCTGGTTTTGCAGGTGGGAGGGGGTCAGAGTCAAGGAGTTGTCAGGAGTGGGAGTCCCATGTTCGGGGGACACTGGTTGGTTCGTCAACTTGACACAAACCTAGATGGATCTAGGAAGAGGGGATCTAAACGGAGAGAATCCCCCCAAGATTAGCCTGTAGTCAAGTCCATGGGGGCATTTACTTAATTGATGATCGATGCGGGCTGTGGCACCCTTGGATAGGTGGTCCTGGGTTGTATAAAAAAGAAGACTGAGCAAGCCATAAGGGCAAGCATTCCCCCATGACTCTTGCCTCCAGGATACTGCGCTGTTGGAGTTCCCCTCCTGACTTCCCTCAGTGAGGGTCCGTGATGTGGAAGTGTGAGCTGAAGCAAACCTTTTCCTCCCCAGTTGCTTCTGGTCATGTTTTGTCACAGCTATAGAAACCCTGACAAAGATAAGGGGTCCTCTCTAAAGTCCCTGTTGGGGACATATCTTCCACTGGAGTCGGGCTTCTGATATCCAGAATCCCGAGGTGATAAACTTGGGTCTGAGGCCACCAAGTTTGCTGTGCCTGCTCTAGAAGCCATAGCAAAAGCAACACACCCTGGGCTCCTAAAAGGCCCCACGTGCCAGCAGCTTTAAATCAAGCTATAGCCGAGGTTTTGCAGAAACCACTGTCTGCTGTCTGAGGGCCCCATAGAAGGTTCAGTGCACATTGGTCCTCATTCGTGAGCTCATCTGAGGGAGTGGATCACAGAGCCCCTTCACACAGGAGGAAAACTGGGGCTGGGTCCAAACCTGACTCCTTCTCCTTCATCTACCCTTTGTCCTCCAGTTCTGCCGCGGCCGCCCACTGCCCATCCATCACGCTCTTCTTGTGGACTTGGGTTCCCAGCCCTCCCTGACCCACTGACTGATTGGGAAATCTTAGTTCTGGGTCTGTAAGTGTAGACAAGGGCCCTACACTGGATTCTGCCATGGGCTGGTTGTGCCAACTCGGGCCCCAGGGAGCCTCCCTCATTCTTTGGAATTCAGGCCAGGAGGATTAAAGACGATCAGGGGACCTTTGAAGAAAACCCAGTCCTTCCCCAGCCCTCCCTGCTCCCCACTGTGGAGTCCAGAGAGCTCTCTAAAGCTGCACAAGCGAATATCTCAGAGCTCTGACCCGGTAGCCCTGCCCCTCCTCAGGGGTGCCTCCGCTCAGCTGAATGGGTTTTTCATGGACACACTATTGCCCAATTCTGCCCTGCCTGTGTTTATCCGGGATTACGAGTCCCCATGCTCTCATGTAGGCCACTATTTCAGGACCTCCCCACAGCATCATACTATACCAGGCCATTTCATCCAACCAACACAACATCCCAGCAGGCGGCAGATAAGAAAAAAAAATCCCCTTTTCAATTGGCAGAATAGCCTGGAAGCAAAGCGGCTCCTCAGCCTGAGCTGAAACCCCTGAGCCAAAACCCAGCCTGCATCCTTACCCCTCCCGCTGACAGCCAGAAAGAGAAGTTTCTTTCAGAATCTCACCTTTACCCTTTACCTGGGCCTGTTGCTCAGAGCCCAAAGGTCTCACCAACCAGTCACACCCACGCCTTGTTTGACACTCCCATAATCATTTTAAATAAAAGAAAGTGCAGGCCATGCTAGGGTGCCTTGACTTGTCTGGAGTTAAATAGGGCCTGTACTAGCCCCATGACATAGGATCTGACAGTCGAACCTTTGGTACTTGATCCTGGCATCTGGGGAGGAGGAAAGAGAGCAAGTCCTTCCCTAGCAGCTCCTAGAGGTCCAAAAGACTTCCCAAAGCTGCACCCAGCATCCCTGCCCCTCCTCAGGGGTTCTTCCACCCCTGACTGCTATTATGGGAGGCAGAGACCATGACCTCCCCTTATCTGCAGTTTCCCCTTCACAGCTCAACACTGAGGGAGTCAGGTGGTAGCAAGAGCAGAACCCTGGCCAGCCTGGCTCCTGGTGGTATAGACAGAGCCTTTGCTGCCAGCTAAAGACAAAATCCCTTCTGGTTATGGGGACAGAGGTTCAGGATGAACTTTCATCAAAACCAGCCCGTTCTTTGCGCAGTGAAATCCTGGGGTCACCATTTAAGGAGGCTTTGTAATGGCACAGACAAATGGCACAAACGACTGAGCAGAACCTGGTCCACGGTGGGTGTAAAGCCTGATGGTCACCCTTACCTGAGGATCAAGGCCAACAAGGTTCATGCTATCTGCTGCCACTTCACCAGACTGCCAGGTATCAACCATGGCTGGGCTCCCATTTGCCACCTCTCAGGTGCCCGCTATCACATGTTAGCTGGAGCAGCCACCACATGAATGCATCTGGGATGGCCATGCCCCACTGGACACTCAGGTGGTTGGCAGTGTTACTGACCCTTGATGGAGGCTTATCTGCGGCTCCTCTGGGACAGCGGCAGGCCATTGGTCGCTTCCACGTGCAGCTCAGGTGTCTCCCAACGTGGCGGCTGGGTTTATAGAGGACGGTGTCTGAGCACACACCCAAGGACTCAGATGCGGGGTAAGCCTCCTGTGATCGGCCCCAGGAGTTGCAGGACTTTCTCTCTGCTGTCAGAGGGGTTGATAAGATCATCAGATCATCCTGGAAGCCAGGACTGGGGGTGGGGCAGTACTGCAGAAGAACAGGTGCAACGGGAGCCATTGTATCTGCATTGGGAATACAGTCTGCTGCAGGATCTAGAATTCTATGCAGCACGCCTGCGGGGGTCACAGTACATGGGCTCTGTCCAGAGACAGAAGGACCCAGATGCTCTGATCTTCCTCCTCCATTGTTACACCAGGGCTCAGCTCCCAGTGCCATGGCTGCTGATGACAGGCTAGCCGCAAGTGGACCGAGTGTCGGCCGTGCCTATGGGTCAGGGTTGGCCTCAGGTTGGCAATCAGGAGCTGGGGCAGGCACTGGCAGTTACAGGTGAGGATTCGTGTGCCAATTAGCTGAGGAGCCCGGCAGCTGAGCAGCTGTAACTTATTTTACAGGGAATTGCTCAATTTTAAATGAATCACATTGTCATATTATGGTTTGACTCATCAACCCCAGTCCTCCCTCTGCCCTCTCGAGAAGCTCTCTTGCGGAAGGTGCCTGTGGCAAAGCCCTTGCTCGTAAGTGTTGCTGTTCTGACAAGCAGAGGCCAAGCAGGCATGCAGGAAGCTGTCGGCACACTCCACTCACGGCCTCCTGAAGCTAGTCCTCCGCTCAGCGTTTGTTGAAATAAGAGCGGCGGGGCTGCGTCCCCAACACCCCGGTCGCTTGGCTAGCTTATGCCCGAAATAACAACACACAAACTGTATTCATTTAAGAACTGCTTGGCCCATGAACTCTAGCCCTTACAGGCTAACTCTCGCACTTGGACTAGCCCATTTCTAATGATGTGTGTAAGCACCCCAAGGTGCGCTTACCGGGAAGATTCTAGCCTAGGTCCATCCTGAGTTGGAGTTGCCTGGGAGAGCGGAGCATGGTGTCTGTGCTCCGGAGAGCAGAGTCTCTCCAGGAGCAGAGCAGAGTCTGACCTCACTTCCTCTTCCGCCCAGAATTCTATTCTGTTTACTCCTCCCATCTATGTTCCAAGCCATGAGGCCAAGCAGCTGGTTTATTATAACTTAACCAATGAAATCAACAGATTGATATATGACACTCCCACATCAAGCGTTTCTCCTGTCTACTAGGACCTGGCCTAGGCCGGGTGATGCAGAAATGAAAACACCCAAGCCCCGCACTGAAATGCCTCCAGGACAGCAAAGCCAGGAGGCAGAGACAATGAACTGTGAAGAGTCAAGTGCAGACACCAGCCGTGTGCCTCTGAGTGTGTGCAGCTCTGTTGTGAGAAGGGTCATTATGCCTTTTGCAGGCTGTAGTTGGATCGCCTGTCGTCAAAGCTCATTGCTCACTGCATCTGCGTATGGCCTTGGGTGGGAAACAAGTGAGGCACATTTTCAGGGTAAGGGGAGACTCTTTTTTGCCCAGAGCACAGAGACTACATGCATCAGCCCACAGCATGCATCAGCCCACGGCATGCATCAGTCCACAGCATGCATCAGGACACGGCATGCATCAGCCCATAGTATGAATCAGCCCACGGCATGCATCAGCCCACAGCATGCATCAGCCCACGGCATGCATCAGTCCACAGCATGCATCAGTCCACGGCATGCATCAGCCCACAGTATGCATCAGCCCACGGCATGCATCAGCCCACAGGATACATCAGTCCACAGCATGCATCAGCCCACAAGCAGCTGACCAGGCTGTGTGAAGACAGACTTTACACAAAGGGTCTTGAAGTTCACAACTTTACTTTTCTCTTCACCTCACCCTGCTTGCCAGCTTTGGAGATGGTGCTGAAATTATAAATCAACAAGATGCACCCCTCTGCCATTGTTGCCAGGAAACAGTTCCCTGGGGCTGCCTGTGGCTCTATGACCAAAGTCATAGACTAACTGTGACTTCTGTGCCCTCCCTCCTTCCTTTCTTTAGCATCCTTTTATAGAAAATTTCTGCTCAACTGGGAAGCATAGATTCCAAAGACAGTAGGGAGAACGCTTATAACAGAAATCCAGGGTAGATCCATGAGGCCATTGCACCATGAGACCACAAGACTGTGAGGCCACAAGACTGTGAGGCCGTGAGATCATGAAGCCATGAGTCCTTGAGACCATGAAGCCATGAGGCCATACTACATGTGGGCTCAGATACATCTGGGGTGAGGTGGCCCTCAGCCTTCTCAGTCCAGGGACCCTCTGGAGCCCCCCTGTCCTCCAGTCTAAATTTTAGGTGATGCCATGTACCAATAAAAGACCCTTTCCGAGCACTACCCCTGGACGGCACCAAGGTGGTATAGAGGTTAGGAGCTAGTCCCCAGATACCGACAAGGCTCCTGGTCTAGAGCATCAAAGGGCTTTCCTTGGCACTCAGCCCCGTCGGCAGTGGCCAAGCATCTGAGTGTGAGTCCCGAGCTAGCACCCTGTCCACAGCAGCCCACTGAGTGCCTTTGTCCCTCATCTGGAAAACCAGCACGACAGTCACGGTAACCTCACTGAGAATATTGAGGACTACGGGGAGACTCTTGTGGCACAGGCTGGTTTTGCTCACAGGAGCTCTGACATCTAAAACGTCTCCCAATACCACCACGCTAGCTGTGATAATGCTGCCTTCTAACTTGATTCAGTCTTGACTCTGCTGGAGTTAGTATCCCACTGCACAGCTGAAGGTTCAGGCTGGAGACTTTGACTATACCCCATCCCTCGGGGCAGGAGCAGACCAACGGTCTCGTCTGAGTTCTGAGGGTCCCTGTGTTCACTACTCGGAATGGAAAGTTTGCTTCTGACGCACACTCATTGGTGACAATGGAGGACACGGCTCAACAGCATGGAGTGGAGATATGCAGAGGGCCAAGTGTGAGTCCAGTGGAGTTTCCCAGGCCCCCCCCTTAGTTTCCCAACCCTGATGGTCTTCCTAGACTCATGGTGGAGGAGATAGGGAAGCCCGGCTGCATGGACCACTGACTGCTCTGAAGCCATGTGCGACTAAAGGCACTTACCTTCCTGCCTGCCTAGTCTTTCTGAACCAGTTTCTGACCTTAGGCTCTCCAGGGGTCCCAGCCATCCCATTGGCACACCACAGGCACCAAGGGGCCTAAGAGCTCTGTACCAGGAACAGGGCCAGTATTGAAAGTTCATCTCCCAACGCCACACACAGCCCTTGCACAGCCTGGCAGTTTCCTGTATCCAACACAGATGTACTGTCATGATTCTGTGATGTCATCATCACATGGTGGAGTGGAGGCTCTGTTTGCACCACCAGCGATGCACCCCAAACCTTTATGGAATGTTAACAAGCAGGCATCTGCCAACGGCTGACCAGTCTACAGTGGGCGTGCCCGGGAGTCTCTGCCTTTGGTGGGTTTTACGGCCCAGCACCTGCTTCTCCTGAGCAAGCAGAGCTTCTGAAGGCTGCCTCCACCTCTCCTCTCTGCCTCCCTGTGGTGGAAAGGTTAGTGGGTAGCTGTCTGTATCCCTGTGAATGGGGTTTAATTGGCGTGAAGCAGCATCCCCCTTGCAAACCTAGCTCTGGGGCATGCCATAGCTTTCTCTGAAGACATAAAGAACGAATGCATCGTGAGCCTTGTGTGGAGGCTACACACACAGTAGAGACTGCACAGAAATCAGCCAGGCATTCTGGGAGAGACGTCCAGTGGCTGCAGACAGGATGCAGAGGCAAGGTGGTCCATGGAGGGACCCGGCTCCTCTCCTCTGCGGAGACGACTTCACCCCCAGTTGGAGCGCAGACAGCATTCTTTTGACTCATGTTGCTTTTTATAGAGACTTGCCAGACCTGCGTGTCAGATTCTGTCTGCAAAGTGCCCTTCGGGTGCCAAGACTCGGCTCTTTGACTTGGGGAAAACGCTGTTTAATTAGCAGGCTCCAAAAGATACTCAATTACCAGTTAAATTGGGCCAGAAGAAACTGTTCTTTCAAATCTCCTCTTTCATTGTGATGATGCCCATTACCACCCCCTCACACAAGCTTATTAATTTCTTTTAATGCCATTTTTTTAAAAGATGGCGCAGGAAGAGTCTACATTCTTTGGGGAAGGGCCTCTCCACAGGGCGGGGTGCTGGACAAGGATGTTGTCTCACCATGGGGGCATCAAGGAGTCCTGAGGTTTGCGGAGAAGGTGGGTGCAGCAGAAAGCTCTTGCAGGGTCCGACCTACCCCACCTACCTTGGCCAGAGGTAGAGTGTGGGAATAGAACCTTGGCCTCTACCAAGTCCTTACTGAGAAGGAAGCCACCATATCAGATTGGCAGAGTTTCCTGGAAGCCTAAGGGACTTTGAAGACTTAAGATTCTGAGCTTTGAATCTGGAAATGGCTGAGTGGAGCCCTGACAGAGTCAACTGTTAGGTGGTGTCTGGGGACTGCTGGCTTCTGTCAACAAAAACATAAAGCCGTTTTTGAGGAGAGGCTACATATGGACTCTACTGTAGTATAGGGCAGGCTGTTTCAAGAGGGAGAAGCTACCACAGTGGGGAGTAGCAGTAGGAGGAGAGGTCTCGCAATGAGGAGGGGCTGAGGAGATGGGGAGGGACTGCTGTAATGGGGGTCTGCTGTGATGGGGAGGGCTGCTGTGATGGGAGGGGCTGTTGAGGTGGGGAGGGCTGCTGTGATGGGAGGGGCTGCTGTGATGGGAGGGGCTGTTGAGGTGGGGAGGGGCTACTGTGATGGGCATGGGTGGAGATGTCACAATGGAAGGGGCTACTGCCATAGACTGGAGCTGTCAGTTCCCGTAGTGGCTGGGAGACCAGACAAAGAGTCTCTATGAAGAGAATATGTGCACAGATGCAGGCAGGATAACTAAATAGCACTGATTTGCTCTGCTGTTCTTCTCTGAGGGACCCTCATGGTGTTCCTCCTGTTCCCATGTGTGTCTGACCCGTGGCGCATGGAGTCCTAAGCCAAGCTTGGTCAGGTGGGAGGGCATGGGTTCAGACAGGTCAGTGGGTAATGCTTCAACTGAATCAAGGATAAGACCTGGAGGCAGGGCTGGCTGTCATCCAGGTAGACAAAGAGCACCATGAACTGCACTCCAGGGGAGAGATGGTTCTGGAGTATGGATGGAGACCGAACTGCTCCTTTCCAGACACACGAAGTTTAGGGGAGGTCCACACAGTCATTCAGAGAAGGCTGTAGTAATTGCTGCAGCAGTCCCTTGTCCCGCAGGCTTTGCTGTGGCTCTGGGGAATTGCATTTCTGCAAGCACTCCTGTGGGTCCTTCTGCTGGACACCCCCTCAGAAATAGGTGTGCTCCTGAATAGGAAGGGTCCCCGAGGGCTCGGGCTAGCTTCACATCCTACCAAGGTGACCATGGCAAATCCTGCACTCAAACCTCCGTCTTCTTCTCTTTTTGTGGGCCACTGAGAAAATAGTTCTCTCCTCCCTATTGTGACCATGTGTCAAACGCCATGTATGTGTTGAACCATGGGCCATGTCCACTGGGGGTGACCATGTGAGGTCCCGTGTTAGTAAGTATTGGGGGGGGACTTCCCTTGGCCTTGGATTTTGTGCTGGTTTTACTGTCACAGTAAATGCCTCTGGGAGGGGTGAGAAATGAGGGCCTTTGACGGAGGCAGCAGGAGAGGCAGGGCAAGGGGCACGCGTGAAGCCTGTTGCAATCCCTCCTCAGGAGGCCAAAGGAAGAAACCCAGCCTCCCTTGTGCAGACTAGTTCCCATGGCCTTCTCAAGAAGTGGAGAACCCTGGTTTGTCCAGGGTCCACTTGGCACCATGGTCAGCTTGACTGCAGGACATGTCTGTCCTTCTGCCCATGCCTCCAGGTGGCACCCTAACAGCCACCCTGCACTGAACGTTAGTCTTGGGAGATGGACTTTTGCAGAAGCATGGTTGATCACTAGGTGACAGAGTTGTGCCCAGAGCCCTCAACACTGGGTCACCCCAGCCCTGGATGTAGATAGACCCTGAGGCCAGCTTAGCTTGTGCTTCCTGCTCCTTTATTGCCCTTGGCCTCTGTGCCTAAGCTGCCTTTTAAATTTCTTGTCTCTCCTGCACAACCGGGTCCATTTTGACATCTTCCTTGGTGAGTGGTTCAGCCTGGGGCAGTGGCATCTGCCAGAGTTGTTAGGAAAAGGGACTGTAAGATGCGATGTGACAGTGGCACAGGCTGGCCAAGGAATCTGGGGCGTCCTCCCCATACTGAGAGAAAAGGCCTGGGGTTCCTAAGTGCCTAAATGTTCAAGGTTGGGTTCAGCTCCCTCCCGCTCTCTATATGAAGGCTGTACTAACTTATACCGCTGCATTAACAACTGGCTGCAGACCTGAACAACACAGCCCTGGAAACTGGGTGTCTGTCTTAGTTAGGGTGTCTATTGCTGTGATGAAACACACGACCAAAGCAACAGAAGAAAAAGGTTTATTTGACTTATACTTCCACGTCACTATTCATCATGAAGAAAGTCAAGACAGGAATTTAAACAGGGCAGGAACCTGGAGGCAGGAGCTGTTGCAGAGGCCAGGGAAGGGTGCTGCTTACCAGCTTGTTCAGCCTGCTTTCTTATAGAACCTGGGACCACCAGTCCAGATAGGCACCACCCACAATGGTCTAGGCTTTCTCCATTAATCACTAATTAAGAAAATTCCTTACAGGTGTGTTCTCCATTTTTGCCTTTTAGTTAATTTCAGATGTAGTAAAGTTGACAACCAAGAATAACCACCGTAGTTAGTGTCCAGAATGGTTTCACTGGCCAGTGTCAAGGTGCCCATATGTCATACGCCCATCTGAGGCCAGAATGAAAAGTCCGTTTCTCATTGTTTCCAGCTTCTAAAGTTCCTCCCTCTGACTGCCTCCGACATCCTTCTCCTAAAGACAGTGACGACACTGGGCCTTCCCAGATGATCCAAAGTGGACTCCCATCTGCCAAGGCCCTTGATCTAGGAGAAGTCATATGTGCATGGGCTTCAGCAAATAATGAGAGAGAGAGAGTTTTGGGGGTTCACCTTGGGAATCTGCTATTCTGGCTACCACACGAGTGATCAGACATTGGGCTAGAACATGTACTCGAAGCCAGGAGAATCTATTTTGTAACATGGTGCATAGAATTCTGCCCAGAATATCTTGCCAGTGTCTGAACAGATCTCCTGTGGTCCGGCTGACTGAGGAGCCCCAACTGATGCTGACTGGAGCTTGTGGAAGCTGTGATTTAAATCATTGTGCTAACTAGGTTTATATCAACTGTACATAAGCTACAGTCAATCAATAGGGAAGAAGGAAGTTTAACCGAGAAAATTCCCCCACCAGACTGGCCTGTGAGGCATTCTCTTGGTTGATGGTTGATGTCGGGTGGCTCAGCTCACCGTGGGTGATCATCTGAGCTGGTGGTTCTGGGATGCATAAGAAAGCAGGTGAGCGGACCATGAGGAACGAGCCAGCAAGCACCACTCCTCCATGGCCTCTGCTTCAGATCCTGACTTCAGGATCCTGCTCTGAGTTCCCGACATGCCTTTCATGGATGAGGGACTGCAGGACATAAGACGAAATGAACCCTGTCCTCCTCACCAGGTTGCTTTTGGTCATGGTGTTTTATCACAGTGAGGGGAATCCTAAGATATTTGCCCGCATCCTTAGTAATTTTTGCCTGATTGAGGATTTCCAAAAGAGGAGATAAAATTTCTATAGTCAGCCTCAGATTTGCCAAGTTTTAAAACAAGTCGTTCTGCCAACTTTTCACTTTTTTAGATTGTATTTTATTTTAGGATATTTATTTATTTAGTGTGTGTGTGCGCGCACACATTCATGAGTGAGTACCAGAATATGAGTGCTGTAACTGCCGTGCCATTGTGTCAGGCCTGGATCATGTTTTGGAAACATTGCCTTAGTTTCTTTTCCTGTCTCTGAGAGAGAAGTCCTGACAGAAGCAGCAGAAGAGAGAAGGCGTTAGCTTTCCTCACGGTTACAGGTGCCGTCCATCATGACAGGGAGGTCAAGGTGGCGGGAGCTGGAAGCAACTGCTCATATCACACATCCTCGGTCAGGAAGTGGAGATTGCTGCTGCTGTTGCTGCTGCTGCTCAGCTCCCCTTCTCCAGGTCTGCAATCCAGGCCTCCAGCCAGGGAATGGTGCCAACTACCATGGGAATCTTTACATACCTCTATTAATATAATCAAGGAGTTCTCCTCCCTAAGTGTGCTCAGGGGCCCAACTCCCAGTCAACTCTAGACTCTCTCTCTCTCTCTCTCTCTCTCTCTCTCTCTCTCTCTCTCTCTCTCTCTCTCTCTCTCTCTTGAGACAGGGGTTCTCTGTAGCTTTGGAGCCTGCCCTGGAACTCACTCTGTAGACCAGGCTGGCCTCCAACTCATGGAGATCCACCTGCCTCTGCCTCCCGAGTGCTGGGATTAAAGGTGTGCACCACCACTGCCCGGCTAGTTTCTCTTAAATGGACAATAAACAGTAACCATTTTGAATATTAAGAATGTGGAGATGGCCCTGTTGGTTCACTGATTGAATCCATCCCCCCAGAACTCGTATTTAAAAAAAAAAAACCTGCACAACCAAGTCCACTTAGAATCCTAGTGCTGGAGAAGCAGAGACGAGGCCCTGGGGCTTGATAGCCAACCAATCTAGACTAATTGACAAATTCTATACCAGTGAGAAAGCTCATTTTAAAAAAAAGGTGTGGACATAGCGCCTAAGGAACAGTACCTCTAACTTGTACACCCACATATATACATAATACCACATGCATGTGTATCTTCATATGCATACGCATACACAAAGAAGAAGGAAATCAGAACACATACAAGGTTATACTGTCCTGTGAGTCAAAACTTCTATCCATGTTAGTCAGCTCTCTTCCTGGCAATGAGATCACATTTAAAATCTTACATTTACACAGATACATGGGCTTGCTTTCATCCATTTGTGCCAGTTATAATTTCATTTAAAAAAATTCATTTGTCTTTATAATTTAGGCTCTTTTCTTAGTTCATAGCTGGATTTTTAAAAAAAGACTTATTTATTTTTATGTTGTGTATATGGGTGTTTTGCCTGCATGTATCTATGTGCACCGTGTGCATGCAATGCCTGTGTAGGCCAGAAGAGGGCGTCATGGAGTTACGGATGGCTGTGAACCACCATGTAAGTGCTGGGCACTGAACCTGAGGTTATCTGCAAGAGCAGCCTGTGCTCTTAGCCTCCAAGCCATCTCTCCAAGCCCTTGGTAGGATGTTGAAAGAGGAGTCTAGCAGTATTTGTAATTTGCCAGGATGTTGCAATCCTTAAGCATGTTGTAACCATTGGTAATGTATTGTGAATATCTTAATTTTTATTTCTATTTTTACATTTCCTGTTTCTACATTCTCTCCTTGTTGGTCAGCATTTTGGTACTAAAACAAAATACCTGATATAAGCAGCTTATTTGTTAATCAATAGTAAAACATATTCACAGTATCCATAAGGGAATCCCACCTCCGTTGATTGGTGCCCATGGTCTGCAAGGTTTTAGTCCTTGGTCAGTTATCTCTGCTGCTTGGGGCTTGACATGAGATTCCCACTGGCCTGAGGGCACGTGGCAGAGCAGAGCCAGTCACCTCTTGGCAGGTAGGAAATAAAAGTGGAGGAAGGGACTGGGTCCCAACATTCCACCAAGGACATGCCTCCCAAGTCCTAACCCTCTCCCACTCACCCCCCAAAGGTTCCACACCACCCCCCATAGCATCAAACTGAGAGCCCACCTTCTACATATAGGCCTTCCTGTGTTAATCTTGGCGCCTATGTCCTTGTTTCCACTCTTCCCGTTGTGTCCAGAAAGTCCAAACACTTGCACAACAGAGTCTTCCATCTTGTTTTGTTTCTTTCAATCTCTTCAATTTCCTATCACTGCATTGGCTCCCAGGTCAGGGACGTCCTCACACTTTCTGCTAGAGACCCCCTTTTGACTGAGAAATGTACTGGATACATAGG
Source organism: Alexandromys fortis (assembly GCF_014885135.2). NCBI lineage: Eukaryota > Metazoa > Chordata > Mammalia > Rodentia > Cricetidae > Alexandromys > Alexandromys fortis. Next base: position 2,359,814 of record NW_026067920.1, read on the forward strand.
TATTTAAAATAAAAAGCTCACTGGTGATGAACCACAAACAATTAACTTTGAAGCAATTCTAGAGTATATGTACAGTTTTACCATATTAAAGAACAAAGCAAACTTGCACATTGACATGGTTGGGCTTGCATGTCTAACACAGTTCAATCCGAGGATATACTGTTTTGATTCCTGCTGGGGAGCGGTGATGGGAAAATACCAGAAGTCTCTGTTGTCTGTAATTAAACCCTTACACGTCCACAAGGGCACAAACTGTCTATGCAACAGATCAGTGAGCTTGTATTACACGATAATCTTGAATGCAGACCTAAATGCTTCCGGAGGCTCTGTTGGCATTGTGTGGTATGGTAAAGTGTGTGTGTGTGTTGTATGTCTAGATCCCAGGCTGCAGTGAAAATACACACCACCCCATGGGCCAGCACTGCCAGGAACACGTGAGATCTCAGACACATTTGACTCTGAAGCTAGTCTTTGGCTGTGGCCTGTTCCGAAGCCACACACTGTTGCAAGTTCACAAAGCATGTTCAGTTATTCAGCCCCATATGGGGTCATGACCTGCAGCTGAAGCTTTGGTCTAGGTAACACACATGTTCCTGACAGTTTTCTATCTGTCCCTTCTTGTATTCAGATGGTCTTTAAAAATTGCCTTGTGTTCCAAAACAATGTCGCCTCATCCCCGCAGCCCCTGTAGACACAGAATCATTATGCTCACCCACAGACAAATCAGGGCACAGAAGACGGCAGACTTACTCCAAGACAGTCACGCACAGCTGTGGGTGGATCTGAGGTCCAGCCAAGGTTCTGACTCCAGACCGGGGCTTAGGCTGCTGGGGTCCACCAGTGTAGATCCTTGTTCACTCTGTTGATTAGGACCAGGGTTCCTCGGGAAGCTCATATTTCCAGATCCCATGTTAAAAGAGTGGCCAACTAGAAGTGGGTTCCTAACCCTCAGCCCGGGGCTCAGTCCTTCCTGCTGCAGGTCTCTCCAGGGGTTCTTATGAGTGCCCTCAATCATACATTGTGAGCCTGGCTCTGACTGGTGCAGCCTTCCTGTGTTTGGCATGGGGTCCCACAGCAGTAGGATCTGAGGACAAGCAGCTTCTTAGTAAGCAGCTTCAGAGGTGGCATGGGGGAGGGACTTGGGACAACAAGCTAAGGAAGTCTACAGAGATCTGAGATCACACACGTTATTAGCTACAAACCCCTGGGAGCCAGGTGCCCCTGCCCACCTGCCCCAGCCTCCTGTCCTAACCTGCCTGCTCCGGGCCTCCTACACCAGCTGTCGTGCCCCAGCATTCTTAAACCCACCCTTCCACCCCAACCCACCTTACCTACCTGCCCCCACCTTCCTGCCTCCTCTCTCCTGCCCCAGTCCTCCCTCTCACTCCACAAGTAAGCGGCCCCTGATGCAAGCGCTGTGGAGACCTCGCCAAAGCTGGTTTCAGTTACTGGAATGGGAGCAGCCAGGGCATAAGTGGATCTCGTTTCTTGTTTTCTCAAATCATAGTCATTGAATGACCCCATCTGAGGGGTCAAGAGCTGGTGTGCAGTGAGGGACAGCGCTCGAGGGAATTCTTGGCACAGAGAGGAGAGAGCCCGGAGGGCCCTGAGCAGCCACTGTGAAGCCAGCGGAGGCTGTCACGTTCCCTCCTTTAGCGCTGTGGAAGGCAGCTCTCACACTCCCAGTGAGGAAACTGAGGCACGGAGATGTGAAGTGAGTCCTAGGGGGACCCCTCTATGTGCTTCCTTCTGTGTCAGGGACAAGATAGTCCCTAGTCAGGGAAGGCCGCCACTGCGGGAGACTACAGCTCTGTCCCTCAGGAGACAGCTGCAGGGTGGGGGAGGTGGAGGAATTTTCCAGCCCCCAGTTTGGCAGGACCTTGAGGTAGGACTGCCCCAAGTGTCTAGGCGATGATGGGCAGGAATCAGCCACAGAGCCACAGAGCCCCCTCTCCACAGCTCCTAGTGCCCTCAGGCAAAAGTCCCAGCCTGGAACAGTCACCAGGGGTTATTCCTGCTCCAGGACCTTCCTTTCTCACCTTCCTCATCTCACCTCACCCCCACCCCTGCAATCCTGCCATTGCCACTCCCACCCTGCCTCCACCCTGTGCCGCCCAAGGAAGGACTTTTTTTTTAAATTTAATTAATTAATTAATTTATTAAATATTTCTGTCTCTTCCCCACTGCTGCATCCCCTTTCCCTCCCCCTCCCCCAATCAAGTCCCCCTCCCTCGTCAGCCCAAAGAGCAATCAGGGTTCCCTGCCCCATGGGAAGTCCAAGGACCACCCACCTCCATCCAGGTCTAGTAAGGTGAGCATCCAAACTGCCTAGGCTCCCACAAAACCAATACATGCAGTAGGATCAAAAACCCATTGCCATTGTTCTTGAGGTCTCAGTAGTCCTCATTGTCCGCTATGTTCAGCGAGACCAGTTTTAACCCAGGCTTTTTCAGACCCAGGCCAGCTGGCCTTGGTGAGTTCCCGATAGAACATCCCCATTGTCTCAGTGTGTGGGTGCACCCCTCGCGGTCCTGAGTTTCTTGCTCGTGCTCTCTCTCCTTCTGCTCCTGATTTGGACCTTGAGATTTCAGTCCGGTGCTTCAATGTGGGTCTCTGTCTCTGTCTTCTTTCATCGCCTGATGAAGGTTAATATTCAGGAGGATGCCTATATGTTTTTCTCTGGGTTCTCCTTCTTATTTAGCTTCTCTAAGAACCCGAATTATAGGCTCAATGTCCTTTATTTATGGCTAGAAACCAAATATGAGTGAGTACATCCCATGTTCCTCTTTTTGGGTCTGGCTTACCTCACTCAGGATAGTGTTTTCTATTTCCATCCATTTGCCTGCAAACTTCAAGAAGTCCTTGTTTTTTACTGCTGAGTAGTACTCTAATATGTATATATTCCATACTGTCTTCATCCATTCTTCAATTGAAGGGCATCTAGGTTGTTTCCAGGTTCTGGCTATTACAAACAATGCTGCTATGAACATAGTAGAGCATATACTTTTGTTGTATGATAAGGCCTCTCTTGGGTATATTCACAAGAGTGGTATTGCTGGGTCCAAGGGTAGGTTGATCCCGAATTTCCTGAGAAACCACCACACTGATTTCCAAAGTGGTTGCACAAGTTTGCATTCCCACCAGCAATGGATGAGTGTACCCCTTTCTCCACAACCTCTCCAGCAAACACTATCATTGGTGGTTTTGATTTCAGCCAGGTTTGAATGGTTTTGTGGAGAAAATTAAAAGATTCGCTGTTCTCCACAGCACAGGGAAGCCAGGCAAAGGTCAACTCGGTATATGTATACGGCACGACTGCCCCAACTTCCTCCCCTTGTGACCTTTGACTGCCATTGTGGGTAGTGGGGGAGCTGGAGTCAGGGTGGAAGTTCTAGGACCTTGGGCCGAAACACAGTGCCCTGCAGCTTCCAGAAGCAGCTGCCTGAGCCCACAGTGGGCACCCGTGATCCAGGGAAGGACTCTGGCCTTTTCCTTGGTCCTGGCCTCTATTTCTGAGTCTGTTGTTGGATGTGATAGGGAGCCTGGGGTTTAACTTCACGGGGCATAGCATGGAGAGCTGAGGAATGGTGGGTGACCTGTTGGGCACATGGGAGGAGGAGGAGCTGGAGATCAAGCCGAGCACCTTGAGAAAGGACACTGAAGTTGGACCATAAAATGGTGAGATCACCCAGACAGAATGTGACGGGACTCAAAGATGGTTTCATGGTGGTTGGCTACAGAGTGGAAGGAAAGAGGCTTGGGTGTGGGAGGATAGAAAGGGGACATGGGGTCAGCAGAAGAGGACAACACCTGCCTCCAAATCTCTACTGGATGTCCAGGCGAGCTCCCACGGCTGCCTCCAGGACAGGCCTCAGCCTAAGCCATCAGTGTCCCCATGTGTAGGGATGATGCCCAGGTAGGACCAAAGATCCTCGTCCTCAGTAAACCTGCAGCTTCCAGCAGAAATTGCCAGGAGTCTGGCCTGGCATAAAGGAGCTGTGTGCTGCCGTGTGAGCCACCCCAGTGCCACAGCGCATCCATACTTCCAGTTTCTGTCACGTGCGTTCGTCATAGGTTTGTCCTAGCCTGTGGGCCCAGGATGATTGGGACAAAACAAGTCGGGGCTGACTCAGAGCGCCCTATGGCGGGCCCGTGTCATTCCCAGCTCCTCCTTTGAAAGGTGGAAAAAAAGGGAGACCTTGGGAAAAAGGGATTTTTTAAACCCAGGCCCCTGCCCTGACCCAAGCCCAGGTCAGCGCTGCTCCCCAGACTGCAGGCTGCTGCTGTGTCCTGGGATGTCTGAGAGGGAGGGAGAGACATGTGGCCTACAGCCTACTATCCCCACTCTTGCTGCACTCAGTGTCCCTTTGTGCACACGTCACTCTTCCAGGCTCTTGAGCCACATTCTGTTAAAGCAACTTTGCCAACTGGTTCCCCATGCTCAGTGATGCTGGCATGAAGTCCCCACTTCCCTTCCCCCAGGGACTGACGGACCCCTTGACACCCCTTAGACTCAAATTCTTCTCTCACAATGACTGCCACTCATCATGGGTAATAAGGAGCCACACTGGCCTCACACTGGCCACAGGGGACTGCTGGGCTCTGAACCCATGTCAGAGACTCAAGTGCAGTGTGCATAAAAAGTTTAGAAAGAACTGAGTTAAATTTGAATTTCACATAAGCAACGAACTATTCTTACTGTGTCTCAAATATCATACATATATTTATACTAAGCATTTGTTCGTTTACTAGAAAATTTTATCCAGGCCATTCTATGGGCTGTCAGCTCTGCTTCCCCTAGGCTCTAGCCACTGAGGACATGTTTTGGGGGATGGAGTCAAGCCTGCCAGCGGCCTCCAAGCTCGGTGGCTGAGGTGGTGGCACCATCACCCCAGTTACACACTCGGGGAGAGACTGGCTTTCATCTGGAAGCATCCTGAGCCTTCCCCATCCATGCTGAGAGCAATGTCTCCCCAGATGCCCTCCCTCACAGCTCCAGGTCTGGCTCCCCTCCAGTTTCCTTATAAGACGTGCCCAGGTAAATCCCTCCCTGGGAACTTCCAGGGCTAATTATGCCACATCAAGCCACAAAATGAGTTTTGCAAAGTGGTCCCAGCCACGATGGAGCTGCCATGCAACCTAATTATAAAACCCACGGCACTGGAAATCCCAAGTCAGAGCGACTTGGACATGATGGAGACATGTTTTATGCTCATAACTCAAAGAGCTTGTTTTAAAAACCGACTGTAAAACCATTTAATTACTTGGTTTTAAAACCAGCCATGTGGAAATTATGTTTCTTCAATGTGCATTTTGGATGTCATTTCTGGCAAGCAAGCTCCATGGTGGTTCACAGCACTCCAGGCTCCCCAAAGCAGCCTCCCCGGGCCTTCCCCAAGGCTCTCATATGACCCACTAAACCCCTCAGCAAAGGTGAAGAGCCAGGGCCCAGAGACAAGGCTCAGTGGTGCCTAGAATGGCAGCTCATGAGCAGGAGGCACGCAAAACCTGGAATAGTTGATGATAAACTTATGTTCTTTCACTGCCTATTCATCTACCTCTCCATCCACTCTTCCACTGCCTCCCACCCTACACTTATCGAGCTACATACTCCCCACCTACTTACCTACCCACCCATCCTTCTGCTCTTGTCCATCCATCTATCCATGTCTACTCATCCATTCAGCTACTCTATACACACACACAGCCCTCCACCCACACGTACATGTGCACCCTTTCATGCACAATTATGCCGCAAGCCTTTAGCTTTTAGACAGCTCTTCCTGTACCTGGTTTCTGGGCAAGCAGAAGTGGAGTGAGCACCATGTACTCTCCAGCCCTAGGACTGTCAGAGCAGGAAGACTCTGAAACCAAGGTCCTGACAAGCGGTGCTAAAGTGGAGAAGTGAGACGTGCTCCATGGAGGAGGTCCATTTGAGTTGGTCGCTGATCCCCCAGCTTTCCCTCTGTCCTTTGAGATCTCACCATCACCACTTCAGATACCACCTAACACCCCAAGGCTTCCCAGCTCCACTGTCCACTCAGATTCCAAGCTGTGTAATAACATCTCCTCCACCTGGTGACCCACGGCATCGTGGGGGTCTCTATCTTGTGACATTGTTTTCTGCTCCTGTGACCACCTCCCAAAGGCGCTTCAGAAAGTTTTGCCAATGTCATACAAAGGCTATTATCTCCCTTCTCCCCATCACTGAATCCCACATCGTGTGCCATGTTCTTCCCCCGCTGTCTCCATCAGGTGTCAATCAATTAATCTGATGATTCCAAGCCTCCCCAAGTACTTCCCCTTCCTGCTGCCCATGAAGTCAATCCGCTACTCTGACCTATCATAGCTAAGAGCTGGCATCCACATGGTAGATCAGCGGTAAGAATCTGCTCCAGGCTACTGTGACACCATCCACTGTTGCCCAGGGGAGGAGATGCCTAAGCAGTTTCTAGAGGCTTTGCTGGCACTAGCTGTGACTAGTGGGATGTCAGCAGATGCCCATTAGAGCCTGGCCAATGGAAGGGAGTATGCGGAAGTGGACAAAAGAACCATGAACAGGTCCTTCCAGGACCTACCTATCACAGCTACCTGTAGTTGCCCTCCCACTGCCCCCCCTCGTGTGTGTGTGTGTGTGTGTGTGTGTGTGTGTGTGTGTGTGTACACACGCACTAGGGCAATCATGATGAATTCGGAAGTGTAGAACATGTTTTTCCTGACATGTGCAGCTCTTTTGCTGAACAAAATCTCACAGAGAAGCAATAAGAATAGATCAAAAGCAGGCAGTGCAGCTGTGACAAGGCTTGGGGCTAGAAACACTGTCACCTGTCACCTGCTCAGCCACACTCATAGAGCTGGGCGCCCTCAGGGAAGAGTCTTAACCTCTCTGGAAAATGGGGATCATGAGGCTCTGCATCTTGGAAGGGACCAAGAGTGGACTTGTGACATGGCCGAACATCTAGTGACAGTGAATTACACCTGTCACCTTGTCTTCAGGGTGTCAGTGTGGCTGCTACACCTGCGTTCCACACACTGTCACATCTCCCCAGTGTCCCAGCAATTCTATGAGTTATAATTAGCATGATTGGGATTAATTTAATGGCATTCTGGTAAAGAGTACTACGTCCTGCCCTGAAGCCCAGCCCTTCTTCCCTGGGTCCTCCAGAGGGAGAGATGCCCAGAGGAGCCTTAATTAGGGAAAGACTGGCACGTTCCTTGCCAAGCTGTAATACCCGCCCCCTGCCCTTCTCCAACCCCCGCCTGAAGCTCAGGAGATAGAAGAGACAAAGAGAGGCTGTCCAGTGCCTTCTTGCTTTCCAAGGCTTGGGTTAAGGCTCCCAGGGCCACTGAACTGATTTCAGGCCACGTGGACTCACATAGCTAGATGTCAGCTCAGGTGTGCTGCCCGCACAGCTCTTTCTCTGCTGGGATGGACCTGGTAAGAAGAGAAACGTCCAGGCAGAGGTGGGAGGTGTCCCATCACCAGGAGCATTCAAGTGAAGCTCAGAGATACAGGTGATGATTTCCCATCATAAATCCCTAATGGTCCAGCTTGCCCTCAGCCAGCTCCATCTCTGCAACTCAGCCAGGGCCGAGCTTTAGGTGTCATTGAGTTTTAGAGGAGGTTGGAACCATCTTACCTTACCTGATTTGCATCCGAACCCAGCCTTGCCCTCTGTTTTATGCCTGTGGAAGAGGCTATGACCAGGCCACCACTGGGAGGACTCTGGATACAGAACAACATGCACCTTTTCTCTCAGGACACACCACTTTTTTGTTAGATCTCTGGTCTTGTAGTCTCCCTGCAGTGTCTGTGGGCCTTTGGAAAATCTCCTTCAGAGCCCTCTTCTCGAGAATGATGTCACCATTCCTTCCCCCCCCCCAAAAAAAAACCAAGAAGGAACTGGCGAAACACATGGCCACCACCACTGCCATGTTCAAGGACTACATGATAACATTAGAAGTCACGCCTTTCTGTGACTATCAGCATCCCATATTGCCAGTTATTAATACCCCACCACTGGTTATCAATATACAGACACCAATATACCACTACTAACTAACGCCTTAAGACATCAATAGCCTACCACCAATATTCAGTTGACTCAAAAACATCACACCCTGCCACTGACCATGGGGCTGCAAGACAACACATCCCACCACTGACAACAGGCTCAGACACCACACCCTGCCACTGACTCAGAACACCCGTGATGAGGCTTGGACATACAGAACGTCAGCAGGACCTTCCATCCTCACCGTGTTTGAGCTTTTAGGGGTACTGCCCTGTCTGATCCAACTGGCCTGTGGCTTTGTTCTTTTTGGTCCGTATCCCATCTCTGCACCATCTCTCTGCCGCCCTCTGTGCCTGTGCCATGGGGAAGACACAAGACAAACATGCGGCTTGGTGCTTCCCTGTTACATGGCTGCAGCCTGGAACATCCCCACAGTAGGCTCTGACCTGCCTCTCCCATCCTCTCCACAGCTCCCGAGGCTTTGGCCTCCTCCAACATTATGGCCTCCTCATCACCTTGCTGCAAGATGGGTCTCCTGACCCATCCGCTCTCCTTTATGTTTTGTTAAAACTCTTCCTGACAGGGGCTGGAGAGATGGCTCAGCAGTTAAAGGCATTGCCTGCTCTTCCAAAGGTCCTGAGTTCAGTTCCCAGCAACCACATGGTGGCTCACAACCATCTGTAATGAAGTCTGGTGTCTTCATCTTCTGTCCCGCAGGCATACATGCAAACAGAGTATTGTATACATAATAAAAAAAACTCTTCCTGACTGCATGGGGCCTCCCAACTCCCCTTTGTTAAGGGGCTGAGTCCTCCTTTGAGTTCACATTGCTTGTTTCTACCTGTCTGTCATTACCTGTCTGTCTGCCCGTCTGCCTTGTGAAGCCAAGGATCTTGGCAGCACTTACTCTCTAGTTCAGCTAAGGTTGGACACAAAGGGCTGGAGGGCACTCCGTGTGTGTTCTTTCTCATCTCTGTAGGTGGATGTCAGAGTGACTACCTTGCTTACTTCCAGGCTCCACATTGACAGACACTGTGTGCCGGGGAGAGGAGCTGCTGTCTCTGGGACCTGGGCATTGCTGTCTTGAGATACTTGAAATTATTGGTTTTTAAGAAGGAAAAGTTTTTGTGGCTACCAGAGGTCCATGCCATGCTTTGCTGCTACAAACCTGTTCTGACTTGATATACCGTCGTAGGAGCGTATGGCAAAAGTGACTTATTGACCCCCTGGTGGCCGGTAAGCAAAGAGAGAAAAATGTAGAGGAGGGGGTTTGGGTCCTGTCCCTTTCAAGGTCACACCCCCATGAGCCTCCCCTCAGGTTCCACTACTCTACACAGCGTGGGGGCCAAGCCTCCATCACCTGGGCCTTACAGACATTCCTATCTAAACGCCTGCAAGGACTGGCTCACTTCAGTGGAGCACCGTTTAAAAGACGCAGAGAGCATTCTGTCTACTCCTGGCACACAGTGGATGAAAATGAGGACGTGACTGTCCAGGGTATGGTTGAGGAGAAGGTGTTATTGTAGATATGAGGGAGAGCACAGCCAGAGACATCTGGAAGAGTCCAGACTGAACATGGTCGGCAGAATGGACCAAGCCATAAGAAGAGAGAAAGAGGGAGAGAGGGAAAGAGAAGAGAGAGGGGAAAGAGAGGGGGGGACCAGGAGCCAAGAGTAGAGGGTCATGAGAGAAGCCAAGGGCCGAACCAGGACAGCACATGGCCAAAGTATATGAGTTATATAGGAATCAGAAGTTGGGGGAGGGAAGTGAAGCTCAGGGGCTGGAGAGGTTTGGGGGAGGGGGAGGGGCAAGAAGTCCCAGAGAGGAGCCAGGATGCTGAAACAGATACTTGCTGTGTTGAGAGAAACTGGCAGCCAGATCTGATACGTTAGCAGGCACCTCAGTTGGCCATTTGTTCCCAGGTTCTTGGGACCAATACACAGTAAGCATTGATCCAAGCCTGATAATTTGTCACCTGTGTTGTCCACGCTGAATAATCAGTGTGTCACCGCCATGTCACTCAAGGTATCGGCTATGGCTGGAGACCGGAGTTTCCTGTGTAAGGTTCTTCTCCTGCCATACAGAAAGCTGCCCCTGTAAGGGTCAAAGAGGAAGCGACAGTGAGGGCAAAAGAGGGAGCTGCACTGTGGGCCATTCAGCTCTATCCTCACTGGGTTCTCTGAGCAGACGACCAACGGTTCCTAAGTGAACGTGCAGGGCAGAGCAGGGCAGGGCAAGTGGCTCTGGGTCACCATCACCCACCCCCAGGGACAATGACCAGAACGGTCGAGCTGAGGAAGTGCTATAGCCACCTGGACTAGTGGTGGCAATGGCATCCTAGCCTCTGGTTGTGAATGTTTGACTAGAAAGCCTGAGGGACCCATACCCAGGCGCAGTCAGCTCTGCAGAGCCGGAATACTAACGGTGCTGCCATGCGTTCCCTCGCCTTCCGTTGTTCAATTAGGGCAGATGAATGAACAAATTGTTCACTGATCTAATCTTACACAGTTAGCACAACTGTCCTGATAAAAGACAATCTCGCAAAACACAGTCACTCCCGAGAATTCACCATCCTCCGCACTCTGCCCAGGCGAATGAGCTTCTTTGCATTGTCGGCGAGATGCCTTCAGACAGGCAAACAAACGCAATTAAGCCACATTCCCTCCAGGGCCGCCATGCCCAGCCCCTCAGAGAGCAGAGGTCTCAACAACGGCCCCGCCTCGAGTTTCATGTTATTGACAAGATTACCCATAAATCAAGGTTGTAGAACGTGAGGGTGAGTTGCTTTTATGTCTTCTGAAATACATCTTCCGTCTTCGATGCCTATCGATCAGGTGCCCGGTTTCAAGGCAGACCCTGGCCAAGGGGAAAGCAGGCCCCTCCTCTCAGTTTACAAGTGTGCCCAGGGACGGTTCTTGGCATTTCAGCAATTGTCAAGTCAGTAATTAAAGCTGAACCAGCCCTTAGCTGGCAATCACATCTGTGATGGTGTTTGAGTGGCTGTTTAACTAAATCAGCGCTGGGTGCTGCTCACCAGCACAAGCGTTCACACAGAGGCAGGATAGCAAGACAGCAAGCAGAGCCACCCACGCATCAACAAGGGAGCTTATGGTTGTGTGGCCCTGGGCAAGTCACTTCCCCTTCAGGCTCCTGCTCCTCTGTCTGGAAGAGAGACAAGGGCATCTGCAACCCCGGCTGCTCTGAAAGACTACCATTGTGTTGATGAATACATCCTGTCCAGACGATGGGGTTGAGGGGGTTGTGCTCTTTGGTCACCATGGTGATCTCAACACTCCACATAGCCCTAATGTAGATAAATAACAGGAATCCTATGTATGGTGCCTCCACAACCCCAGCACCCTGCATCCTGTCAATCACTACCTCTGGGCCCAGTTCTCCCCCTCCCTTCCTTCATAAGCTCTGAAGTAACTGTTAGGCCCAGATCACAGAGTCCCCCAAAGACCAACAAGGAGTCTGAATCCGTATGCAAAGGCAAAGAGTCTTTATTCAAACTTGTGCTTGGACCCTTAGTGTGTCTGACACAATGGCACAAGTTCAGAGGGTCTCGAGCTCAGTTGGGGGTGGGCTTTTTTTTTTTTTATCATAGTAGAGGTTGGGGTGAGGGATTTCTAAGGTTCATGACCACTGATTGGCTGACATTTGTCTAGGGGTATCTTGGTGAAAGGGGATGGGTGTGTGCTGGGCTAAGGGACATCTGGGGATCCTATCTACAATGATTGGAACATTAGGTCTTTTCCCCTTGGATGCTGATTGGTTTATTCCTTGGTGGTGCCTGGGTAATCTCAGTTTGTAGTCTTTCCTGGAATCAGGTGTTGTATTTGGGTTAACCGAAACTCAGGCCTACTTTCTGGCTGGTCTCTATCTAGACTATCATGGCAACAATGTTGCCAAGCTGCCCTCCTACAGTAACCTCTCTCTAGGTTTGGTGGTGAAGGAGATCTTACCCGTACTCTCAGGCACTTGAATACTTCATCCCCAGTTGGTGGCACAGCTTAAGAAGGCTTAGGGGGTGGGAGTTGTTGAAGGAAGTATCTCACTGGAGGTGGGCCTTGAGAGTTTAAAGACGCTTCTAGTTCATTTTCTCTGCTCCATGCTTGTGGTTTAGGCTGTGAGTCCTCAGCTTCCTGCTTCTATAGCCAGGCCTTCACTCTGTCATCATGGACTCTAACCCTCAGGAACCATGAGCCCATATAAGCTCTTTCTTCTCAGAGTTGCCTTAGTCATGATACTTATTCCAGCAACAGAGAAGTCACTGCTCTGTCAGGTAAGGGCAGTTGAGGGGCCCAGCTGAGAACCAACTGTGTCCCTGCTTCGAGATGGACAGGCAGTACCATCTATCCACTCTTGCTGTAGCCTGCTAGCTCCTGGTGGATTTGTTTGTTCGTTCCTTCCCGGGGGTGGTGGGCATATGTATGCCACAGTGCACATATAGGGGTCTCAGGGCAAGTTGGTAGGTTCTTTCCCCCCACCATGGTCCCAGGGATTGAACTCAGGTCATCGGGTTTGTACACTAAGTGCTTTCATGCCCTGAGCCCTCTCGTCTTGCAGCACTCCTGGTAAATTTCTAAGGCAGTACAGCAGTTCCCAGCCGGGGGCCCAGGGCGCTCTGATCCTGTTGTGATGTATTCTGCACAATGGGAGCTCAGATCTCTTGGGAATCATGCTGTGACCAGGTGTCATCTGCAGATATTTCCATTTTGTCACCTTGACGCAGGAACGAATTCTCTAGCTCACAGCAAGCTCACGCTGCTGGAAGAGATTGTCGTGAGGCAGCCAAGTCCCGGGTCTTGTAGGTCAAAGATGAGAAGTCAAAGACATGAGCACCAAAGACAGGACTCTGTACAGAGAATGGTCTGCATGGAGTGTGCATTGTTCAGTGAGCAAGGATGGAGTGGACCAGATCCTGATGTTTGACTGGTGGTATAGTTCTAGATCTATCCATCATAAGGCTTTAATCAGAAACTACAGCAAGTATGGGAAAGGAGTTTAATATTGGGCTCCCAAGGCTTCCTTAAATGGTAGATAGGATGGAAGAGTGAAGGTCTTGGGCTGAGGTGAAGGTCACATGTTAAGATGACTGTCCCAGGCTGGAGGGAAGGTCACAGAACTAGAAACTACTGTCCATTGTCTCAGCTGTCCTCTCGTCCTGTGCTGGTCCTGGGAAGGATGCTGGTGTTCTGGTGGAAGCTCTACCCCAGTCCCCAGCATCCACATACCCAAAGAGTCTGGAATGTTCTGGTAGAAGCTCTACCTCATCCCCCTCCCTCATCTCTTTCTCCCGAATCCCTGCCTCATCTCAGAAAGCCCACCAAACAGAGCTCCTCCCCAAGAGATGCCTCAAGACCACCCCCACAGGGTATTAAACTCCCCATAAAACAGACACATGGGTTTTTGGTCTCTTTTCTCCATCTTCTGGGGGTATTATCTGGAAACATTTTACCCATTAAACCTGGGCCTTTTCTAATTTGGTTTGATGTGGTCTGATTTGGATTGCTGTGTTGGCCAGGAGGCTTATCAGGGTGCAGAAACTTTTCAGCTGGGAGCACGAGCGAGGCCCTGGGCCAGCCCAGAGAATCTGTGGAAGACCAGTGAACCTGCTCTCAACCTGTCCGCTCTCATGTGAAGACTGCTCAGTCAGGCATGTCATGACGGTGGGGGGATGGGCTGGCAATCAGGCCAGGTCTTTTCCATGTCACACTATCTCATTTCAAAGCAGTCAGGAGAGCACACTCCAAAGGACCTTCCCTGGAGTAAGCCAAGCCACATCTGGCTCCCAGCCCCATGGGTGGGCATGCCGTCCCCAAATGCCTGCCTCCAGGCCAGCTTCCTGCCAGGCTTGCCTTGAGGATCTCTCTCTCCCCTTGGTATGTCCCAAGAACCATGGGGACTCAGACTGACCCCTGGTCATCTTCCTAAACCAGTCACCCTGTCTCCTATCCACATACATGTGAATGACACAGCCATACACATCTGCCCATGCCAGCAGGTCAGAGACTTCTATGTGGCACATGTCACTCAGTCCCTACCAAAGCCCAAAATCCTAACTACAAGGCATCTTTAGCAGCCATCCATCCTCTCCGGCATGCGCCTTTGTCTCAAGTCTCATTTAGCTAACCCACCTGGCTCCACAGGCCCCATCCTCTTGTTTACCCAAGGCCATATCTCAGGCAAACTTTCTCTCAGGGGTTACCAAATAGACCACTTCTGCCACTCTAGAGATCCCTCCTGTGTGTACCAGTACTCCCCCCATTTGCAAGTCTTGGGGAATGAGAAAGGTCTGGGCTGGAGAATTCTTATTTCTCATGACTCACTCGGTCCCAGATGAGATTCTAGCAGATTCTAATTTCAGATCTGGGGGTGGGTGCCTCGATGTTTGTCTCCACTGTCTGCATCTCCAGCCGTCAAAACCAAGTTTCCTGAGTTCCCAGCTGGCTCCAACTGGCTGGCCAGGAACAGGTTGGCAAGTGGCGGGGGAGGGGGGGTGCTCAGTAGACAGGTGACACCAAGTCTTGAGCTTGGGCTGGAAGCCCCATCCCCAACACATATACACAATCACACATACACACGTAATGGAGAGAGGTCTGTAGGACTGCCAGGCAGGGCTCGGGCAAGCAAAGATGATGCATACTTTCTTTGGTTTTCTGTAAGCCCCACATAAGTGACTGCAATCCGATGTGTGCCACTGGGGCAGGCTGGCTGGTAGCGCTACCTTTTGGAAGAGACGGGTTGAAAGTTTCATGGCAGGAAGTGGACCAGGGAGGTGACATCTAGCATCTTGTGGTCAGAGAAACCGCAAGAAACATCCAAGGGAAACGGTCAAAGGGACGCATCAGACCAGGAGGTACAAACTTGTGTCCCGTGGACACCAGCAGACAGGAAGGAGAGCTGACTGAAGCTGGAGCCCAGAAGAAGGCATGCCGACCCATAAGCAGCTGGGATTCCTGATATGGCCAAGGCAGAGATCTAGCACAGGTGCCACCCAACCTACCCCCACTTCTGCCAGGAGCTCCCCAAGCCCTTCCTGCGTGGCTGACATTCTATAGAAGCCATCTGGCTACTGCGGCAGGAGAGCAGGGTGCGGTCACTCATGGTCAATGCTCCAGAACATGGAGACCCTCTCTCTGTCTCTGCAGGCCTTAGGGACAGAGGTATTTTGGAGGAGAGGTTCACCACAATAGGGACTCAGGCCATGTGTGTGCGCTGACCAGGGGTGGGGAGGTCCTTGGAGTCTTCATGCACTCAGAAATCCATCCCTAACATTTTGGTGACTTGTAGAGTTCTGGGAGTTACCTCTGGCCCTTGGAGTAGGGAGAGGGGCCTTTGAAGAATCTGTTGTATCAAGCTCCCTGGTGCTTGTTAGTTGCCTTCCAGACAGAAGCAACCATGCCCTAGGCCTTGGGTGGCGCAGAGGAACATCAAGGGAGGGGAGTTGGTGCAGTCACACTAGCGGTGAGCTCCATACACCAGGCCCTCAGCCTCTCTGGCCTCAGCACCTCCTCTGAGAAGTGAGGGCAATCGCAGTTCGTTGGCAGGAATGCTGAGTGCTCTCAGTGCCCCATATACCTGTCCCTGTCCCATGGCTCTGCCCCTGTGCTGGGCCCTGCAGCTTACTAGTCTTCCGGAGGCTCAGGCTTTAATTTGCACAGCCATCAGTCAAAGGAACGTGTCAGATATTTCAACAGCATGATTGAACATGTTGCCTCTGATTTCAGGAAACCCAGCCTCACGGCCCCCAGGACCTAGCTCAGGTACCATATGTCTCCCCCAGAATAGAAAGCGGTAAAAATACACCGTTGAAAATAGAGTCTGCCTCTCAATTTGGAAGTGCAATCTGCCTGCGAGCTACTAATTGATTTGCTTTTTGCCCCAGTATTCCCATCCTTGTCAGCACCCCACCCCCACTCTTTCCTGGCTCACTCTCCCAGCCCAAAGGCTGAAACTAGACCCTGGTGAGATTATTGGGCCCTTTGTACCTCTCACCCCAGGGTCACCTAGACAGAGCCCTGGGCCCACCTGAGGGTGTGGTGGCCCCTGCCCAGTGCTCTTGCTCAGTAATGAAGTCCCAGCACCTACTTGGTGTCGGTTGAGGTGTCTGGGCTGGGATGTGGCTACAGCAGATGGACCCAGCTCTGCCACGCTGTAGGGGGGCTTCCCTGGAGAGAGCACAAGGGGTCACAAGGTTAGTGGTGCAGGTGATTCCGGGTGAGGGTCAGGGAATCTCACTGACTCTGAACCAGGGAGGGTCTCCAGAAGAGGCAGTCTCTGGAGAGAGCCTTGGTGGACAGGAAGCTATTTAACAAGCAGATGTTGGGGCACAGGTTGACAGGTGTGGGGCTACCTGCAGATAGGGCTTCATTGCCTGGGAGTTTGCGCTCAAGAACTTTTGAAGCTTTGGGTTGTTCCTATGTGGTCTTGAATCATGGTAGAAGTTCAAGGTCAGCATCTCAGTCATTACTGGCAGAGTTGGGGCATCTCCATCCTCTTGGGTATCTGTGCAGGGAGCAGCACATGCCCAGAAAGGCAAGGTGCCTATCGTCTCAGCCCACTGCAGAAATACAGAACTAGGGTGATTGACTGATACAGGAGCCTGGGATGGGGATGGGAGGTGGGCCAGGGACTTTGGACTACCCTAGTCTGCCCGTCAAATCTACCCATTCAAGGCCCACCTGTGTGCACCTCCTCAGAGAAGGCCCCCTGGCTCATAGTTCATTAGCCATAGAATGAATGAATGAATGAATGAGCCTTCACTAATGTGTGCTACCAGGAGCAGTGAGGAGGAAGAAGTGAATGAGACTTTCTGGCTGTTGGCCTCTAGGCTACTTGAATATTCATGCAGATATTCTCCCAAAGAGAAAAACAAACACAGGCTCCTATGGGAGTCCACGTGGAGGTGGGGCTAGCCTTCCTCTCATCCTTGCATGCATTATATCCCCTATCCCAGGATGGAACTATTGCCAACCCCACCCACACCTGTGCTGGTGGTCACTAGAGGTACAACTCAGGAGTTGCTCAGAGCACGCAATCCAAACAGGAAGCCCGTGACAAGCAATTGCAGCATCAGAATGCATCATGGGAAAGAGCCTTAATGAGGGGCGTATGGGTTCTGGGAAGAAGATTGGCCAAACCAGGGGTGCACCCACCCAGAGTCTGGGGTGGAGAAAGGATGTTAAGTGGGTGTTTGGCGAGCCCAACACAGGGCTTCTAGGTGGCTTGTGTCATTTTTCTTCTTGTCCAGGTGTCTACACATAGTTTGAATTATCTTTGGAAGGACAAAAGGATGTGCCAGAGGGACACAGGGAGGAGCTGAAAGTTCCTGAGAGCTCCAGCTGGATGCTCTGAGGAAAACAGTTTATGAATTACAATGCAAAGTGTAAAATAAATATTCATGAGCCCCCGGCGATATAACTGAATGATTAAGTAAATAGCAGGGGAGGCGCGGCCAGTTCTAGTGCAAAATTCCAGTCACTTCATAGCTGTTTCACCCTCGGAGGCAAGACGCCATCCCACTCCAAAGAGGACAGACAAGCAAGCCACAGCAAAGGAGCCTGGCAGAGGCCACCTGCCAGCAGGGCACAGGCACCACAGGGTGTCCTGGTGACTGTGCCTCCCTCTGTGATCTTGAGCGAATACCATCGGAGTGGTGTTTCTTGGGAGATCACAGGCGAATATGGAAAACACACACGCTGAGGCTCCCTGGAGGGACCAGTCTGCAGGCCTCCCCACAGCCACATAATCGAAGCAGGCGAAGCTAAAAATGTCCCCAACGGGATCCAAGAAGACCTGACCAACTAATCACACAGTGTCTGATATGAGGTCCTGGGTCAGAACCAGGCAGTCAGCAGCATCTGAGCCCAGTGTGGTGTTTAGATACTACTAATCGGTAGACCTCTGTGCCCTTATTGTGACAGTGGGCACATCTTCCACCTGGAACCATTACAAATAAGTTTATTTAAGTAAAATCTGGAATCCTAAGTCTCCACTTTAAACTGACCTCTGCTCTGGCTTCCTCTGTGGCCTTTGGTTTTCTCTGCTGTCACTCATTCCTGCTTGCGGCCACATCACTTGTCAATGCAGAGTGCCACGTGCTTCCTATAACCCAGTCACTGTAACGAAGGGCGCAGAATCCATCACCCGCGGCTCCCACCCTGTATCCGTTCTCAGTGCCCCTCTGCAGCCCTTCCCTGAGGTACCCTGCTCCTCTGCACGCGCAGGCTCATCTCTGCTCTGTTACAGAGAGTCTCTCCCATGCCTTCCTGAACAAAGATAGTGGGCTTTATGCTGGAAGAGACTAATTAATGTTCCCAGGGAGCTCGTTAAGATTCCTTGGAAAGAAGACACGATGGGATTATCATCGGCTCACTTAGAGCGGAGCAAGCGCTCTGTGCAGCCCACTGATCCTCATGGGTCCTTCATTGTTTTCTCCAGAGAAGCTTGACCTCTGAAAGGCCATCGCGGAAGCATCCAGACAGAGGCTGGTCTCTGCCCTGCGCCCTCCTGGAGCTGTGTGTTGCTCAACTATGCTGGTTCCCAGCCAGGCCCAGCAGAGGGTCTTTCCCACCATAGTGCCCCGCAGAGCGTGTCACTGCCATCACCGCAGGGATTCCTCGCCTGGATGCTGTGTGGTGGGGTCACTTTCCCAGCTTACCCAGACCTCCTGACCCTAATGTCTGGCTTGTAAGGAGCTCTCCAATTGCCCCTTTCAACTCTGAAGCCCTCCTGTGACCCACAGTGTGACAACAGGATCTCGGCTACCTCTCTTGGCTACGCCATGAAGTAGAGGGGAGTCCCAAGAAGCCCAAAGGAGAAGGTATCCATGAGGACTCTGCAGCATAAAAAAGTTTAAAAGGTGGTGCCTCACACCAGGGTTCTCTGAGGGTCCTGGACACCACAAAACTGGGTACCATGGTGACTTCCTCTTGGGAGGCTTTGATGAGGCAGAACACAGTGTGGAACCAGAGACCACTGCAGTCATGGAGTTTCATTAGCTAGTTTCAGAGCCACACAGGACGCGAGGTGTTCATCCAGCTTGTGGGTCTCCTGTCACCTCAGATGCAGCACAGAGGGGTATGGTGTGCACATCAAAGGGACGTGGCATTCCCCACAAGACCAAGCTGCCAGCCCCCCAAATGGCCCACTCCAGTGAGCCCCTCAGGCACCTGCCTCCAGCAGAACAAAATTCATGTTGTGGAACTGTAAGACAGATGTCCTCCACCCCGTCACCCTGGGCAGACCTTCTGCCAGAGCTAAGGATGTATGTGACAGGGCTGAGTACGGACTGTTCTCTCAGGGTGAAGGCTGGGCATCCAAGGGAGGGTGTGCTGGATTCCACTCTAGGAGGTTCAGGGGACCATTGCTCTCTGCCTCTTCTAACGTCATGTGTCCAGGAGCCCCATGTCCACATCTCTGTGCCCTTGTCTCCTCTTATGGGGACACTGCCAGTGGACCTACCCTAAGTCTAGGATGGCCTTCTCTTGAGGTCCTGCACTTGTCACCAGTGACCAAGCTTCCTTGTTGTGTAAAGTCCTTGTTGTGACGGCTACGTCAGGAAGATGGACGGACGTTTTGTTTCCTTCACGTAGAACATACTGACTAGTATTCAATTCACAGGCCGCCGTAAATCTATTGGCCGCAATTGCCAACTAGTGCTGAATCCCTTGATAGCTGGTCAAGGTAAAAACTGACTCTTTATTCTAATTTTTGTTGTTATTGTTGTTGTTTTTGGTTTTTAGAGATAGGGTTTCTCTGTAGCTTTGGAGCCTGTCCTGGAACTCACTCTGTAGACTAGGCTGACCTTGAACTCACAGATATCCACCTGCCTCTGCCCTCCCAAGTGCGAGGATTAAAGGCGTGCGCCACAACCGCCCAGCTGTCAATCTTAATCACCAATATAAACTCCCAGATCACAGTCACATAGCACACAGATGTATGTGCACGCATGTGCACATGTTTTTGTCCTCATTTCCTTTTGGTTATGTTGAGAAGAGAGACCCTCAACTGAGTGGGAAATCTTCTCTACCAATGGTTAATGCGAGAGAGCTCAGCTCACTGTGAGTGGTGCCAACTCTGTGCGAGTGATCCTGGGTGTTGTAAGAAAGCAGGCTGAGCAAGCCAGTGAGCAGCCCTCCTCCAAGGCCCCTGCTGCAGCTCCTGCCTCCTGGTCCCTGTGTTTGAGTTCCTGCCCTGACTTCCCTCAGTGTTGGAGCAACCGGAGGGTTGTGAGCTGAAACAAACCCTTCCCGCCCCAAGTTGCTTTTGATCATGGTATTTAACACAGCGATAGAAACCCTCACTGAAACAGGAGGCTACAGCATGGTGACAGAGGACCGAAGAGGCCGCAGCTGAGTTCAAGGAGTTTGTGAGATCTAGCTGGAGGCAAGCAGACAGCCGACGGGGGCGGAAGGGGGACTCGCGAACATTATCGCGAACAAGATAATGAAGCACGCTGGGGGCTGTGCTGCCAAGTCAGCCACGGGCTCAGAGCTGAGCTGAGCTTCCGAGCCAGTCACACTTCAGGGAAGAGGTGCAGAACAACACAAACTGTGAAGCGGAGGGCAGGACCAGATCCAGAGGATGAACAGATGTCAGGTCGTATGGGCGAACAGACAGGCAGGGAGGGGAGACGGCAGTCGGAGTAGACCGTCTCAACCACGGGAACCGAGTTAAGCCGATGCCTTCAAGACACTTGGGAGTTCTCGGCTTTATGCTCCTGATGCTCACATGAGTCAGAGGACAGGTCACCATCATGGTGTCAGGTGACCTCTTCTTTCCAGAGTCCAGGTAAGGGTGTTTCACCCTTTCCTCAGTCTGCTGTGTCTGATAAATCCCTGGCCTGTTTGTCCTGGTATGATTTAATATGTTCATTTACTCTGGGGGAGGGGGCGGTTTACTTTGATAAGTCTCAAGGGTGACCCCTGTCTGCCTTTTAGGAATAGATCTTTTCGCTGGCCAGGTCGTCTTGTTCACATGCCCAGTCATCTCCCTCTGTGTTTGTGCTCAACATGGGGCCAAATGCAGCTGGTAAAATGGACCCTCTGCAGGCCAAGAAGAGACCCAAACCCACTGTTTACACAACATGGAAGGTCTTAGAGCAGGACATGCTCTCAACCCTCGCTCTCCCAGGGCGGAGTGTGGAGACATCTTTTCAGGGGACACTAGTCAGTCGGATGTGGTGATCTTGCAGTAGCTTTCCCACCCCGTCAGCCCCTCACCCCACCTTTGAGTTCTAGGTTACCCCATCTAACTCATCATTCTCTTCTTCAGGCAGATACCTCCACTCCCATCACCCACTTCCCACATACCCACAGCTGTCTCCTGTATGGCAGACACCTTGAACTTCAAAATTCCAGGTCAAGCCTCAGCTCTGCCGTGGGGCCTGCTGGGGTCTCCATGAAAGAGTGGGGGGCAGTAAGAGAGAACAGCCCTCTTAGCAGTGACCCCGATTTCAGCCTCACATTCTGTGTTTCAGATCATCCTGGTGAGCTCGTCCCTTGGTGACCGGGAGCAGAGCCTCTTCCTCAGCACCGACGAAGGCACCACCTTCCAGAAGTATCCCGTTCCCTTCCTCGTGGAGACCCTCCTCTTCCACCCAAAGGAGGAGGACAAGGTTCTTGCCTACACCAAGGACAGCAAGGTAAGAGGACATGGGATGTGAGGTCACACGACCCAACCAGACAAATATCAGGATAGAAGCCGCTTTCCTATCAGGGCACTCTGAACCCCCAGCTGACAAGGCAGAGCCTTGCTTGACCTGGGAGGCGCGAACCTCAATGTTGCCCTTATTGACACATACGTGGCCATCTATCAGCACGGGGAGTCTCACATGGATGGTGTGTGTTACAGTAAATGGAGGTGGCCATGACCCTTGGCACACAGAGGCCTGTGAGCTGGATATGGAGATCCTAAAGGGTGCTGGGCTCTCTGCCTCCCCTCCATTGCCTCAGGCTAGTAGATGCTCAGGTGTGTATGGGGGGGGGGCTACTACATGATAGCCATGGTGGCCAGTAACCACAGATCTGGGGGCTTAAATGACAGAAATCTGTTTTTCCACAGACCTAGAGGCCAGAAGTGTAAAATTAGTACTCTGAGCTGAATTTATGTGTTTCTGAGATTCTAGGGAGAGCTGGTGGTCACCATGTGCTTTGTTTTTTGTTTGTTTGTTTTGCTTCTTTGAGACAGGGTTTCTCTGCGTAGCTTTGGAGCCTGTCCTGGAACTAGCTCTTGTAGACAAGGCTGGCCTTAAACTCATAAAGATCTGCCTGCCTCTGCCTCCCAAGTGTTGGGATTAAAGGCATGTGCCACCGCCACCCAGCATGCTTGGGTTAAAGTGGCATTGCTGTATCTTCCAGGACAGCCTGGTGAAGTCTCTGTCCATCCTTAGAATGCCCCCTACAGGCATTTGTGAACATCGTTGGTGTACCTATGTCCATGATTACATATCTGAACCCTCCCCAAGTCCCTGTCTTTCATGAAAACAGAGGCCAACTCCACCCAGGCCCACCAGATAATCCCCATACCCTAAAAACACTTCTGGAAAGCCATTTGTGGCCATAAGAGGGCATGGTCACCACAAGTTCTAAGGATCAGAATATACCTGTATTGGAATGGAAGGATAGCCTGCCACCATACCATATAGCAGGCAAAGGAATGGTCCCGGGAAGGGTATCTGGCCCTGGTGACAGTTATGCAGTGCCTGCCACTGTGGATATCAGGGAGAGGAGCAGGAAGAAGAACCACAGCCCCTCCCTGCCTGGTAGCCAAGCTCTTCTCCTGCCTCTGTACCCAGCCAGAGACCAGAACAACAGCCAATGGAAACTAATACTCAGCAGCCTCTGGGAGAGAGACAGATGTGATGGCCAGCATAAATCCATTATTGGATCTATCCATGTATGGGTGGATGGGTGGATGGATGGATGGATGGATGGTTGAGTATATGGATAGGCAGATGGATAGATGGGCAGGCTGACGGATGGATGGATGGATGGATGGATGGATGGATGGATGGATGGCAGGCAGTTGGTTGGATTAATGAACATATGTAACTGAAGTACAACAGCATGGTCCCAACTTCCATGTTTTTCCAGGGTCCTGTGTCTCTTCCTTGGTGCTAACACGCAGTTATATGTTTCTGAAGTGTTTGATCACAGTCTCCAGATCACACAAACTAGGGCTGAGCTCTGGAAAGGTAGCCATGTTAGATCTATATTTCACCATTTTAATTTTAAGTGTTTGCTGAAAATATATGCTGGGTTGATAGATTATGAATGAGCATAGGAAAGGATAGATGGATGGGGGATTGGTGGGTGGGTGGAAGGTGGATGATTGGAGATGGATATCGGAAAGGGTGGATGGATGGATGGGAAGATGGGTGGGTGGATGAGTAAGGAAATGGATGGATGGGTAGGTGGATGGATCGATGGATGCATGCATGGATGGATCCATCCATGGTAGCATTTGGTTGGATGAATGAACTTGTGGGTCAGTGATAAATTCCTACTAACAGGGATCAGTCGGGTAAGAGCCCCAAGTGGAGAAGGGTGGTGGCCAAGCCCAGCTTTACCCAGAGCCCAGATTTCTTGGCAAGGCCTAACACATATTGTCTCCCGTCCCTGGTCTGTGGCTGCCTGTCTGTTCCTATCCCTTTCCCTCAGGGCTGCACACCATTCTGGGTATTAATAGTGCTACTTAGCCTTCCATGTAATTAGACCAAAGCGCAGCTACGGCGAGTTATTTTCCTGAAGAAATTGACTGTGTTGCAATTGCTCTTTAATTTATGGTGCCCTGAAAAATTAATGGAGCTGAAACCTTGGTTATTTTCCTTGGCTCTTTCTGTGATGACAAGGAAAGAAAGGAGAGGAAAAGGGTTTAATTGCTGTTATAAAAGGAATGAGAGATTTGGGGAAATTAGAAAGTAATGGCCATCTTGCGTTTGTGGGTGGAGGGGGGCTTGGTGGTCTGTCAATTCTCTCAGATGCCCAAGAAGCTGAGTGTGTAGTAGACTCGTGCCAACTCTGACTCTACAAACCTGCTGTTAGTCAGGCATCTGGACACCGTGTTGAGAGGTGGGCATCGCAAAGGCCCTGGCTCGGAGCAGTGTACTGGGAATTGGTCCTGGGTCTTCAGGTAGCTGGGACTCTGCCAGGTCTTTCTGGAATCCTCTGGATGTGGTTTCTGACTACTAGGGTGCAGGTTCCGTATGACTCTTATCTGGGGAGCATGCTGTTCTCACCACATGAGCGGAACAGAACACAGTTTCAGCTTTGGACAGACAGAGTCGTGCAACAAGTCCGGGATTAAGTTTTTCACTGCTTGACTTTTCCCTTGCTCTGCCATCCCCCCACCTTTCCCCTCTTCCTCTCCTACCTCTGTCCTCTTCCCAGGTGTCTGCCCTTGCTCTGACAAAGGCTCTGTCTCACTTGGGGTTTCCTTTCTCACTATCATAAATTGGGACACAATCTAAAGCCTTACTGCAGTCTGGCCAAGCTTCCTGGATAACACCCAATATATATTTCTTCCAAGTCTTAGGATGCTCCCAAGGCTTTAGGACCAGAAGGCCCTCCTTCCCAGCTCTCTGGGGACTACTCATCACCCAGAGCCTCATCTCCCTGGGCGTGAGCTGTGGACCTGCTCACTGGCAGAGCTGTGGTTAATAGCTTGTAAGAGAAGGTCAGATTCACGTTGTTTGTCTTGCTTTGCTTTCCCTTACTTTTTTCCCTCTTCCAGTCAAGAACATGTTCTGAGTCTGGAGAAATGGCTCAGTCTGCAAAGTGCTTTCTGTACAAGCATGGCGACCTGAGTTCAGATCCCCAGCAGCTATGTAAAAGCAGAGTGGACATTTGCCTCTGCACCCCAGAGTTAAGCATGCCCTCTGGAACATGCTGGATAGCAGAAGTACCCCCCAAAAGGAAGGAAAATGCTTCATCTTGCTTTGGCTTTCTTAACCCTGTGAGTTCATTCCTCCTCCGACCCAGCAGTCTAGCTGCAAGGGAGTCAGTGCAATGGCAGGCATTAGTGTCCCCACCTATGAAGACAAGGCATTCTGAGGAATGAGGGATGAAAACTGAGGATCTTTAACAGTGATGCCCTCACAGCCCAGGGCAGAGCTGCTGCCCCACTGGCCTCATATGTAAGACACTGATGTGCACTCTTAGGATCCATTTTTGCTGATATCATCTTCTCCTTGCCTTGGCTGCACTTTCTCACCTTCTCAGGGAAGCAATGCCGTAAAAACACATTCCACCACCCTCCTGAGATATACCCTCTGGAGCTGACTTTAGCTACAGGAACTACGGTGTCCCTCCAATGTTTGTTATTGTTTATTTTCAATGTTTATCTTTTATTAAGCAGAAGTGTTCTGTTTCTGCAGCAATTGATGGCAGATAGTAAAATCACTGCCCCCCTTGAGAATGAACTAGAAAGGCTCCATAAAACTCTGGGATGAGCATCATAAACACAAGCACATTTGTGGTGATAACAATGATAATGCCACTCATTTATGTGGAAATTTTGTCACCAGGTCCCTAAACACTTGTATTCTTGACTGACTGGCTATGGCTGTGATCAATATTCTACCAATTTGCAGATGGATCTACTGAGTCATGAGATGGAAAGAGGCTGCTCCCAGTCAGTCAGATGACCCAGAGAGAGGACCATAGAGGACCAGCCATCCTTCCTAGGGACACTGCTTCACCACTGACATAGTACTGTGAACTCGGGTCTGTGAGATGGGAATTGCTGCTCTGAGTGAATGCTGTGTTACACAGATCCATGTACTTACCTCTCTCAGCCTTAGTTTTCTCATCTTGTAAAGATAGAAAAACTGTTACTCTAATGGTTGTGTTGGTGAGTGTGTATGTGCATGAGGGTGTGTGTCGTCTGTGTGGGCTTGAGTTGTGTCTGTGTGGACTTTCAGTGAGACAGTGTTTGATATAGATCACAGCTACAGTGAGTCATGTGCCTTGGTAGTTGTCGAGCCTTAGGCCATGCCAGGCCAGGGTCCAGGGGCTTCACAGGGCACAAGAGGACCTTGCCTGGCCTTCAGTCCTCCTAGGGAAGAAAACTCCCTTTTTAAAAGTCCTTTTACAAGTGGAAGGCAATGCTTTCTTATCATGTGAAACAGAACAGGTGTCCTAGCATAATGTCCAGCTACCTGCTAAGCTGTTTGGCATCCAGCCATGCTTCTGTGTCTAGCTTGCACTCTCTCAGTTTCTGCTCAAAAGGCAGAGGTGAGCATTCCCATAGAGACCACTCAGCCCACCAAGCCAGAAATACTTAATCTCTTGCCCTTTCTAGCTAGCCCTTGCCCCACGGCCAAATGTGCTCATTCATTCAGAAAACTCACTGGCGTACCTGGAAGACAAGGATGCATTTGGCAGTGGTGCAGAAGGTGAGCGAGGCGAGTGAGTGCCCCAGGCAACCAAGGCTACAGGGAGCTGGGAAAAGCAGTGGAAGGAGGTGAGCCTGAAGCTGGGGCTCTAAACCCCGGCCCAATTCCCAGTGCACTGTTCAGAGCTGAGGGGCTTCCACTGCGCATTGTCCAGATGCTACCACTTTGTGAGGTGACTGAGACATCCCACCACACCTCTTTAAGGCAGGAATGTGGAGTAGTTTTTAAAACAGGAAACTGAAGCTTAGAAGAGCCTGGAGCACAGGCATGATCCTGCAGCTGTGGATGAAGGGCTCTGACAGAAACCGTGCCTGGAACCACAGGCTCCCCTTCAGAATGTCACTGCCAGGGGTGATGTTTGGTGGGTGAAGAAACCAAGCATCACGCAGGCACAGGGAGAAAAGCCACAGGCAGGAATTTCCTTCCCATCCAACCTCCCTCATCAGCTAAAAGTAACAGATAATACCACATGGCTCTGAACCTAGTTCAGATGGAGACAGGTTTCCACATGCAGAATTACGTGGGACTAAAGGGGCTGCCAGTGTCCGCATGTTTCCAGGAACAGAGGAAGGGCACAGTTACGAGACACCCACAAACCCCATGAAATAATGCAAGTGAAAGGTGCCCTGGGGACAGTGGTGACGGACTTGCTACATCCATGCCTACTCTCTCAGTATGTGAAGACTTGTCATGAATAACATTCAATAAAAACATGAGCTTGCAGGGCCAGGGACATAGGAGAATGAGGGAGGTGTATGTTGGGGTTCACCATGTCTCTCATGTAGCAAATGCATGCCTGGGTTTTATGTTCTACAGCTGGGCACCTAAGCTGGCCAGCTTTCGAGTGGGACTGGAGGGAGAGAAAGCCAGTCTGTCTCCATCAGGTCCTTCCCACTGCCCCATCCTAACAGGCAGAGGACCTGGCCCACAGGAAGTCAATGCCATGCTACTCAAAACTTCCCCCTGACCCTGCCTGAGAGAATTAAGTCACAACCCACACTGGCTATGCCCTGTCACCCTCAGCCGATAGCCCCTTACTCAGCTGCCAGCAGACAGCAGCACTCCTTGTCCAAAAGGGTCACCAAGGTCTGTGCAGCAGTGTCCCACGGAGGGAGTTGTACTCAGGGGAGTCCTGAGAAGGGCTAGAAGAGGCAGGGTCCCACAGGAATGTGCCAGACTGCGTGTGCCAACCCAGGCTGGAAAGGTAGAGGGAACCCACCCTGGGGACCCTTGGGTGTTTGTTGTTTGTCCAGCTGCTGTTAGACACCCCAAGAGTTCACCTATCAGCCAGCCTGAGTGAGAAGACCTCTACGTGGGGCCCCCTCTTTGGTTTCAGCCCTTGGTGGTTGGCCTGCAACTCTGTGCCTGCAGGACAAAAGTGACATCCCTTGGGGGAAGCCTTGCAGCAGATCACTGTCACTCAGACCTCCCTGCCAAAGCTCTGTCTCTCTTTTGTCTGTCCTGCAGCTGTATGTGTCGTCTGATCTGGGGAAGAAGTGGACGCTTCTACAGGAACGGGTGACCAAGGATCACGTGTTCTGGTGAGATCCCTTTCCATGGGCGTTTAAGACCCCAGGGGAACTTTAGCCTCCTCTGGGTGCCTCCTGGGGCTGCCCAGCGCTCACCATGGCTTAGTCCTTGTTCCCTGGTGGCTTTGAGATGTTTAGACCCTACCTTGTCCTCTGTATCCACCTACTTGGAAGAGGTAAAACACGGGGACCCTGGCATATACAGCTCGAGGTAGCTCAACACTCTTGGCTGCCCTGCTCTCAATTCCTCACCAACTCAACCCCATCTGCCCCTGAGAGGTGCCCTGTGTCAACCTCGCATGCTCCAGGGATGCCCAGGCCCTGTCTGCCTAGGCTCACTCTCCTCCCCCACTAATTCCATGGGACTCACTCCTCTGGCCCACGATATCACAATGTTCAACCCTGCCAGGAGCCAAAGACCCAGAAGCCTCTGAGGGATGAAGCAGGGGAGAGGGTGAATGAAGGTGGAATGGGCCTCAGGTCTCAGACAAAAACCATGTGGTGCTGGCTCCTCATTTGCATGACCTTCTGGGAGCCCTTTCAGGGACTTGGGCAGCATTTCAGCCCCCCCCCCCCCGTCAGGCCACTCTGAAGCTCAGGAAGCATATGCTGGCTGTTCAAGCAAGACCATAGAGAATAGGCACCTGCATAGGGTCCCAGACAGTTAAGAAAGGACAGGAAACTAGGGCATCTGGCCCAGAGCCCACACCGTACCCAGCTGTGACCATGATTCCCATTCTAGACATACACCTACCTTCATGGGCTTTGTCTTGCATGCACACACATGTACATACATACATGTACTTTCATGTCCTTTCTGTCTTAGTGCAAATGGGCACAAAACTTTGTACTGGCCTCCCAGCCAGGCCAGAGTCCTGTCTCCAATGGGGATGCATGGTGAAAATGGCTTCTAGCCACCCTCTTGTGACTCCATGCTGTCCTCACAAGGATTCAGTTCCCATGTACTGGAAGTTGGTTCTGAATGCTGGGTTCTGGCATCTGTAACCTCTGCTCCTGGGAGGAAGTGATGGTTGTCCCTCTGCAGCAGCATACTGTAGTACCCTGCCTGAAACTAGAGGTCTGCTGTAAGTCAGGTCCAGCTCCTCTGTCAGGAGCAGAAACCACCTGTGGAGTCAGTCCCAGGATGTGGGGACTAAGGTCAGGAAAGGTGATTTCTGACCTCCGTGGGCATGAAGACCCAAGGGAGACTGTAGCATTGCCCCCTGTCCTAAGCCAGGCTGAGGAGTGTCCCAGCCTGGCTCATGGAAACTCTCTGGCTTGAAAAACCAGCCCTGGGATGCAGGAAGAATGGGCTAGCATTCAAACTACTATTATCTTAGACAAGCCAGACTGGCTCTACCCACAAGCTTCTCCTGTGACATGGGGCTGTGCCTGATGTGTGGGAGAAACATAGGATGTTTGGCGGTGAAGCTGGTTGGATCCCTTCTGGAATGTGGTGGCAGACAAGGGACGGCTTCTGTTTTGCGGAACAGATAATGCTGTTTTGACAGCTTTGTCCTTGGATTGACAGCAGAAAGCACCAGGACTCCTGCTCTGTCACAGGCCTGAGTCATTAGCAGTGTTGAAGCTGCACAGCACACTGGCTCCCTAAGGAGACCCTGAGGAGGGCACAGCAAGTTGCCTGTGCTGGGGCTGTTGCCTCCCCTCAGTGGTCAGCAGCCTTGGAGTAAAAACCACAGAAGCAGACACCGACCGATGCCTTGTTATGTGTGAGCAAATGAATGGGTGAGTGAGTGAACACATGTGTGAATGAGGGCAAATGTGGACTAAGACATAAGTGGGTGGATGAGTATTTAAACAGCTGCCAGAGCACCTAGAGTGTCCCCTGCTCCCAAGACCGGCCAGTGTATGCAGCTATTACCTGGGTCCCAATGCCTCTGCCCCAAGAGAACTTCCTGCCCACGTGTATATGTTGCCCTTCTCCTCTCTCCTTTCCCATCCCCCTCCTCTCCTTTTTCCTCTCTTTTCTCTTGCCCTTCTGTACAAATGAGCTCATCTGGAGGTCTGGAAGAGGGGATGGCGCTACCAGGGAAAGGTCCCAGCCTGAGCTTCCTGACCCCTTAGTCCTCATGTCTTATTGATCTCTGTCCCCAAGGCCTGGGACGGGGCTGCCAGAGTCGGGGGTTCCACTGGCTCCTGGAGGTGCTGTGGGACTTCTCTGGATGTCCTGTGGCTGCCTTTCTCAGGATTAGCACAGGCTTTTCAATGGTGTCCTAGGACATAGACCTTAGGAGTAGGGACACATGGGCTCTGAGAGGATCATGACTTCTGGGTCAGACAGACCTGGTGTGAGCCTCGGGCCACCCTAGCCAGTGTCTTGGGTAAGTCACACAGTCTCCGGCCTGTGAGATGCAAGACTCAACCATGACTTAGGGGAGTCTGGTGTGGGTTAGCAGGGGTGTTATGAAGGAACACTGTTCTCATAGCATTTCTGCCAACACTGAGGGGTTGGGATAAACATGGAAGGGGTTTTTCCCAGAATCCCATGTGATGGGCAGGTAAAGAAGAGGCAGCCGCTCAGATCTGGGTCCTAGTTGGAATCCCAGTGAACCTGTTAGGGTTCTGTGACCGTGGCATGTCTCTATGTACCCCTAAGTTTTCCTCTGTGCAGATTTAGGCCAGAGGTCCCAGCCTGTGCCTCAGTTTGCGGGGAGACCCTGGGGGAGGAGGTGAATCTTACAAAGAGTTCCTTGAACAAGCAGGTGCCAGCTTCACCAAGCTTTATCCAGTTTCATCCAGGCTCCTGTTGGAGCTTCTACGTCTAGTGGGGAGGGCTGTGTCTTCTTAGACCAAGGGAGGACATATGGTCAGTGGAACCCCAAGAGAAGGGCTTTAGCCACCCTTTTTCTGATGTTACCCTTGGCCAATTCTTTTCCAGGGCTGTGTCTGGGGTGGACGCTGACCCCAATCTGGTCCACATGGAAGCACAGGACCTCAGTGGAGGTAAGTGGGAGGTGGGCACTCGCAGGTGTCCCTGAGCGTCCATGTCCAAGGGCACTGCTCAGCCTGGCCCTTGTTCACTGGCGCATTCTCCGTGGGCAGCCCTGTGGACCGATCTCACTATTTTCTGATGTGTCATTATGAGAAGCACGCTTCTTTCCCGCTGGGGATGAACTGAAGCGGAGGAGCCCTGCTCTGTGGAAAGTCTATTAAAAGGGCAATTTGTTCTGGCTCCCGAGCATTGAGTGTTTCCTAACTGCATGGCCCCACCCAGCCTGGCTGAGAACTGAGTTGGCTCAGGGTCTCTGTTGCTCCCCTCCCACAGGCAGGGCTGGGGTGACCCAGCCTGTAGCTTCCTGTCTCTTACAGCCCTCACACTGAGCAGTCCACCCACTTATGTATGCATGTTAGTCTCTTGTGTTGTGAAGGCGGCAGAGGTCCTATGCAGTTCCCAGGCACCAACCAGGGAGAGCCCTGCGGGTCCTGGGTAGTTAAATTTGCTCCTCCTGCCTGTAAAGAAGGAAGGGTTGACACATGTGTAGTGGCAAACACTGGGGCCACACAGGTTAGTCCTCTGTGCAGGCAGCTGCTGCCAGATGATGACATGTGCCACTTACAAGTTATCAGTCGGGGCTCCGTACCTCCAAGGGTGGGACCACATGTTACTGCAGCTACTGTTTTGGTAAGCAGGGAACAAAGCTCAGAGAGGAAGCCGTTGGGATGGCAGGTCTTAGGACACACAGCTCAGACAGAGCTTTACAGAGGTGACTCCCACATGCTCCTCGTGGCAACAGGCCTGGCTGAGGGCCAGGAGGTGCTGTGTCCCAGGGGGAAAGATTAGCTGAGTCCTGGATTGGGGCTGTTCAGTTCTTCATGTAGCCTCCATCCTAGAGAAAACAGCCTGTGTGCAGAGCCTGAACTCTGCATCAAGAGCCCCTGGATTAACCCAGCACATGAGTGGGACCCTCACCAGCTCCTGAAGACCTCACATCCACCCTGCCTAGAGCCCTGCTGGAGCTGTCTTCAGAGCCTGACCATTCAAAATTTCATCCAGAGTCCCAAGGTCCAAGCTCCTAACCGGTGTCTCCATTATTCGCTAGCAAGCCAGGCCTTCCAGAGGACCCTGCTCCAAGCTCACCACACTCCTGTTAGCTGGCCAGGACTGCCTGCCCCCCTTTATCCATCACAGGGATTTTCTCATCACCCCCAGACCACCTTTCTGCCAGACACTTCTCAGGACCCCACAACACGCTAACACCCAGCTTTCCTATGCATTCTCCTGGCCTGAGAGCTCCTTGAGGCTGAGTGCCGACTGACTCTCCTCAGTGTCTCCAGCATAGATGTGGAATGAAGCCAGACACTCTGAGTACACCCTTGTGTAGGCATTCTGCCTGTGGGATGGGCAGAATGATGCTCACGGCCCTCGCCATCGAGTAGGGGCCTCATCCATTTATCTTCCTCTCTCCAGAGCAGCAGTTGTCACTGCTCCCAAGAGCCAGTCCTCCATGACAGTCACTCACTGCTTAGAACCTTCCTCCAGGCGGTTTCCTCATGAATAGCGCATGAATGAGAGGGAGAGTAAGTTAATGAATGAGTCAGTGAGAGGATGAATGTCTGAAGAGTAAGTAAGAGTCTATGGATGGATGAATAGATGGATGGATGGATGCATGGATGGATGCATGGATGGATGGATGGATGAGTGGGTGCATGGATGGACGGATGGATAAATGCATGGATGGATGGATGGATGGATGGATGGATGGATGGATGGATGAATATGTGAGTGAAGAGTGAGTGAGCAGACGAATGACTGAAGAGTGAGAGTATATGGATGGATGGACAGACGGACAGAAGGACAGATGGTCAAATGAATGGATGGGTGGATGGATGGATAGATGGATAGATGCATGGATGGATGGATGCATGGATGGACAGATGGATGGATGGACAAATAAAAGCATGGATGGATGCATGGATGGATGGATGAATATACAAGTGAAGAGTGAGTAAGCAGATGAATGACTGAAAAGTGAGATATGGACAGATGGATAGATGGATGGATGGATGGATGGATGGACGGACGGACGGATGGACCGACTGTAGGGGAAGCCCAGCCAATCACCTTGTTGGTAGGGCATGTTCCCCTTGGGCTAATATTTACATATAAATCTTGCGGATGTGCTTCTCGCTTCTTCTTTGTTTTTCCTGTGCTTCACGGAACTCTGGCTTTGTAAGTCCCCCTTTTCTTACCCTTATTAAAGCTGAATATTTTATAATAAAGCTAGTCTGGTTAATTCTATAGACCACCTGCCAACAGACCAATGGAGAGACGGATGGATGGATGGATGGATGGATGGATGGATGCATGCATGCATGCATACATGCAGGCTGGCAGGCAGGCAGGGATGGATGGATGGATGGATGGATGGATAGAGCATGCATGGATGGACAGATGGACGGACAGATGGATGAATATGTGAGTGAGCATGAAGGAACAATCCAGGGCTCACATGAGCAGAATGTCCTCAGTGTGTCTGTTTCCACTGGCCCCAGAAACACCTCTCAGGTTTTTCTGAGACAGCAACTTCCTCACAGAACTCAAGTGCTGTACCTGAGCTTGTGAGGGCAGATAGGAGCTTTAGGGGAAAGAAGGCCGAGAACCACCTATTTCTCCCAGGTCTGTGAGAGGGTGGGACGTGGCCGTGGGGCCTACTGAGGTTCCTGAACTGTTTGATTGCCCCTTCCTGTGGAAATTGCTCTCTGACACGCCCGCACTCCCTCCCTGGGAGCTAAAGAGATTTTGAGTGGCCCCTGGCCCCGCTGGGCAGACAGACATCCAGGCAGGTGAGGCCCTTTAAAGTGTGAAGCTCCAGACCAAGTCAAGGTGCTGGCATTACAAAGCAGCAGGAGCCCAGGAGGCCTCACTGCTCCCACGTCTCCGCTGCCCTCAGTGGGGTCTGCATGTCCTGGCTGCTCTTGTCTCCTGCAGGTTGTCGGTATTTCACCTGCCTGATCCACAACTGCTCCGCTCAGCCCCCCACAGCACCCTTCGCTGGCCCCATCGACCGTGGCTCCCTGACTGTGCAGGATGAATACATCTTTCTGAAGGTGAGTGCTCCCAGTGCCGGGAGGTGACAGAGCAGGAGCCTTTGCCGTCAGAAGAGGCAATAAAACAGCACTTTACTCCCTAAGGCCACTTAGCAGGGCTCAGTGCCTTTGTGCCTGTACTGGGGCTGCAGCATCTAACAAAGGCCCCCAGGCTTGTTAGGATCTTGGCTCAAGATTGTTCCTGACTCCTCCCTCTGCTGCTCACCAGGCCTCTTGCCACCATCTGGGGCCCACAAATCCAAGTATACATATTTCTCTTGGTGCCTCTCACGCTTTGGGTCTTATCCTGGGTGCTCTACTCCTCCATGACCAAGACTCCGCTGCAGTACCCCCTAATATATATCTCGGGCCAGTTGGAACATGTTAGTGAATGCAGCCTGGAAGGCTTCTTGACCACCTTATCCAGCACAGACCATCTTTATTGTTTATTTCTGTGCTCAGCAAAGTGCTGACGAGACCACCCTAAGGATGAAGCGTTTCTTCTGCTTCACAGTTCCGGGGAGACAGTGCACATGGCCAGGGAGGTATAGCGCAGGAGCCCCAGGCAGCTGCTGGGTTGCACACAGTCAGAGAGCAGAGAGAGGATGCTGGTGCTAGCTCACCTTCTCCTTGCTCCGTCCTCGGCCAGTCCGTGGAAAGACACTGCCTACATATAGGGTGGCTTTCTCATCTCAGTCAGCCCCAATAACCTTTCATAGCCAAGCCTTGGGGTTGGTTTCCACGGTGATCCTAAATCCCATCAAGTTAACAGCCAAGACTGGCCATCACCATCTCCAAGTTTATCTACAGAGATAGACCATTTCTTTGGCTCCCACGGCTGGGCTGGTTCCCGCTCTGCCCCCTGGAACCGTGTGAGACAAGCTCAGAGCTTCTTGTAAGAAAACTCCTGCCCAGTGTTCTGTCACCAGAGGACAGGTTCCCATACTCCTTCCCTGACCAGTCTCCATGGCACTCCTCCCTCAGCATGGGCCATCATCTTCCCGCCTGGCAGGAGGCCCTGGGCCTACTGACCCTAACTGTATCACCAGTGGTCATGTCTGCCAAGTGGTCCATGTTCTGCATTTGTCCCTGTGGGTTCTGGGACCTGTCTGTTTGGGTAGTCACTGGTTCCCTCTTCTGCTCTGTGCTGGTTTCTGTTGCTTGAGAGGAAACCGAACCCCAGAAAACACAGTAGTCCTATCAAGCATCGCACCTCGGACTAGACACAACCCACCTCTTCTCTGGGCATTCTCCTGCTGGGACTAAGGTAGTCCACCGGGGACCCACTGCTTCTCCCTGCTTGGCTCGCATCAGACCCGGTGACATACCATCACCTTCCAACAGGGACAGCTGGCATCTGGCATGTCTCTTGTCTCACGTCACATCTTTGGTCTGCCCTGGTAGAATGGCACTAACTTGGGAATCAGCAGGACTCAGGACCTCTCTGGCAAGCTATACTTGGGGCACGCCCAGAGCCTCACCAGGCTGGGTAGAGTAAATGCAAGGTTACCCCATAAGGAATAGGCGGGGGACCCATGGTGCCTAAGTACGGCATCTCTTTCTGGATTTACCTGGAGCAGGAGAGGTCACAGGGCTGAGACTGGGCTGGGATGCTGTTGGTTCCACAATTCTGAAGCTACGCTCTGTGAAGGTGATGGAAGATGACAGAGGAAGATGGTTATGGAGGGATTCTTACCAGACCACACAGGTGTCAGGTGCAAAGTTGACACTGCTTGGCTCCAAATGAGCCATCAGACCTCCTCTGAGACTCTGCTTGATGCTCCATGTCATGGGCTGATGGTCCCTCCCCAGACATCAAAGCACCCACACAGATAAGCAGCCATGCTGGGCCCACAGGTGACACTGACACTCCAGCCTTCCCAGCTCCTAACTGGCCCTAGCCTGTCTGAGTCTCACCACAGTGTGGTCACCCTGGGAGGAAGGAATGGCATGAAAGGGGCTGTGTGGGCTACTAACATGCCCCAATTTTTGCACTCAGGACAGTGCAATGTGCTGTGCCTGTCCCTAATCCACTCACCAGGCAAAGGTAAGGCTCTGCGTTTCAAAACCTCTGTGCATTACCCAGTCCCCAGTACCTGCAGGTAGAAAGGAAGGACTTGGAGATAAAGTTCTTTCCTACTATGCTTCACGGAAGGTTCTGCTGCCTTCACAATCAGTTCCCAGCAGGACTGGAGGTGGCCATACCCTTGTATGCTAATCCTCTACCAAAGTACCCAGTGGCCTCCCCAGGGAGTGAGAACAGGTACAGCCTGGCTCTGCTTCTGGCCCTCAGCTTATCTACCAGACAGGCTCTGGGAATGAGCCCATCAACTTCTTTGGTACACTCTGTCAGGCGTTGCATCCCTTACCTGTTGGAGGTCTTCTGTCTCACCGAGTCCCAGGATGTGCATGTGGCTGTCTGGTGCGAAGCTGGTGTGCAGGCAGACTGCTTCAGATTCGAGCTCTGAGAAAGGCTCAGGGCTTGCTGAGGTGACACCAGCTTTCGGAGCTCAGTTTCTGTGGAAACGGGATGGTGCTCTCAGAGAACCCCATGGAGCAGTCCCAGAGGGCTGTCCCCCCACCTCAGTGGGTAGCTGCTGCTGTGGGGAAGGGTTTCAAACCTTCCTGCCACAGAGACCCTTCCTCCAAGTCCCCAGGACCTCTGTGTGTCCAGGTCATAACAGTTCTACAGAGGCCTAGACACCTCCAGATTGTGATGTCCCTTCCTTCACAAGTGAGGTCTTGTCTGGTGACGTTTTGTCATCATTGCAGAAGAGGAACACTCATGGGCATGGCCACTGGCTGAGTGGTCTGCTTTCCATCTGAGAGTGGGGCTCCACTGGAGGTTCTGTCCCTTGACTCTGTGTTTCTCCCCTAGGCGACATCAACAAACAGAACCAAATACTATGTCTCCTATCGCCGCAGCAACTTTGTCCTGATGAAGCTACCCAAGTATGCCCTGCCCAAGGTGAGGTGGCCCCTACCCACCCTGTGTCAGATGCAAAGACTCTGAGGCCTTATACACTGGGGTTTGGGGTCCCAAGGTCAAGAGGGACAGAAACTAAGAATGGATGTGGCCACACTTCCTCAGCCCCTGCCTGCCCATCCACTGTTTCAGCTAACTGAGCCTCAGATACAGCAGCTCTGTCCTCTGGGCACATAAAATCTGAATGAGAAATTTAGGAATAAAACAGCTTTGGGAAGAGCAAGAAAAAAGTGGTTAGAGGAGAAGGCAGAGCATATGCAAAGGACCTGGGGCAGAAAGTGGAGTCAAGGGCAGTGTGGAAAGGCAGGGAGATCGCGGCCTCTAGGACCAGAAGTTGTTTATCTTTCTCATTTGACTCAAGTACTTCAGACTCTTCTGAACCAAAGGAAAAAGCCTATTAGGTCTTTCTTCAACATTTTTTCAAAAATAGAGAAGATGGGAGGAAATTAACGAGCTCACTAAACGAGCTGCATTACTGGCTGAGTAAGCAAGTTCAGTGCTAATGGTTCTGTTCCAGCAAAGGCAGGTGTCCTGGTGGTGAGGGGCTTTGCTAGGTCTGCTGGGGTCACAGCATAGCTTTAGGGATGTGCGCCCTGGTCCTTGTGTGGAGAAGACAGCACCGGGGGGGGGGGGGCTCTAACAACAAGACTATGGCCAGAGTCATGGTTTTTATGACCTTGAGTATGGCTCTCTGGGACCTCCCAGCACCTGAACCCTCTACCTGAGTCTTGAGCCCTGCACTCACCCAGCACGGCAGAGCACAGAAGAGCGTCTCATCAGCAACCCACAGACCCACTAACCAAATTTTCCTAGTCAGATTTTATGGTGAATTTACATCTCCTTCCAACTTCCGCCCAATATGATATCTCTTCTCTCTTCATTTTTTTTTCTTTTTTAAGAGGCCTGAATAATGTCAAGAAAATGAGAGTGGCTGGCGCAGCATAAGGGCATCACCGACTTGAGAATCCCTTCCCCCATTCCCACCCTGTCCTGCCCCATCCCCATCACAGGCCAAATTGACTTTCTGGCTAACTCAGGAGACGGGCTCCCCAGCCTCCTGCTTAGAGTGACAGTGTGTCTGGTGGGTTTTTCTAGGTGGAAACATGATCACCGCAGTAACAGACTGGCTGCAGGGCCTCGAGCTGAGGAGTCTGCTCAGACATGTGGATGTACCTATAAATGCACCCCCTACACTGTGGGGGTTCACTGCTAATATTTTCAGGAAATGGACTGAACACACAGACCTTCAGCATCTTATTCGACTTCTATCAGAATCCCACCCCCATGGAGTCAGATCATGCACAGCACAGTGTGGTCTGGTTCTATGGTGTACCTTGCCTCCCCTATTCCATGTTTAAGGTTACGGCAAAAGATGCCATTCTACCATTTTGACCTACCCATTCCCGAACTCTCTGAAAGGTGGGCAGCTGTTAGGAAGAGCCAGCATCCTCCATTTGCGGTGTTGACTTGTAATGTCTGTTTTAAAAGCCTCGACGCTCCCTAGCAGAGAAAAAATGCTCACGAGTAGAATCTACAGAACCACAAATTACATAAAAAGCATTCATGGGGGTGAAGTGAATGCAAATTTACTTGAAAAAAAAACCATCTTGTATTTGTAATGAATTTATTTAAAGTAAAACAAAATGCATATCACGCATAATAGAGGAGCGAGTGAGGCCGAGAAGGATGGCCCAGTCCAGGTTCCAAGAGCTCCCTCCTTCCCTCCTGCTTTGGGAACACCCAGCTGCAGAATGTAGGCTCATGACTATTCTGAGTCTCTGTGCTATGTTCCAATGCCTCCAGCATCTAGGTGTCAGAGGGTATAGCAAGGTCAGTTTTGACAGGTTAAGCCTTCAACCTAGGAGCAAAATCCATGTCTGCCCTCACCTCACAGTAGGTAAATGTGTCCACTCTCCTGAAGCAGCTAGTCAATAGCCTGTGTGGCCAGGTGGACGCTATGGGCCTTTCTCTCCAGACACTGAGGCCGATGTTCTGATGTCGATAGCCACCATCAGCTGAAGCAGGGCCAGAGTCCATCTGCCTCCCTTTTCTTTGCCTCTTTTTCTCTTTGGGAGGTAGACTTTCAAGGGCCAGCATATCTGAATGTATGGAGAGGGGCATAAAGTCACCAGGCAGCACACATGCTGGTCTGGGTCTCAGTGTAGACAGAGCCTTTGGAGATCAGAGGAAAAAACCAGACTGTCTCTGTAGAAAAGAGACTGTTGAATTTGCAGTGAGTGTGTCTTACATTCAAATACCCAGCTTTAGGTGGACATGTTGGGACATGCCTATAATCCTAACAATCAAGAGGCTGAGGCAGGGGATCATGAACTTGAGGCCAGCATGAACTGAAAAGTAAGACCTTTAAAAAGTCCAGCACACACACACACACACACTTTGTGGTTTCAGTCATCAAAAATCACAAAGCGCACAGAGAAACTGAAAAACATGATCTGCTCAGAACTAAAAATCATGCCTGAGAAAGGTCAGCTGGTTGACCTGCCGGATGAACTGATAGAATTGTCTCACAATGCTCAGAGAATAGCAGGAGGATACTATGCACAAAAGAAATGTCCACGAAGAGATAGGAAATGCTAAGGTGTCTGAATAGAAACCCTGGAACTGTAATTAGAAAGAAATAAGAAAAGTAATAGCAATGAAGCCCATGAAACAGGCTCCAAAACAGATTTGGGCAGACAAAGGATAAATCAGAGAACCTGAGAAAAAGACAGAGGAAGTAACCAAGTATGTGGCCTTCTTGACACCGTCATCAGAACAACACATTCTCCGCGAGAATCCTGTAAGGACAAGAGAACAGGGGCAGAAAGGTTGATTTAAGGAACAGTGGCTCCCTACCTCCCAGAATTATGAAAGGCATGGATGTGACTGTCTCCATGGCTGGCCAGTCCTAAGACAAGGGCACATGCAAAGATGCATTCTAATCAAGAGATGCAGAAAGGCGAAGAGGGAGTCTGGAAGGAAGCATGAGAGATGCAACTTGTCATAGATGGGATTCCCTGCTTAGATAATCTGCAGATTTCTTACCTGAAGCCCCAGAACCAGAAGGCAGGGAGCCAGAGTAACCATAGCACTGAAAAAATAGGAGGAAGGTGCCAGCTCATGCAAGTGCCTTGTGAATTTCACATAATAATCTATGCTGTGGCTGGAGAGGTGGCTCAGCAGTTAACAGCACTTGCTGCTTTTGCAGAGGGCCAAAGTTCGATTCCCAGCACCTATGTTGGGAATCTCACAACCTCCGTCTTCTGGTCTCCATAAATGACGCACATTCACACAGACACACATACACATAAAAACTGCAACAAAAAAAAATCTATGAAAATTTTCTGCTGAGATTCCATATGAAGGTCCATGAGAAATTTCTGCCATCATGCTTATTAAAATGTGCTCAAAACCTTTCTATATATTTATAGTATATTACAATTTACACATAGTTTATAGTTGTAGCTTACAAGTTTTAATTTGTACGTGAGCCTGTGCACAAACATATGAGTGATGTGGCTCACAGACATCATCACTTCCGTCCTCTTGCCCAGGCCTTCCTCCATTTTCCATCTCCTTGCCTCAAGATGACGATACAGAGAAAATCTTGGGGAGTTCTCAGTATCCATCCCGCTCTTTGTCTTAGATTACAAACTCATAGTCTAGCCGCTGCTTGGCGCCCCAGGGAAAAGGCTGCATTTCCCATCTTCCTCTGCAGCTACACGTGTTCACGGTCAGCCAATGAGATGTTAATGAAGTTCCCTTGTGTGACTTATGGAAGTCCAGCCTTCTCACCCTCTCCCCCGTTCCTGCTGCCTTGCATTCAGTGTGATGGTGGAACTCCAACCCCTGTCCTGGGCCCTGAAGACAAGCACCAGGTCACGAGACAGTAGAATGATGGCCCAGAAGGAGACCCTGCCCTTGGTGACTTTGTAGGACTTCTACACTAGCCTGGCCACCACTGGACTTCTCTTGCAGGCAGGAGGGATGAGCACCTGTCTTCTTGAAGCCTCTTAATCCCCCGTGATAAGAAATATTCACCAAACTTAATATCCTTTTAAGCTGGGGAGATGACTCAGCAGGTAAAGCAATTACTACCACGGCTGGAGATCTGGGTCCAATCCCTGATACCCAGGCAGAAGGAAAGAAGTGGATGCCACAAACTGTCCTTTAACCTCCATACACTCACCATGTGCTCACCCCACCCAATAATGAGGCTAGTGTCAATTTTTTAAATTAAAAGTATTTAAAAAAAAAAAAAAAGAAATATTCACCAACTAGTGTTTCCCTTCTGCAGGTCTCTTCAGGCCACATGTGCCAACATAGATAAACACATGAAGGTTTTGTGCTTCTATTAACAATGGAGTTAAGGGATATTTTTAGCTGCTCCTTTAAAAATGAAAAGAGTGAGGAAAGTAAATAGAAGTTTATGAAGGTGCAAACTATTTGTCACATAGTCATTGAGGCTTTTGTGTGACCCTTCTCAGTCCGGGCCCATGGGAAGGGACATAAGCAGCCCACTGTGGAAGGAACAGATCTGACAGTCACGGCAGCAGGTTGACAGCATTCAACAGGCATTCTAGAGACAGTCCCTGCCTCTGCTATGGCAATCTCCCTTCTTAGAATTTTATGGGACAGAAACAAGCCAAGAGGTAGGGAGAGGTCCGGGTTTGGAAACACCCGCTGCAGTCCTCCGGAGCAGGGACAGGACTCAGTGAAATACGACTGGGCCACAAATGCGTATCATGTGGGCATTAGCAGTGGTGTTCATAAATAACATTCATGGCAGAGGAAGAGACACCCACGCGGTGTTCGGAGCAAGCTATAAACCAGACGTGGAGAGTGCGTGAATCATGCTTGGGAGAAGGCCTGAACATAAACATGTTGAAGTGTTAATTCCAGGTCTCTCTAGAGGGGCTCTGTGGATGGCCCCATGCTGCTTCATAGCTTATAGGAAGCATTTGTCCAGGACGTCTAACCAGCGTATGTAAGTGGCTCTGGATCAGGACTGTCACCTGAATTACTGCAGCCGCTGTGCAGGCTCCCTGTGCTCATCCCCCTCCCCATATTTTGCCCCAGCCAAGCCTTGTAGAAAGGATCCACTTTGCACCCAGTTCTGGTGCATGTGTTTATCCACCACGGCCCAAACTGATGGACACGACCTCCTTGGAGGGCAGAGAGATGGCCGGCTAAAAGCGGCACATCCCGCCTCCTGCCCACAGCTCAGAGACTGGAGGTGGGCATGCGGCAGTTAACCAGCATATTCCCACAGACTTCCATCACTGTGCTGACCAATCTCACATATAGGACCAGGCCCCGCGGACTCCTTCCTGGGTCACACACCTCTTAGTCCATCATTTCTGTGTGTCAAGTGTATGTCTGTAGACTCAGGGCTCAGATCCTGCACCTGTGAGGTCCTCCAGCTGTGAGGGACATGACAAGTGCTTCACATACTGAACCCCTCTTCTGAAAAACTCCACCACCTCTGCATTTTTTAAAGTTCATGCTTTGTAGTCCAAGCTAGCCTCCTGATTCTCCTATCTCAGCCCCCTGGGTGCGCTCAGCTCAGAAAATGCCCTTCTGAACACATGGCATAGAGAACAGTCTGTGGGTGAGGGGAAGGGCTGAGTGCCAGCCCTCAGGAGCCCAGTGAGCCTGTCATCAAAGGGACACAAATAAAAATCACTTCCCCCAAGTGAGCACACCCAGAAGGGCATGAAGATGGGGCTATGTCTTCATGTGAGGGCACCCCACACCCTGTGTCTGTCTCTGCTCGTGTAGCCTGGCTGTCCTGTGTTAGAGGCTGGGGAGTTTCAGAGGTGGAGAGCAAAGATATGGAGGACGTGGAGTGACGTCTGTTCAGCTGTGAGGAGTGTTTCAGTCCCCAGGCACAGCCTCCCCAGCTGCAGCTGCCCTGGTTGCAGCTTCTCTGGGCAGTTCACACAGGCCTAGACAACAGGGAAACAAGGAACCGGGGTCGGCCCAGCTTTGTCTTTCACACGATGCGGCTCTCTTTCTTCTGAATTGTACAGTTGTTAACAGATGTTGAGGTCTGCCTGACCCACAAGGGGGAAACTGAGTCCTGGAGCCATTGCCTGGGCTGCTGTTCTTCTAGCACTTTTTGTCCCATGCTGCTGAGGTCTGGGCGCAGAGGAGGATAGGCAAGTGGAGCTTGTCTGTTGAATGCTGTGTGGGGCGTCATGCTTGGATTGCTAAGGCAGGTTCTCCATTTCCCAAGCTCAGAGCAGAGGCAGGGCTGGCACCAGATCTGAAAGGCAGATGTTTCACCAACACGTGCTGGGCAAATGAAGGGCCGCTTGGCTCCCAGGAGCCTAACCCTATACCCGCCACTCATTCTGATCATGTGGGGTACTCGAGGGAGCCTTTCCTCATTGTGAGGAGATGGACAGTTTCCAGTTGGAATGGGGAAGAGGAAGCACCCCCAGGCTACCCCCTAACCTGGTGTGAGGGGTCCTAACATCACTCCCATCTTGGAGGTGTGACACTGAGGTTCATAGAAGTGATGTCACTTATCCAGGACCACAGAGCTAAGCATGACTAACCAGGATGCCAGCCTCAATCAGCAGGTCTCCAGGGCAGCGGGGAAGTGGCCCCTGCACTCCAGGCTACCACCTCTGACGGCATTTCGGTCCCCAGGACCTGCAGATAATCAGCACGGATGAGCAGCAGGTGTTCGTGGCCGTACAGGAGTGGAACCAGGTGGACACCTACAACCTGTACCAGTCAGACCTGCGCGGAGTGCGCTACTCGCTGGTGCTGGAGAATGTGCGGAGCTCGAGGCAGGCCGAGGAGAACGTGATCATCGACATCCTGGAGGTAGGCACCAAGCAGGGTAGGAACAGCTGCTCGTGCTCCCCTCCCCCTCCTCCGCGGCCTTCTTCCTAGCCCAGGGGTTACAGATCCCCCCCAAAGCACCAGATATTTCAGGCTTTGGTGCCAATGAGGCTGAATCATAGGGGCTTAAAGACAGAGAGAAGCTGATTTTCTAATGAGGTTCATTGGAACAGTGTTTGCTAACGAGAAGAAGTTCCTAGTGGGATATCTTGCGGAAGTGGAATCAGTCTTTTCGCATGCAAGGCTTCCACGCCAGGTGTGGTCCAAGTGGCCAGCTCTCCTGCAGCTGGGAGAGGCTCTCTCTCTACTGTTCCTCTTCTCCTGCCCCACGGCTCCTCTTTCCTCTCCATGTCCTGAGAAATGGAGTCTGTCACTTCTGGACCACCCCTCCTGCCAGTCCTCACCCCTCCATTGTCCAGATTATCCAGCCTGACCCGCTGTGATATGACCTCGCCCCTACCTGCCTGAGATGTCTGTCCCTGCCTCACCTCGGCAGAGGTCCTGGCCTCACTCACGCCAAGGCCCTGATCCATGCTTCTGGAATCCACGTCAATGCTCTCCACTGATGAGCGTGTCCTGGTCCTCGGGTCCAACGCACAAAAAGTCCATTAAGCACCTGACATGGGCCCGGCCTGGACAGGCCACTCACAATTCTCTCTTTTCTCTTGTGGATTCTATGGCTCAACAGACCACTACTCAGCCCCCCCCCCCCCACATACACACCTCCACCGTCCTTCCGAGACAGACCAGATCTGAGCAGAGAACTCAGAACCTGCCCGGCCACACTGTCCACCAAGATCTTCTCTCACATCTGCCCCAGGCCAGTGGAGACAGCCACAGGCAGACAATGGGCTTTGTCCCTGTGGTTGGGAGGGGACCTCCCAGGTGGAGCGAACCTCCATGTATCTCCCGCTGTCAGCAGCAATGTGGGGCCATTATTCCCAGCAACATGATGAATGTAATCGTTTGTTTGCGAGGAGAGCCCATTTGTCAGTGCTACCTCCCAGCTGGGCCGCAGAGGGACAGGGCTATCCTGCGGGCCTCCCCTAGTGCTCAGGATGTCTCTGGCCACATCTGTGCACTGGAGCAC
This sequence comes from Alexandromys fortis, assembly GCF_014885135.2. Classification (NCBI taxonomy): domain Eukaryota; kingdom Metazoa; phylum Chordata; class Mammalia; order Rodentia; family Cricetidae; genus Alexandromys; species Alexandromys fortis. The sequence continues at coordinate 2,404,740 of NW_026067920.1, forward strand.
TCAGAGGTGTGGCTGTGGCCCCAGGCCAAGCTGAGCAGTGATCGATGGGACATGGACAGGTCCGGTGCGGGAGGTGCTATCCACGCTCTCCATAGACATGCCACGCTCATACTGCAAGTCACTGGCAAGGATTCCTCACCGGCTGCCCATCCTCCAGACCCCTGCCCCCACAAAGAGGATGTCTCTTGGCAGTGTCCTTAAGCCCCCACTATCAATGCTCCACAGTGCAATGCCTTTTCACAAATCTAGGTGGGGGCGCTCCCTGATGGATGGCAAGGTCACCTGGCAGTGGGGCTCCTGTGTTTCCTTCTTGGTCTCCCTTTTTAACTGGTGTGTCCTTCCTAATCGCCCTAATTGATCTCACATTGTAGTTCAGAAGCCCGTAGCTCACTCTGCATAGCTCACTCTCTGGTTTCACAGGTCAGTGTGTATAACTATACCTGTACAATAAGATTTGCAGCCTTTGAGCTGATAAAATTTAGACAGGGATTTTTTAAATTATTTTTTAACTCATACTAATGTAATAAGAGGAAAACTTCAGACATCTGAGTGGGTGAATGTGTTCACGTGACAGACCCATGTGTGTCCGTGGAAATCAAATGGGACATTTACTAAACAGAATGAAGCTCACCCAGCCATCCATCCCTTTCCTGATCCCCAAAGCCCATATCTGTGTGTTGCACACCTGGCAAGGGGGAATCAAGGCTACAGGTGGGCTTGAGGCTGCTACTCCAGAGACAGCATTGCTGTACACTGTCTACAGAGCCCTGTCATGGAGTCCTTGGAAGTGGACTAGGGAGGCAGTTAGGGTCAGACAAGGAAAGCTGTGATGGTGGCCAGAAACTGCATTGCTGGCTTTGAAGATGAAAGAAAAACCCTGACGTCAAAGACTGTCAGTGAGGAACAGACTTCTCCCTACAGCCTCCAGACAGGAGCACACTCCTGACAATGGATTAGAGACTCCAGTCAGAGCTCTGACTACCACAGCTGTAGATGAGAAGTGTGTTGTTTGATGCAATAAATTTGTGATGTTGCAATACCTATAGGAAGTAGAGATACCATCCCTCTGTATACTAGTCTACCCAGCCATTCATTTATCCATCTATCCACTCACCCATCTACTTACCTCCCCAACTAACCATCTACCCATATACTCATCCATTCATCCACATAGCCACCCATCCACTCATTCATTCACGCATCTACTCATCTACTTACACATCCATCCATTCATCCATTATCTGCCCATCAATCCACCCACTCATTCATCTACTCATGCTCTCAACCAACCAACCATCCATCCATCCACTCATCCCCTAACACATCCTCTCATTCACAATTCAACCCATCTGCCCATCCACTTACTCACCTCTCCCACTCATTCATCCTCGTCTACTCATCCATGATCCACCCACCCATCTACACATCAGTTCATCTACCCATTCATCTGTCTACCCATCCACCCATCCACTCATCCACCAGTCCATCCACCCATCCAACCATTCATCGATCCCTTTGCTTAACCACCCATCCACCCACCCATCCATCAATCCACCTATCCATGCATTCATCCACTGATCCACTCAGCCATCTGTCTGTCCATTCACCCACATGCCTTTCCATCTATGTTTCATCCCACCCACCCATCCATCCACCTACCCAGTCCTGGCTCTGTTCCTACGTCTGTAACAGCACCTCTCTGGTGGACTGTCCACCTGCAGACATGCACATCAAGAATGACCACACTGACTTTTCAGACTCCCAGTGCCTGTGTGGAGAGAGCACCGGTGACCTTGGTAACTGTTTCAGCCTAATTAAAATCCTTGGCTCTAGGGTTCTGAGTAAAATGCACAGTTGTCTGAACACCAGTCCCTTGAGCTTTGTGAGCAGCAGCGCCATGATTTACAGGGAGTAGAGATACCTCGGCTGTGCGGCTTAAATGAAGTAGCATCCCTGCTCCTGCCTCACTACCCTAGAAGAGCTCAGTGAATGTGACTTTAAGTCTTTGCCAATAAGGGGCTTGAAGAATAGGATGTTCCTGCAAGGGCACCGCTGAGTTTAATGTGATGAAATGCCCAGCTCTTGTACTTTCTTATGAATCAACGCAGTGGCCACTCTTGGATGTTGCAATCTCAGCTGGCATAAGGCCCCTTGAGAAAAGGAAATGAAAGCCAAGTGGAGTCCTGTCAGTGCATGTCAGGATAAACGGAGACCTTCCCATTGCTTTCTTTTGGGCTGTGGGGCCCCCAAGGAAAGCCGAGGAGTGTTTGCTGTGGCCCAGGACCTGCCCTGCAGGTTCTAATAGACCCAGCAAGTGAGGGAAACCTGGGATCCAGAGTGGGATGGTGAAGGGGGGGTCCTTTCATGAGATACATTGGTTGGTGAGGGGACCAGGGTTCTCCCTGGTATCTGGTGGCCAGAGGTCCTCAGCAAATAGTTCAGTGTCATACAGATCCCCTGACCTGGAGTAGACAGTGCTCTTCCATGCCAAACTGGGACCAGTCTCCGTGTGTCAGACTGCACCCAGGGTGAAGCAAAGCCACATGCAGCATCCTCAGTAGGGGACAGTGCCTGGCTACTGGGGTTCTGGGTGATCTGTGTGGGGCCTTATGGTCCTTCTTGTGTCTCCTCAGGTCAGAGGTGTGAAGGGAGTCTTCTTGGCAAACCAGAAAGTGGACGGCAAGGTGACAACACTCATAACCTATAACAAGGGCCGTGACTGGGATTACCTGAGGCCACCCAGCACTGACATGAATGGGAAGCCCACCAACTGCCAGCCGGTAGGTACCCTGCCCTGTCACACACCTCCAAAAGAGTGGCGCAGATGCCACTGCTAGGGTACACTCGAGACACGCAAGCCACCAGGTTCTGCTAGGCATAGGGATGCACCCAGAGGGAAACATGGACATCATTCTTTTCCATGAAATTACAGTGTGAGAAACTGCCCCAAACCCCAGTCCCTCACTCATTCTCAGCTCCACAGGCCTATCCAGATGGCTCCAGGCCAGGGAGCCACTGACTTCGTTCAACGCCTGCTCCAGGCTAAGTGCCAGTGTGACCCCATGCATGGTGCTAGCAGAGATCCAAGGAACAGTAGGAGCAGAATCTTCCAAGCCTGCTTCTGAGCATCGCTGAATGTTGCTGAGGGCTGGGGTGTGATGGAGGAAGTGTATAGAGTGTCAGGAGCTGCTAAAGGCAGCATTTTCCACAGTCACCAGGTGGCCACCGAGTGTGAGCTGCCCTAAGGAGCAGCTTTGCCTGCACAGGCATGGGCACCATGTCCTGAGTTCTGTTCCACCCCACTCTCAGGTCTCTTCTCCAGACCCCACTGTAGATGGGGAAGGCTCACAGCCCCTGCCCACCTGCATGAGGAATGAATTGTCTGCCATTTATAAAAACCCTCTTGGGTTCAGAGCTGCTGTGACAGGCTGGTTGTGCATCATCTTTGGGAAAGTTAAGCCACATTAATCTGCGCAGGCAACTTTCCACTAAGAGAAGGTTCTTGTCTGCAATTACTCAGCTCAGTGAGGAGGCAGCCTCTGTGAGATTTTGTGTCCCGGAGCAGGGGGATGGTGGCAAGAGAGGAAAGTGGCCAAGCTGCCCAGGCAGGTGGAGATTGCACCGGGGACCAAAGCAAAGTACCTGGAAGCCAGTGGGCTACAGATACATCAATGACAGTCCGAAGCCCTGGTTCCCACCTGAATGCCTGTAGCCTCCATCCAGAGAGGGACAACACAGACTGACTGGTGACCAAGTCCAGGCCTCTAAGCCTGACAGTGTCATTCTCTCAGCCACTCGGGGCTCACAGTTCAGATGGCAGGGACAAGGTTCCTGGGAGTCATGACACCCAGGACTACCTGGGGTCTTTGTCATGGTCTTGGCACATGTGATGATGCTGTCCTTGAGCCAGGGACAGGCTAATGGTGCTTCTCTGCTGCCTTTCTGCTCGTTCTTCTGGTCATGTATTGGCTCCCAGGTCTCTGAGTGGCTTGGTGGGGGATGTCTCCTTCCAACTATGGGGAAGTAGATACACCTATATAACAGAAAGGTTAATCAGATCTCTTAGTGTGTGTGTGTGTGTGTGTGTGTGTGTGTGTGTGTGTGTGTTAGCACGTGAGTGCACATTTACATAAGCACATGTCAAAACCATGGACTAAGGGATGTCTGGGATGTCTTTCTCTGATTTGGCCTTATGTTTTGAGATGGGAGGTCAACAATTGGTTAGACTGGCTGGCCATCAGACTCCTAGGATCCACCTGTCTCCACCCCCTTACGCTAGGACTTCAGGCACACACACAGCTATGCCTGGCCTTGGTGGGCATGCCAGGGATCGACACACAAGTACTTTACCCACCGCACCGTCTCCCATCCCTGGTTAGATCTCTCCTAGCAGGATGAATTTCAGCTGGGAAATGGATTTGAATCTGCTGGTGTCTGGGATTCTAAATGGAAGCCCACAGAAACCTATGTATTCAGAAGCTCCAGCATGTCAGAAATACTTCTAGACAGAGCTGGGGCTGGGGCTGCTGCTTCCCTCTGCATACCCAATGATCCAAGGTTTGAGTTGCTGTACAGTTATGTGGAGGTTCTGCCAGCTCCCACATGTGAGAGGGCTAGAAATGGATAGCTCACCTGCCAGCCACCTTCCTGGGCTTGATGTACAAGTTCCTTGGGGGGTCCTGCTTGCCTCCTGGCCCCATTCTGGGCAGCTTCAGAGGACCTTCCACCTCTGACCCTTGCAGAGCCTGGGCAGGCATGTCAGGCCAGGACTATGGGAAGTCTAGGAATTGAGCCTCAAACCAAGGTGCCGAGTAAAGGTTATGGATGGAAGAATGAATGGATGGATGGATGGATGGATGGATGGATGGATGGATGGATGGATGGATGGATACATGAATGAGAACTGGGGCTGCACAGGCCCCAAGTATCACACACATTCTCTGGCCCAGTGACCCATGTAGTGGCCATGTAGGGAAGCCCATCCCGAGGGGAATCCGGGCCACAAAGCCCCTTCCTTGGGGAAGTTGCAGCCACCTGGAGGCCCTCTCTCAGACCTTGAGTCTCTGTTCTCCAGAAGATCATGTCTAACTGGTCCCTTCTACACTGCTCAGTCCTCTAGGTCCCAGGTAACTCCTGCTGACGTCATCCCCATCCTTTGCATCCATCACCCAGCAGCCGAGTGAGCACAGCTTCCCACACTCTGTCCGTTCTTCCAAGGCACCCCTACCCAGCCTTGGCTGACTAAGGCCACAAGGCAGATCTAGCTGCAGAACTGGTTTTCCTAGGATGCTCTCACCTGCTGACCATCCTTCCTTCTTTTCTCCCCAGCCGGACTGCCACCTGCACCTACACCTGCGCTGGGCAGATAACCCCTATGTTTCAGGCACGGTGCACACCAAGGACACAGCTCCTGGCCTCATCATGGGTGCAGGTGGGTAGCTAGAGCAGCCTTTACAGCCTGAGGGACGCTCCTATCTCAGGGATGGGAACTGAAGGTTATGAGCCTGGGGCCTTGGTGTGTCCATCAAAGGCAGTGTATCTCAGGAGACAGAAGTCCCCTGGAAGCCCTAATGGTGGATGTGGGATGGAGGGAGGGAGGGCTAGATAAATGAGCAGATGTATGCATGGGTGGATGAGCATATAGATAGGCAAGTGGATGGATGGATAGATGGATGGATGGATGATGGATAGACGGATGAATGGATGGATGATGGATAGACATGAATGAATAGATGATGGATGGATGATGGCTAGACGGATGAATGGATAGATGATGGATGGATGATGGATAGACGAATGGATGGATGGATGATGGATGGATGGATAGATGGATGGATGATGGATAATGAATAGACTTGTAGGTACATGGATGTATATTGAATGGATGAATGGATGGAGGGGTGGGCAGTCAGGTGGCTGACGGTTTATCCTGACACAGCCAGCTGGTCCATCAGAAAGGTCCTGTACTTCAGGCCATGGTGGAATTCTGGGGAATCCAGGCCTAGTTTGTGAAGCCATGTGTGTCCTGGGCTGTGAACCTATAGGTTATGCTCCTCACTTGAAGCCTCATTGCTTCCATAGCAGCCCACATGAAGCAGAGCATCTTTGCTCTGGACTGGCAGCGTCTTGGATGGGATGCTGTCTACCTAGATGTCTCTAGGCTAGGGCTCAGCCCCGGGTGCCTGCTTTATCTCCCGCACATCGCGACTGCCCCCTCCACAGGAACTGAATGTGCAGCTGCTGTGTGCTTGCCTTTTTCCCATGCACATGACTTCCAGGACACTGTCCCCAGATACTCATGCAGTCCTCTCATCTCTCAGGGACCACAAGCCCGTGCTGCCCCACCTGGCTCATGTCCTTCAGCCTGACCCCAACCACCATTACACATTTTACCCTCAAGTAACACCTGTGGGCATTCTGAAGCACATGAGCCTGTTCACCTTGGAGCTAGGCTGGATCCTCTTGTGCTGGACTCTGCTGGGTTGAGCTCTTTCTACCCCGAGGGGACCAGCTCAAGCCCAGCAGCCACACTGGGCCACTGTCTGGAAAGGAAGCCAGCCAGGGTGTGCTGTAGGTGATTATGGTTGAAATGCAGGCCTCGGCACAGTTTCCCTTTCTGGGGTCCTTTAGATCTCCATCAGGGGATCTTCCCGGTCTTAGAGCAGTGCAACCTTTTCTGTTGGCCCAGGTAACCTGGGCTCGCAGCTGGTGGAGTATAAAGAGGAAATGTACATCACATCTGACTGTGGGCACACCTGGCGGCAGGTAAGATGCCAGTGGTACCTGGTGTTCGTCAACTCTCCAGGGCTCTCTCTGTTCTATGCCCCTTCTTTCACGGGAACTCTCTAGAGTCCTGAGTGAGATGTCTGCCCCTGACTACCAGCCTCAGAAGCAGCCGAGGCCTCTGCTGAGGGCTAGGACCTATGGGGACGGGGCTAGTCGGGTGTGGGGGTCACTTGCCCAGTGCTCTGTGGCTTCTGCTGAGTATTATACATCCTAGAAGCACTTCACAGCCAGATGTGTCCCCGGGGACATCCGGAGAGGGGGACTGAAGTCCACATTGACCCCTCCTGCTTGGCTTCAAGCTCCTTCGGGCCAAGAGGTTAGAGCAGTGGAGACATAAACAGAAGAAGAGGATGTGAAAAGGGCAGGTGTGGGACCCTGGAGGATGTCCCGTGTGTTTCTGTGATGAGGGGTGTGGCCCAACATAGCAAAGGAAGGAAAGAGAATGAGGAAAGCCTGCCTGTGGGAGCCATCCCCCCAGTAGCAGGACCTGTGCGGCTCCAACCCCCAGCTCCACATGGATGTCATAGCCACTGGTTAGAGGGATGCTGGCTGCCATCAGCCCTTAGCACAGGAACAGTGAGGACACCAACAAGAGGCCTGACAGGCCCCACAGAGCCCATGACACATAGAAGCTGTGGGTTTCTACCCCGAGGGTGCCTCAGGTGGACTCTGCCGTGTGAGCTAGACACTGGCTGCCTTCTGGGGTGGGTGGGGTTCTGGCTGAGTTGATCTGCCAACTTCCCAGAGAGGTGATCTGGCTGTAAGCACTTGAGGAGATGGCCTGAGCATCAGAGTCCAACTGCTTGCAGACAGAGAGTCCTCTTCCGGGTCATCTCCCTCATGCCTGACCATGTAAGTCACCTTCCTGGGAGGCACCAAACACTCACTATGGCACACAAAGCTCACCTGCATCAAAGACAAAGGCCGCTGCTGGTTTAATAAGCTGTACCAAGCAAGGCATCTGCAAAGGGCAGGGGAGATTTATTGCATTAAATATTTCTATTTCGCCAAAGCCAGTGAACCACTGTAGGGTTATTAAAGGTCACCGTCTGTCACCTTCACCAATGGCAGCATTGAAGGACTTCCTCACTCAACAGACATGTGAGGGGTCACTTCTGTGAAACCATTAGCTTAGGTTTCAACTTGGAGGCCTTGGGACCAGGGTAACTGGGTAGGGCTCACAGGTGAGATGCCTGATGGAGCAGCAGCTGTGTGCATACGTGTACACATGCACACGCGTGTGTGTCAGGGAGGAACAGATTGTACAGTGGTTGGAGGCAGTTATAGTCAGGGAGAGGACTGAGGTATCAACAACTCCAGACCAGTAGAGCACTCAGGGCTGCTCTGGTGTTTCCTCCCTGGCCAACGAGGCACTGGCAGATGGAGATGGGTCAGAGGGCCCTAGAGTGACATAAGCCTTAAGCCAGGAGCCACCAGCCAGGCCTGGTGGTGCTCACTGCAACCCCAGCATCTGCAAGGCGGAAGGAGGAGGTTCTTATGCAGGTTCAAGGCCCACCCGGTTGGCAGAGCAAGATCTTGTCTCAAAACTTAGATAACAAAGGGCATGAGCTCCCTGGAATGATCAAAGACCTCATTAACAGTGCTCTATGTCCCTGCTAGGACTCTGAGGGGAACAAAGAAAGGCTGAGCCAGGGATGGGTCTGTGTCTCCTCTCAGCTCTGCATCCCAGGGGCTGCTTAGGATACAGGGAGCTGTAGTATGAGGCCAATCATTTTTTTTTCCTGGATGCTCAGACCTGAAATAATTACACAAAATTGTATTAATTAAAACATTGCTTGGCCAATAGTTTAAGCATATTGCTAGATAGCTTTTATATTTTAAATTAACCTATTTTTAGTATTGTATTTTTACCATGAGGCTCGTGGCCTACCAGCAAGGTTCCAATGGTGGCTTGCGTCTTTCTCCTCTGGCTGCTACATGGCGTCTCACTGACTCTGCCTTCTTTCTCCCAGCATTCAGTTTAGTTTTCCCACCTAGCTCAATTCTGCTAAGCCACTGGCTGAAACAACTTTATTCATTAACCAATAAAAACAACACATCTACAGAAGAACTTCCCACACCAGAGAGCCACAGCGTAGACACTCTCTGAGGCTTCCTCAACAGCTTTCTGATATTGTCCCTGACCAACTTACTGTTGGGCCTAGTTTCCTGGAGTCAGGACCTCTCCCACTCCAGCCAGGGCCCCTGATCATGGGGTACATGCTCTGCAGCCCATATGTGCCAGTCTACTGAAGGACCCACAAGGCCTAGTGTCCTGGAGTGACTGAGGCCCACACCTGGCTCTGCCACTCCCAGCTGTGAGGCCTTGGCATAGCCTTACTGCTGTGGACCCAGCTTCCTATCTGTAAGATAGCACTTGCTCTGGGATATCAGCATGTGGCTGTGACCAACAGAGCTGTCCCTCCTAGGTGGCCCTTGTCAAGATGCCTTTACCTTCCCCCAAAACCCTCAGTGGCCATTCATTCCTTTATCCTCAGAGCATTCATTCACTAATTCATCCATATGGTGGTCATTCATTCATGTATTTGTTGATATGTCAGAGTCTCAGGTACCCAGCTCAGACCTCCACTGAGATGGCCCCAGAGGGCTCAAAGTCATCTGTCTCCCAGTAGCTTCCTGGCTGTAATGGAAGATGTTCCAGACTGTGGGGAAACAAAGTGTGGCCACATCTACCTGGTATCAGAGGTATCAAGGAGCCAGGCTCTGTCACTGCACCCCGCATTGGCCTGGGGTTCATCCTGAACTCACCTCTGAGTACACTGTGCTCCCTATTGCTGGGCCATTTGCTGACCTGAGGTCCTGAGGACAGGATTCTGAGAGAGCACATCACAATTTTCCCTGTCCCCAAGGGTATATAAATTGCCACTGTCTCCAAAGCTCCACTCCTTCCTCGTGCGCTAAGCCATGGGTGGAAATGGGAGTGTTAGAGAGCTGGCATCCCCTCCTGACCAGGCTCTGCTGCCCTTGCTGGGGTCTCACCTGAGAGTCTGTATCACCCCCACAGGTCTTCGAGGAAGAACACCATGTCCTCTACCTGGACCACGGCGGTGTCATTGCTGCCATCAAGGACACATCCATCCCCCTGAAGATCCTCAAGTGAGATCATGGGCAGAGGGCACTTAGCATTCTAGAACAGTTCCCTGGGAGCCTAACACTGGAATGACCCACGCCTTCCAACCTCCTTGAGGTGCCCCAGAGATGGACCCATATTACTCCCAGGCCGAGCAGAGACTACAAAGACTAGTCAGGGTAACATGAAGAGGACTGAGAAGTCCAGGAAGGCACCCTAAGTATCAAGAACCTGTTAGTAGAGGATTGGGGCCAGGGTGTACAGACAAGGGAGCCAGTGGGTACCCAGAAAGGAGTGAGCTAAATTGAGGGCAGGGTAACATTGGTATGCCAGGCAGTCAGTGTCACTGCGGTCTGAAAAAAGAGGTGTATATCTTGGGAGGTAACATCCCTGTAATATTGATCATGTCACTGACTCAGGAACCTGAGTTGGGTTCCTATTGCATGCATTACTGGGTGTTTCCAAGGTTCAGATGTGCCCGCTATTCATAGGAACAGTGCCTGTGTGGTATCCCCGACAATATGTCTAGGGCAGCAGGCCATCCCATTGCTAATTAGTCAGGGATGCCACCTGGTGCTGGCAGGCATCTGCTGCCGTTTCACCTGAAAGAGGGAGGCTGCGGTTCAGCTATGGCCTGGGTGTGGCGATGGTCCCAGAGCTGGCCTCTGCTGGATACGAGTCAGGCCTGAGGGGAGAGAGTCAAAGAAAGGAGTAATCTCATGCCTCTCTGTGAACACTGGTGGCCTTCCACAGGTTCAGCGTGGATGAGGGCCACACTTGGAGCACACACAACTTCACCAGCACCTCCGTGTTCGTGGATGGACTTCTGAGTGAGCCAGGGGACGAGACGCTGGTCATGACGTGAGTGAAACAGGAAGGTGGGAGGAAGACTCAGGTCAGAGCCACCCCAGGTGGGCTGGGTCTGGTCATTCTGAGGTGGCCTCAGACTGGGCCCCTGCTTGTATGCCCGTCACCTCCCTGTCCCAGGCCAGTGACTCCTCTTCTCATCCTGGCCAGCAGGTAGGGCTCTCTATCCCTACCCAGCACACTGACTGGCCAGAAGAGGAACGAAGCTTCATAGGCTTGTCCCTGGCCAGTGCACTCTGTCACCTTTCCAACTTACAGTAGTGAGAACAGTACTTTTCTTGGCCATGTGGCACAACAGGGTTATGCAATGGGAGCCTTATTTGATGCTGGCCCCAAGTGGTCAGGCCAGCCCCCATCCCATAGACTGGTCAGTCAGACAGGGTGACCTCACACTCAGCCTAGAGTGGGCTCTGGCATCCTTGCAGGTGTGGCCTTGCCGTCTGTGGTGTGGACGTGAAGGGCCAGCTGGGCTCTTAGTGGACCTTTGTCTTCCATGAGCTCACGGGATGCTCCCACAGATGTCCATACGGAGGAGCCCTGAGAGAGCCTGACTATCTCCCATCCCTTCATACTCACCCGTGTTGGATGATCATGAGTCTCCCCGTGTCCAGTGGGGTCACGGCTGCGACTCTGAGCTCAGATGGCCGCTTCATAATCAGCTGTGTATGCCATGCTGTCCCTACAGAGCAGGAAGCACTGAGCACAGCAGAGCCGAGGCTAGGTCACCAGGGTGGGGGAGAAGGGGTCTGCCCCTTCAGAAATCTTGCAGCCCATCTAATGTGTAAAGTACATTTATTGAGCACCTATTGTATGCTGACCCTGAGGTCCCAGGAGAGCTAGCTAGGAAACATACCATGGACTTAGGGGCCTCTGAGGATGGATAAAGAAACCTTAACTTCCTATTTAGAAACTGCCATTGTGTTCCCGGCTCCCCGCCAAGATGGCTAGGGACTGTACAGGACATCAGACTGGGTGGTATGTAACTTTTAGGGCACCAGGAAATGAGCTCTAACTAGGCCAGGGGTAGGGGCAGCCTCCTGGGGATGAACAGAAGGTGGATGATGGATGGAATGGGACAGAGGGACATGAAGCAAGCCTTGCACCCTTTCAGGCATAAGAGATAAAGGGTCACGAAGCTACACATTCCTCCTACCTGCCAGGACAGTGGCCTTGTCCTCACTTCCTCAAGAGCTTCGTGCCTGTCTGGTCTCTACCCAGTGTGTGGCCTTGCCTACCTGACCCTCCTGAGATTCTGGGGAGGAGGTGTCCTTCAGTCTACATCACTAATGTACCTGGCTGGACAGCATCTAATGTGTGGTCGGAGCTCAATAAACAAGCTCTCAGTGAAGCCACAACAGCAGACATATGGGTGACAAGGATACAGTGACAACCTCCACATGCCAGGAGCTAAGGAGGGCTGTCAGAGATGGCCAGGCTAAGTGACCCCTACTAGGGACAAGGGACTATTGGCCCAGGAGCTAAGGAGTACTGTCAGAGATGGCCAGGCTAAGTCACCCCTACCAGGGACCAGGGACTGTTGGCCCAGGAGCATCTGTTGCCCTCACTGGCCAGTGACTGTCAAGAAGAAGGCTGGGGAGGTGGTGGGGATTTGGCCTGCATGCTTCTCCTGACTCAGGGTCCCAGAGAGCATCCATAGAGTTCTATGAAGGGTCCATGGAATCCCCTAGAGCATCCATGACCTCTATGAAACCCACAGAGCATCCCAGTGTCCATAGCCCTAGGGAATCCCTACAGAATGTCCATGACTCCTCAGGAGCAGATGGAGTCTCTCCCCCGCAGTCAGACTGCCATGAGGAAACCCATTGTGGTGCTGACCTCACAGCCTCCTTCCTGGGTGACCAGGGGAAAGCCAGGACAAAGGTGGTGTGTGCATCCTCGAACAGCTGAACACGAGGCATGGAAGGCTGAGCTGGTCCAGGTCTCCTTCTACCTGGCTGCCTGGGGGGGTAGGCAGGTTGTTCCTGGTCAGATCCTCCATGATGCTATGACCTGCCAAAGCCCTGCAGGGGCTCGTGCCTCATTCTGTGGGCCATCCGCTTGAAGGCTGTGGCTTGAGGCAGGAAGGGAGGTCACAGACTTGACACTGGTGCTTATCAAGAGAAGCGTTTGGGAAAGTCTAGCTCCCTGACCTGACTGCAGCCTGGCTGCAGCAGACTCAGCCTGGTCCTTGGTCTTTTTGCAAGGACGATGAACAGTTTGCAGGGCTGAACCCACAAAACGGGAAGAAGGGTTGCCAGCAAAGGCGGCAGCCCTGACAGGGCTCTCAGAGCTCCAGAAAGCCAGCATGGTTCCTGTGCCTTAGCTTCTGCAGCCAGGCTCCGCCATGGGGACACCATCCACCCTGGGCACCTCCCTGCTCCGCCTCTCCCCTCACTTCATCTTGCAGTCTGCATTTTGTCGCTGCTTTGGGACATTGGTTCTTTGTGTAGCCAAGGCCCTCAGATCTGGGCCTGGACCCAAATGCAGCTTTCATCCGGGGAAAGCAGCAAAGTTCACAGGCAGGCGATTCATGTTTTAAGTGTCTAAAAAGCTCCCTAAGGTTCCTACGGAGCCTTTCACCAAGCTACGTCTTCAAACAGCTTCCAGTTTCAGTGGACACGGAGATCATTCACACGCCTCAGAGGAGACACGGGCTGGCAGAATGAAAAGCTTTTCTGTCTGAGCCTAGACCAGGACCCAGCCCATATGGCACCTTTATCCTCATCCACCCAAAGGTCATATCTAAGCTGACCGCAATCACTTTATCTGGACATTGTTCACGGCGCTGCCCACAGTTGCTTCCCCCTGCACATCATATGGCAGAGGGGCCCCTAGCCCTGGGCAGTACTGTGAGGGCTCTCAGCCTGGAAGGGCTGTGGGCTGTACATATGGAGGAGCCAGCAGTTCACCTCATAGTATGGCCCACATTTCCTGCTCTCTGTCAAGCAGCCAGTGGCCCTTTGACCTCTCCTGCTAGGACCACTCAACTAGATGAGAGACATTCACAGTGGGAGTTGAGGGTCGGGCTTTCTTCGCAAACAGGAACTGAAAAGCACAGAGTGGATTAGCTGGACCAGCCTGCTTCTCTGTCTGAGCTCAGAATGCAGAGTATGGGACATTCCCATATGGAGGGCTGCATGGCTGTCACACTCAGGCTAATTGGTTATGCATCTTAGTCCAAGCCTCACAAATGTGAGTTGCCAGGCCCAGGTACTGGATTGCCATCCTGGGTGAGTCCCTTCCTTAGCCTGTTTCCTCTCAGAGGTCTGGGGTGATCGGCATGCATCCCTCATAGGATGTGGTAAGCCCTAAAGGGGAGGACAGAAATGTGGTTCCCCCTCTCCTGCTGTCTGTCAAGGCGACAATGGGGCCACGACGAGAGGAATACCAGGTGCCCCCAGACAAGGCCACCATGGCCTGCAGAGAAGGTGGATGGGAGGAGTAGAAGCCAGTGTGGGGCGCTGGTCTCAGCTCACCAAGCTGAGCATGCTTAGGCTCCGTGCATCACTGGGTTTTCTGTGTGTCTGTCCCTCCCTCTGCTCAGTGGGATGCACTGTGCTGTCACACTGACCCTTTCATCCCACTGTCCAAGTCATACACTGACGTCATCTCTCTGGAGTGCCAGCTCTGCCTTGGGTGAACAGCTTGGAGCCCAGTTCCACATGGCAGACCCAGAGAGGCCAGCAGAAAGGCAGGGAGAGCTCAGCTAACACTAGACATGCCTCTGGCCCACACAGACCAAGTGCAAAGCCTGGTGTGGGAGGCTTATGGAAAGAAGGGCCTGGGGCAGCCAAGAAGGCAAGGAGTCTGCCCACCTAAGAGCCTGCTCCTGTCAGGAAGTGGGTTGCATGAGTTGGGCAGATGACCTGTGCTGGTGCAATCAGCAAGCCACAGAGAGCCCTGAGGATGATAACATCAGGCCAGGTGCCGGGGAGGGCACACTTCATCACGGAATCTTCTGGGGCGGGAGAGGTTTCACTGGTGCTAGTACAGGGAACCTGAGTCTGTACACCAGGGACTGATGGCTCTAAAGTGGTCTTCCTTCTTCCTCCCCTCAGGGTCTTTGGTCACATCAGCTTCCGCTCTGACTGGGAGCTGGTCAAGGTGGACTTTCGGCCCTCCTTCCCCCGACAGTGTGGCGAGGATGACTACAGCTCCTGGGACCTCACTGACCTCCAGGTGGGTCAGGTAACCTGCAGTCCTAAGGCCCGTCCCTCCTCCAGGAAATCTCACAGATGCCAACCTCTGGGCATCTTCCCTCCCAGGGATTTTCTGGCCCATTCTTGTGCCTATAACTACTTGATCTATGGCTCTTTATGACCCAAGGGTCTGCAGGGCCTGAGCCCCACCCTCTCAGTATGGAGGTCTCATGACAGGATGTGGGACTCTTCTGCTTGTGGGGAAATTGGCAAAGATGATCTGACGTCAGGGTCTGGGACCATCCGATGTCACAATCCATCATCAGTGTCTAACCTTCACATTCAGGTTGAACAGAACATGAGATCCCCACATCAGCTCTGGTGGACAAGAGAAGCTGATACTTCATTGGGTACCTGGGGACTGTGAGCAGGCCGCTTGCGTGCCACTAAAACAAGAGGGTTTGTAGCCAAGGAAGATCAGAAGCTGGAAGTTTCATAAAGGGAGATACCTGGGGTCAGGCTCTGACTGAGCCTCCACCTGGGACAGTGGCTGAAGTCAGCCAGCAGCCAGATATCTCTGGAAGTGGAGATCCAACATCGAGAGTTCACACATAGAGAATGGCCTGACTAGTGGCTCAATGGCCCTGTGCAGAAACTGGTTTACAAGAGAGTGCTCAGATGGGCCTAGCGAGGGTTCCAGAACCTGATTTGCTATGGCACTTAGAGTTCCTGCCAGTCCTGCCCAATCACTACAAGGGGCCTTGTTATTGGGATCAGGGCAGTACTACTCCAAGCATAGCCTGGGAATCTATTGTGTGTCCGCATGAGCCCTCTGGTCATGGCTCATTCCCAGATGGTCACACACCTGGCCCGTGTAGGCCCAGATGTTCTGTGACCAAGGGCCAGTCATATGGCTTAAGATGAGGGGAGCTGGGCCAGTTGACTGACATGTCAAGTTCTTTTATACCTCAGTTTCCCTGTTTGTCAAAGGGGGCAAATGCCCCATCCCAGCTGCCACCAGGGCAGGAACAACAGGACAAGCCAGTGGTAGCTGTCACCTTCTTCTGCTGGTTCTTCATCGTGGTGTTCTTGCTACAGGGTGATCACTGCATCATGGGCCAGCAGAGAAGTTACCGGAAAAGAAAGCCCACGTCCTGGTGTGTCAAGGGGAGGAGCTTCACATCGGCACTCACATCACGCGTGTGCAAGTGCCGGGACTCTGACTTCCTCTGGTGGGCACTGCGCCTCCCTCCCTCCCTCCCTGCTGCTCCAGCCCCTTTATATCATGTTGATCTTGTTCCCAGAACTGGGGTGGAGGCCACAGTGTCCTTCCAGCATCATGGGATCAAGCTCCGCTCACCTGGTTCCTCTCCTCCCGCTAGGATTATATTCCACTCAGACACATTCACAAAGCCTGTCCCCCCCCCTCCTTACCCTGCACTCTATATTCAGGCCTCTGTGCCCTTTCCAGGGCCATTGGCCCTGGCTGTAGAGCCACTCCTTGCCACCCTCTATCCCCTTACATCCTGTGAGCATCCCTCACTTCCCCAGAAAGACCTCCTGGCTCCACTTCATTTTTATCCTCCTTGTTCCGGAATGAAGCTAGTATGTCTCATCTGTTCTCCTTCGACTGACACAAACCTGTGGATTCGCCCATGTTCCCACAGTTAGGCACGTCTTAGACCTGTGGTGTAAGTTTCTCCACCCTAGCTGTCTCCTCTAATCTCACCTTTTAACCCAGCTTTCCCTTCCCAGTGACTACGGGTTTGAGCGCTCATCTTCCTCTGAGTCCACTGCCAACAAGTGCTCTGCTAACTTCTGGTTCAACCCCTTGTCCCCTCCTGAAGATTGTGTCCTGGGCCAGACCTACACCAGTAGTCTTGGGTAGGTACACCAACCCAGCCAACCAGCCGTATACCTATCTACCCATCCGTCTAGCCTTGCCTTTATCTGTCAGCCAGCTCCAGAAGTGGAGCCCAGGCAAGTCCTGTACTTGCTTCCTGGCAGCTTAGAAGGAGAGACCATGGCCCTGGTGCTGGGCTCAAGTATGCAGGCAGGGCTCGGCAAGTCACCAGACTCACCAGACTGACCCAGTGACCCACAAATCCCATTGAGCTCTTGGGGCCAGTGTCAGGAGAGAACTACCTTGAGTTGGGACAACACAGAGAACAGAGGGGCAGAAGTGGTCCCAAGTATTCCAACTGTTGTGGGACTGAGACCCCAGAACAGCTTCACCCTTCTCTGGTCCTCCTGAGTCTGTCACACTGTACTGTGTTGGTACCAGAGACATTCTAAAGCCTGGGGGACTCTGCTTACACCAGACTTCCAGGAGGAAGCCTTGGTAGATCACTCTCCCAGCCCCTACCCCCAGGTTTCCCTCTGCTGTGCTGTGAGGCCATGACACACAGTAGGTGTTCCTACAGTCTGCTATGGTGGTCATGGACTCTGTGGGATGAGGAAGTGGCAGGCAGGCCCTTCTCCCACTCTGGGGCAAGCTGAATAAACTACTTATAAAATATCAACTTCTTGAAGAAATACCAAGTCCATAGCATCTGTGGACCTTTAACTTTGGTGGGACCCACACGCTCCATGTGATGGGCCTATTTCCTCATCCTTTGTGATAGATTCCTTATTGCTTATCCTGGAGAGCTAGAAGAAACAGGCAGGACCAAGAACTAAATGTGTTAGTCTTGGCTGTATACAGCCTGACATCTATCATCCATCCACTCATCTATCCAACCCCATCTATCTACCCATCCGTCTGTCCGTCTATCCATCCATCTGTCCATCCATCCATCTGTCCACCCATCCATCCACTCATCCTTCCACCCATCTACCCAACCACCCATTTCCATCTATCTCCTATCTATATATTTCTACCATATGTCCATCATTTCATCCCACCCATCTACCCAACCTTAAATCATCTATCCATCCACTCATCCATCCACCCACTCATCCTTATACCCATCTACTTCACCTACCTCCTCTTCATCTATCCATCTATTTATTCCATTAATCTACTAATCTATCCATCATCCACCCATCTACCATCCCACATATCCACCCATCCTCCCACCAATCTATCTACCCATTCTTCTGCCCCCACAAGTACCATCTTTCTAAACTCACGTATTTTTGATACAGTTCCTGCCTGACACTTCAGATAAGAATTCCTGCTTGCCAAGCCCTGGTGGGGCTGCCAACGAGGCCATTGTGCCATGGTTGGATGATCGGGTGGATAGATGGGTAGTGGATAGGTGGATCTATCCCAAGAGGAACAGCATGCTTGCTTATGGTTACCCAGGAAGCCAAGGCTGAGCCCATCTCAGCCAGTCAGCCCTCCATAGTTCTCAGCATGACCTTGGATTTAGACCTACTCCTTCTATCATCCTTAGCAAATAAAACAAACAAAAAGCAAAAATAAAAAAAGCAGTTATTAATCTGGGCAATATAATCAGGCCATGGATGCTTCAGCTCTCCAAAGCAGATGGACACAGCCAGCCCCTCCATCCTGATGCTCAGTGCTCCCAGCTTTAAGGTAGACAGAAGCAGCCATGAGGTGGCATGGGGAGCAGGCAGAAAATGCGGCTGTAGAGGTTGGAGCCTTGAGTTGCTTCAGGAGTGGAGACCATCCCTACCCATCAAACCACTGTCCGTCCTGGACCTGATCCTCCCTCACCCACCCAGGTACCGGAAGGTGGTATCCAATGTGTGCGAAGGTGGTGTGGACCTGCAGCAGAGCCCGGTGCAGCTGCAGTGCCCCCTGACAGCACCCCGGGGCCTGCAGGTGAGCATCCGCGGAGATGCAGTGTCTGTGAGGCCTAGAGAAGATGTGCTGTTTGTGGTGCGGCAGGAACAGGTGAGCATCCACCCTGGGCTGTCGCCGGAAAGGGCAGTTCCAGCCAGGCACACAAGGTTGAGGCTCTGGACGGTTTGGAGCATGGCCACAGAAGCCAGCCTGCCCCTGAGGGTGGGGGCCACAGGACCAAAACTGACCTCTTGGTTCAGACCAGCATTTGAAATGAAACAGATACAAGAGTAAGTGTGTGTCAGATGTTCATCGGGAAATGGGCTCCACATCACACATGTACGTACATGTGAGTGCATGGGTGTGTGTATGTGTATGTGTGTGATCTTGTGTTTATCAAACATTGACACAAAAGCAATACCTCCCCATAGGTGACACTAAACGTCTTTTATTGATTTCTTTCTTCTAATGCTGAGGATGGAACCCAGGGCCTTGTGCAAACTAGAGAAGCCCTCTTCTACTGAGCCACACCCCCAACCCAGTGCCAAAGCAAGTTTAAATCTCTAATTATATTGATTTAGTTGATCTGGAATCCCAACAGAAGCATAAAGGTTTTTTTTTAATGACTTATAATCACACATCCAGAGATAACGCCTTCTGTGTGTATATGGGAATAGATATAAATACAAGTTTATATATATGCACACACAAATATATATGTATTTTTTCTCCACCCAGTCTCCCACTCATTCTATTTTTACTTCAGAACAAGTGTTACAGTCTCTTCTGATTTTAAAAATAATATATGCTCATTGTAGTATATTTAGGAAATACATTTATAATTTTTTTTAAAAAACCACCACACCACCACAGACATAAATATCACCCAAAATTCTGTTCCCGCAGGGAACCGTTGACTTTTCTGTTTCCTTCTGGTTCACAAGACACATCCCCAAACTCTGCTTATAGAAACAGCTAATGATCCCTGCAAGGAGTTTAAAAATGACATTCAGAAAACCTAGAGGCAGAGGGAGGACCCCCTTTCTCCCTGGGGTTCTGGGCAGTCTTCACTCAGAGGCAGAGGAAGAGCCCTTTTTCTCCTCCAGGATTCTGGGCCGTCTCTACTCACAGATCAGAAGGAGTCCAGTTCTTCAGCTAACAGATGTGAAGGCTGATGTGGGGAATTCATGATCATGCCTGCTATACTCAAACATGCTTTAAAAGGTGTCTGGTTTAGAAGCGGAGACATGGTCTCCTGAAAACAGGGAAACTGAGGTTATGGAGGACTCAGACTGGCCATACCGAGTACCTGTATATTAGGCACTCTGATAGCCACTTCCTGTTGGAAGTACAATCTTAAACTGTGCACTCTATAAACTTATATCATTACAGACGAGAAAGCCGGGATGTAAACGGTGACGCCATTCTCACGTAGTTATATGGTAAAAAGGAGGTAGAGATGGCGCTGTGCCCTCTAGAGGCCTCTGGACTCCAAGCAGACATTGGCCAAGGCTGTGGTCCCCAGGCCTAAGCTATACATCTCCTCTCTCTCTCTCTCTCTCTCTCTCTCTCTCTCTCTCTCTCTCTCTCTCTCTCTCTCTCTCCTTTCCCTTCCCTCATCTCCCCTCCCCCTCTCTCTGTCTCTCTCTGTCTGTCTGTCTGTCTGTCTGTCTGTCTCTGTCTGTCTCTGTCTCTCTCTCCCCTCTTTCTCCCCCCCCCCCCTCAGGTGTCACCTCCTGCCCAGGTCCTCTCACAACTGAGATAGCCCTAAGGTTCGTTTGAGCCTTCAGGCAGCCCT
Source organism: Alexandromys fortis (assembly GCF_014885135.2). Classification (NCBI taxonomy): domain Eukaryota; kingdom Metazoa; phylum Chordata; class Mammalia; order Rodentia; family Cricetidae; genus Alexandromys; species Alexandromys fortis. The sequence goes on from NW_026067920.1 coordinate 2,425,172, forward strand.
GAGTCAGGACTGGGTATTTCTTTAGTAGAGATGTGTTGGGATGACAGGACAGAGGCCCTGGTCAGCCTGGGGCTCCCTGAACCCCCAGCTCTCTAATTTAAAGCCCTCAAATTCCTGGTCAGACATCCCAGAAACATGGCCATCTGCTGCCCCCTAAAGCCTGAAAGTGGAAACTACAGCACATCTGCAGATGACCAGAGGACCGAGCATCTTCGGAACCCTTGCTGGGCTTGCTTGTTAGAGTGGGCAGAGTTACGGGGAGCAGCACAAAGATGCCTTGAAATAGGGAATCCTGGGACAACGCAGGCCTTAGAGGGAAGAGAGTAGGGGCATGGGACTGAGGGTAGGCACATGCACACTTACACTGTGACACAAACTCCCTTACACACTCATAGACACTTACAGGCACAGTGTGCACTCCTCTACCACACACACCGACTCTTACACGCCACTGGACTTGGAAGCAGGGCTGGGTACAGGAAACATGAGTTTTCTAAGTATCTAAGAATTCACAGCGTAGGGGGATGGAGGCCAGGAACAGACCCATAGACACCTGCCTGCTCTCGACAGGTGCAGAACAGCCTGGGAGAGGTGGCGTCTCTCCACCCAGCAGCAGCCCCTCCCCTCAGCCCTCAGACATGAGCCCAAAATAGATCACACACCTGCAGAAGAAGTGGGAAAGTGTAGACTTTTAGGACCCACAGCGAAGCCAGCTCAGACGCAGGCTGGAAGTCCTCCTCATGGCTGGGGCTCCAGGCTATACAAGAAAACCCTGGTGTGCCAGCGCCATCTAGATTTGGAGCCAGTAAAACTGTCAAGAAGATAAAGGCAGTTATAGACCAGAGGGCGTTTGTTGGCACAGCCCAGTGGGCAGTAGAGCAGGACTGTGCAAAGGATTCCCGTCAACAGATGAGCCAACCAATTTGAAAATGAGCAAGAAATATGAGGAGACGGTGCATGTAGCAGGCTGCACGGGTGGCGAGCAAGCACGTGGGACGATGTACGTGTGCTGTGAAGGATGGGGACCTCAAAACCACAGGCAGACACACCCACTTCCTGAATGCTACCCAGAACTTGCCCCCTCATAGGAATGACTTGGGTGAGGACATTCTCCTTGATCCTCACCCAACCCTGCCAGGAGAGCAATAGGGGGAGAGAGTCCATCTCCAGAGCCTGGACCCCTGAAAGCCTCAGTCTTGCAACCTACAAAATGGGCACATGAAGGACCATCTATTCTGGGTTCTGGGAATGCCCCCCAACAAAGCTTCAGCCAGATTCTGGACATTCTGGGGGCCCCTTGACTCATGGCTGCACTTACTAGGATCTGTCTCTGTGCCCAAACAATCCTCTCCTGGTGTTCAAGTCACCACTGTTTTTTCTTCAAATATCCTGCCCATGGGTTTTTTGCACTCCATGCCCCATTGTGACCTCCTTTTGATGACTTGCATCTTCAGATTTATGTTAAATGTCCATTTCAGAGGGTTCCAACCCAGTATAGTGTATTCAGGAGAAAGTTAAATGAGCATAATTTATATATAAATGTCCTTAGCTTTTGAGGTCTGGAGGGTGTAAGTTAGGAAGATTGCTGATGGCTAGAGAGGGGTGACCAGGGGAGCGGGAGAGTGTGAGGAAGGAGGGAGAAAGGCAGGCAGACTGGGGAGGAGAACTTGAATATGAATGCAAGAACTCCATCTATCGTGGGCTTGAGAGTCAGGGTCAGCTTGCATGCGGAGTTCAATACCACTCGGGGACAAAGTTACAGGATCCCCTTCCTGCCTGCTCACACAGTTAAGTCTCATTCCTGGCACAGTGTGAGATGAAATGAGAAACAGGAGCCACCTTGTCATAGAAAGACAGTTGTGTCTTCTTTGCGGTGGTTCCCTGAAGAGACCTCATGGTAGTGACCAAAGCCTTCTCCATTTCCTCAATCTCCTTCCCAGCCCCATGGCTTGGCTCAGGCTCAGGCGTCCCCCTGGGCCCCACACAGCCTTTATCACCCATGGGTGTTCTGTTCTAAAGGAGATCCCAGCCTTGGTTCCAGGAGCTGCCTCCTAGCTCAGCCTGCTGTAGGCTGGAGCTCTGAAAGCAGTGCCAACCTGCTGTCTGTGGCCCCATAGAGCCTGCAGGAAGAGGGAACAGGAGGAGCAAGGGACAGGAGGAATGGGCACCTAGCCCCAGACCCTCACCTTGAGAGTCACTCCTAAGTGACCCTGTGGTATTTCCCTACAGGGTGATGTCCTGACCACTAAGTATCAAGTGGATCTTGGGGATGGCTTCAAGGCCATGTACGTGAACCTCACTCTGACAGGAGAGCCCATCCGGCACCACTACGAGAATCCTGGCATCTACCGTGTGTCTGTCAGGGCTGAGAACATGGCAGGCCACGACGAGGCTGTGCTCTTTGTCCAGGTCAACTGTAAGTCCACTGCTCCTTTGAGGCTGTTGTACCTCCTGTGGAATGGAGATCTGGGCTATGGGAAAGCACAGGGGGAATCTTGAGAGGTTGCTACAGGTCCTCAGGCCATGAACAGAAAGGCAGGCGGGCTGGGCTCAGACCTGGCCCCAAATTTTATTCACAAAAGTAATGGTGAAGATGGTAAGAGTGGTGGCCAAGGTGCCACAAGTGCTAGGAATGATGTTAGCAATGGTGGTGGTGATAGTGGTGTTGATAGGACTGGCGATGATAGCGATGATGGAGGTGATGCTGTAGGTGGTGATGACAATGGAGGTGATGATGGTGGTGATATTGATGATAATGGTGATGATGATAATTATGACAGTGGTGGTGATGATAATGGTGGTGGTTGCATTAGTTAGTTTTGCATGGCTGTGGCTATAATGCCTGATGGAAACAGCTTAGGAAAATTTAATTTGGCTCACAGTTTTATAGGGCTTCTTTCTATCTATCATAACAAGGAAAGCATGGTATCATCCACAGCAAGAGCAGCGTGTAGGACCCAGTGGCTCCTCACACCACAGTGGTTCAGAAAGCAGAGAATGAGGCTTGAGTGAGCCATTAGGCTGTAACCTCCAGAGGTCTGCCTCCCGTGGTGTCTAGACCAGCCTCCTAAAGGCTCCCCAGCCTCTCTAAAAAGTGCCTCTAGGTGAAAAGTGCAAACTAAAATCATGAACTTAGGGGAGACATTTTAGATTTAAACCACAGTAGCTTACCTCTGGTCCCCAGAAGCACACTGCAAACATCTCTAATGCTAAATGCATTCAGTACAACTTCATGAGTCACCATGGTCTCAGCAGTTCCAACCGTGCTCAAAAGCCTAAGCTCAGAGACTCCATTCATACCAAAGAAATCTCTTAGCAGTCCTTGTGAAAGGCAATTCTCCACTTCCTGTCTACGGTAAACATTACCCCTGAAAAGCAGGAGAAAAGGAAACAGCAAGAAAAGATTTGATCAAAACCAGCCTGCAGCACAGCAAGGAAGCACTGAGTCCCACAGTTCCGCATAGCTCTTGGAGCATGTGCTGGTGTGGTGTCCTCCCCATTTCGGCACACTCTCCTACACACAGCATCCATTCATTGCCTGCAGGTTTCCTCTACCGACTCCCCATGTTTCTGAAACCCATGCTGGGGTCACCAGTGAATCTTAAGACTCACCCTCAGAACTTCATGAATTGCCCCGTCAGAGTCTCCCTGCAGGGGATTCGACCCAGCCATGCACACGTTGTCTGGCTTAAACTCTCCTTTAAAATCTGAGTACAAGCGTGTGTGACCCTGGGACTCTTGCCTTCAGTGTGCCTGAATATCAAGTGCCACTTCTCCAAATCCTTTTTTTTTCCAAACAAGAGCAAAGTCTTAAACCTGCACAGTCAGATTCTGTGACAGCAGCGCCCCCACGTTCCTGCCACCAGTTCTTTTGCTTCTCTGTGCCCACAATACCTGACAGGAAGATCTTGAGGGAGGAGTGTTTACTTTCTCTCAGAGTTTCAGAAGGTTCATCCACGATGGTTGAGAAGCACAGTGGAGGGGTTCAGGAATATGTGGCAGCCAGAGGCTGCTCAGACCGTGGTAGAACAGGGGAGTAGAGACTGAGGTTTTCATTAGGGAGCAAGCAAGCAGCACCACTAGCTGGAGATCAAACATTTAAAACATGGACCAGTGGACACGAACCTTAACATCAGTGGTGATAATGGGAATGGTAGTGGTGATGGGATGGTAAGTGTCGATGCCTGTGATAGGTTGTGGTGAGTGGTGATTGTGAATGATGATGATAATGATGGATGCAGGGTGCTGATGGTGATGCTGATGGGTTGTGATGAGGGGTGGTATTGGCAGTAGTGATGGTGATGGTAGTGGTGATGATAGATGGTGACGGTTGTGTTGGTGATCATGGTGATGGAGGTAGTGATGATGGTGGTGATGGGGATCATGGTGCTGATGGTAGTGATGATGATGGTGATGGGGGGCATGGCAGTGATGATGGTGGTGGTGATGATGTTGGTGGTGATGGGGATCATGGTACTGATGGTAGTGATGATGATGGTGATGGGGATCATGGTGCTGATGGTAGTGATGATGGTGGTAGTAGTGATGGCCCCAATGACTCTGATGGAAACAATGACTAGTAAGCAATCAATGAAAGGGTCTGTGCCTGACTCTCCCCTAACCCTGAACTTCTGGGGACTCTTCAGCCCCCCTGCAGGCCCTCTACCTCGAGGTAGTCCCTGTCATTGGCATCAACCAGGAGGTGAACCTCACAGCTGTACTGCTGCCCATGAACCCCAACCTCACTGTCTTCTACTGGTGGATTGGCCACAGCTTGCAGGTGCGCCCTACCCCCCCTCCTGGTTCTCCCTCCCATAAATTGCCGTCTGGTGTGTTGGGGGGGGGGCAAGGTATTGCTCTTAGTACCTGGCCTCAGGGCACAGTGTGGGACCACTGGAAGGGACAGATCCTGGCCTTTCTTCACTCAATACCCGCCCCAAGCATTGGCTTGGGTACCTCTGAAAAGTCCCTGGATAGTTCTGTGAAAGACATGGAACACAGTTGGCTGGAAGTTCGGGTATGGCATGTGTCACTTTAGGCTCAGGGGAGGCTTTCCTTAGCAGAGTGGTGAGGGAAGGCATCACTGCAAGGCATAGAACTTGGCCTCACTCATACTGTTGTATACTGTGAGCCATGGGGAGTCATGATCAGTTCTTGAAAAGGAGACACAACGAGGCCACAGTGCATATGATGAGGGAGCGAGCAAGAATCTCCATCGTTAGGACCTAGGCAGGGGCACCCTTTCCTCACTCTGTGTGCAGTAGCCTTACACCTCCACAGACACGCTGACACACAGGGCTAAGAGAAGGGAAGGGCTTCAAGTATAAGGAAGGCCTTGCCTCTTGTAGTGGGGGGCTTATAAAAGTACCAGGGCTCTTGGTTTGAACCTCTGTGTAGCCTTGCCACCTGAATGCCCCAAGCTCCATACTCACCTCCCAGAGCCTTTGCTTATAGAAGGCACAGCTTGACCTGTTACCCAGGTGATACCACTCACCCATGATGAGACTATCTGCCTCCTGCCACAGGGCAGGGTCTGAGCTCCTGCTGGAATATTACCGTGAGTAGGACAGTGAACTGAACTGGGATGGGACACAGGGCCTGACCTGTGCTGCTTAGGAACCAACAGAAGGCTTTAGATGAGGCCACAGGCAGCCTCTTCTAGAGACTGTCCCATGTTATGTAGGCAGGGCATGCTCCCGGTCCAGCTTGGAGCTAGGGTGGGCTAGCATCCCCCACACCTCCCAGACATTGCCAGTGCAGAAACCTCCAGCCTCCCACTTGCTGTTGAAAGCCAGCACAGTCCCAGGATGGTCCTGACAGTGGACTGTAGCTCTCCATCCTGCCAGACAAGCCTGATCCTGTTTGTCCCCACAGCCTCTGCTTTCCCTGGACAACTCCGTGACAACGCGGTTTACAGATGCTGGGGACGTGCGTGTGACAGTGCAGGCTGCCTGTGGGAACTCGGTACTGCAGGACTCCAGGGTCATCCGTGTCCTGGGTGAGCTATCCCCCTCCTTCCTACACAGGACAGCATGGGTGCACAGCTGGAGAGGGCCTGTCCACTCTTGGGTGGCCCTAGGTTGTACAGGAGTCCAGGCAGATTTGGGTTCTGTGACTGGCTGTATGGCCTTATTGAAGTGCCCCAGACTCTCTGACCTCAGTTTCTCCCCTCTATAAAATGCATAGTGTGTCTTGTGAGACCCGTGGGTCTGTTGCTCAGTGATTTAACAAGAACAGACGAGTGTCCATGTTGCCGTCCCCATGGGCCTCTCCACTTGCCACTCTGAGGATGGTCCTTAAGAGGACCTGGGGATGGTGTTCGCTTTATCTGCACTCTCTGGGGCTGTCAACCCCTCAGTAAAATACTGTGTCTGGAGGAGGAGGGGTCTCCCCAATGCACACTACCCCTTCAGCACACCTGAAGTTCATTCAGCTTAGTCCCTCAGCCGTGGACCACAGACATCAGTCACGTTACCCTGCAGGCTGAGGGATGAGGGTGCCCTGGGCTGGTCCTCCCTTCCCTGCCCACAGCATAGGATGTTGGGTCACAGTTCACAATACACTGTCCCCTGAGCCCTCTGCTCCTCATAGCTATTTCTCTCTGAATAACAGAAAGGAGAAGGAAGCCAGGGGAGGTGACAATATGGGATTAGGACTCCCCTGACTCTAGAACAGAGCTGTGGGCCCTGGGAAATAAAATGTGGGTGACAAGATGGGCCCTCTAATCTCATGGGACTATTGGCATGAGGGGGTGGGTGGCCAGTGGGTTGAAGTAGATGACATCATAGGGTAGAGTTCATGAAGCAGGTGCACGCAATGAATGCCATGCTCCCTCCCCAGATGATAGCCACTGTCACCGTCAGTACATGTCAGGCACTGAGGGCTGAGCAAAAGGAGGGCTCTTATCTTCCAGACACAGAACCTGGTCCGTGGGGGTAGAGGTGAGGCTATCTGGACCATATGGCATTGCTACCTTTTCCAGGGTCCCAGCCACACCCCAGACCTCACAGGCTCCACCCTGTCTCTTCCAGCTCAGTTCCAGGTGGTGCCTCTGCAATTCTCCAGGGACCTGGACACCTTTAACCCCAACACTCCTGAGTGGAGGGAGGACGTGGGGCTGGTGGTCACCCGGCTTCTCTCCAAGGTGCCCTGTGGTTTGAGCTTCAATTCTATCCTGAGCCATGGTGTGGTTTGTAAGCTGAGAAATGAGGGTGGGACAAGGCTGGGGCTGCTTAGGAAGTGGTGGGTTGCCCTGGATCAGACACTCAGAGGGAGGGACAGGACTACATTGCCAGACACCATCAGTTCCTCTCCTCTGACAAGCCAGAGCTCTTAAAGCCACGACCAGTTCCCATCTGTGGGGTGCTTTTTCTGTACTGAACTCCTCAGACATAGAAAAAAAAACATGGGTGATCACTTCTCTCAGGCAACTCATGACAAAGGAAGTGGATTGGAGTGGGCAGTGGAATACCTAAGTCCCTAGATGCCCAGAAAGAAAGAGGCTAGCCCCCTAGCTAAGACTACCACAGGCAGAAATCCACCATGACCACACTTCCTTCATCCTGTGAATGCTGCTGGCGAAAGAGTTCTGGGTAATGAAGGATGAGCAGGAGTTTGGCTCAGTGGATATGGAGTGAAACTCCCAGGAGGCAGAGGGCTCCCCAGGAGCTGAGCTTGGTGAGCTAGGGGCTGCACAGGTATATGGCTAGGGCTGGGCCAGGCTCAGGATGGGAAATGCTTGCAAGGGCAGGCCTGAGCAGGTGGGGCAGCATGAGAGCCATGGCCAGAACCCGAAAGGGCTGAGAGGCAGGAGTGTGGAGCGGGACAGGTGGCCAGGACATACCTACGTCAGGAAGAGAGGGCAGATGTTGCTGCAAACTTAGCTTGTGGCAAAGGATGAGGAACAGAAAAGGATCCAAGCGTCCTGCCTATCCCCACAGGAAACCAGCATCCCTGAGGAGCTGCTGGTGACCGTGGTAAAGCCAGGACTGCCCACCATAGCCGACCTGTATGTGCTCCTGCCCCCTCCCAGGCCCACAAGGAAGAGGAGCCTCACAAGTGACAAGGTATGTCCATGGCCACCTGAGCCCAGGTGTTCCCTGCACGGCAGGGCTGGGTGGCAGAGGGCATAGGTTGAGTCATTCCTGACAAGCACGTCTCCGTGGGACATCACTTGAAGGTTTATTTCTTTCCATTATGCTGTCTGACCTGGGGTACCACCATCTCCTGGCATCCAAGGTTGGTGAGATAGGCAGCTTCCAGGGGAAGGAGGCTAGGCAGCTTGTGGGGATGGTTTCCACTCTCTAACACCATCGTCTGGAGCTGTCATCTGATCTCAGCTTCGCTGCTAGGGGTACTGGGACACACAGGTGAGCACTGTGGAAGACCCTGGGCCTCAGGGCAAACCGGAAGTCGGCTCAGCAATCCTAGGGTATCCTCCATGAAGTGCCTCGACAGGGGGCACCTTGGGGACTGTCATTAGAGAGGCCCCCATACGCTGAGTAGCCTTGTGCCAACTGGCTCCATTCTGAAGGTGAAGACAAGGTCACAGGGACAGTGGTAGCCAGCCAGGCACCCAGGAGGTCGTGGGATGGCCACTCCCTGGTGTCGGTGTGCAGGAGTGTGCTTAGTGTGCGCCTGTAATGAATGTTCAGGGTGCAGATGGAGGCAAAGCCTTCTCTCCTCTGAAGACTGGGATTCTGTGCCCATTACAGCTTCTGGCTCTGCTCAGTGGATCTAGCTAAGATTAAGATCTCAGAGACATAGCCGCATGGACATGAGTGTCATTGGGCACAGTTGGGTTTCCATGCTGGGTCCTGCTCAGTGGCTGACAGGTGGTAACACAAAGATGATGAGGCCTGGACAATCTCTGACGTGGGCTGTGAGCCTCAGCTCTTGGCTGTATCACAGGGGTTGTGTTCCCCCCAGAATTCCCTAACATACCAGCTCCTCTGACTCCCCTCTTAAGAGGAGTGTCCTGCTCTGTCTTGTACTTGTGGTCTTCCACTTCCTGCAAGCTTCACTGACCTACTGACCATTATCAGGGTGGGGACTTCGGGAGTACTCCAGATCTTCCACCTCCCTCCACACACTGAAATCTGTCCTCTGTTCTGTGTTGAAATGAGAGCTGGTTGATAGCGGGACTACCTGCACCATCAGTGGCTCCTAGCAAACCCCACTGGTGGGCTCTCCTGCTATTCCCTGATGAGAACACAGAGGCGTTAGACAGCATTCCTTCCCAGGCCCAGGGGACTCTCCAGTGACCTCCTTTGCTTACAGAGACTGGCAGCCGTGCAGCAGGCACTGAACTCCCATAGGATCAGCTTCATCCTTCGAGGAGGGCTCCGTATCCTGGTGGACCTGAGGGACACACATGAAGGTGACAGACCCATATTGGGTCCTCTCTGGGTCACGGTGGGCATGAGGCCAGGCCAGTGGATGCTGAGAGTGATTATAGGGCTTGTATGAACCTTTATCTGGCCACCAGCAATTCCTCTGCCTGGGGCATCCGTGGCTAGACACAACAACTCTTACACAGCTAGCCCTGGGCCTCACCATCTTGGCATGGTCTGTATGGAGGCAGCCACCACAATCATCAGGAACCTGCCAATTCACTAAAACTAGTACAGAAGGGTGCTGCTCTCCTCTGCAGGAAACCCAGACAAAGTAGGTCCTACTTATAGTAGGACTTCGCCAGGAAAAGAGGCCAACCCTCCAAGGCCACATATCATGTTCTTTATCCTTCATAACCTGCTGTCCACTCAGCCACGTGTGAAAGTCCTGCTGGACAGCATGAAGTGGGCTCATCTAGGCCAGGGCTGGGGACAACCAGCCCACAGCTTCTCCTCTTGCTGTTCTTCTTGTAGGTCCTCAAAGGCCAAGTGGCAGTGGTGGCTACTGGGCTGTGGTGGTCCTCTTTGTCATTGGGCTCTTTGCAGTGGGAGCGTTCATCCTCTACAAGTTCAAAAGGTAAGGCCTCCCAGCAGCCTTGACATGTGGCAAGCCACTCATGGCCCTAGAGGCGGTGGCTTCCACAGGCCATGGAGGAAGGTGGTATGAGTCTTTCTTTCCCTGTGCTGGTGACCAGGAGACTCTCCGTCTCCCTTCTTCTCAGCCTTGTCCTCGTCACAGGTTCAGGGCATCTCTTTCTTCACTAATCCTCCCTGAAGGGTACACTGCTTGCCCTACAGTTGAGGAGGTAGGATTCGAGGAGGCACAATACTGAGCCTAAGGCTGGTGCGACAGGACTGGCCTGTTGTACCTCTGCCTCCCGGCTTCCTACACCTCAGCTATGGCTGCCACAGGGGCTTCCAGTGACCTGAGGGCACCAGAAACTCCAAGGGGGATTGAGAGACCATGTGTCTCCTATACAGACCTTTAAACCCCTCTTCCCTCTGTGGCCCATCCTCACAGTGCACATGGGATAGCTCCATGGATGTTGGGAAGAAGCCATGCCCCTCATCTTCTATGCCAATGTGCTGAGTGGGGCTGATGGCTGGCAGAGCTCAGAGTCCTCTTCATGGGCTCCACTGGGAGGCAGCTCTAGGATGGTGACCATGGGAAGATACAAGCCCACTCGACAGACCCAACTACAAGGATGATGGTGATAGGCATGGTAGTGCTTCCTGGAGGCAGACAGCCACCAACCCCTCTAGCAAGGATACCCTTGGAACACTGTGTTACAGGCCAATGTGACAATACTCTAGTCAGCTCTGTCCCCTAGCACCCTTCATATTACAGGGCCAGGACCTAAATGGCAGGCAGCCCTACGGGTGGCCTAGTTTTGAGCATACCTCAGAGATCTGGCTGGATGCTGTCCTACCACAGGCCCGCCCGCCTCAGTCAGATAAAGGTTTCCCCCTTCATAGCTGTAGTGTTATTGTCTAGAAAAGGGGATGCAAAGGAAGAGGCTGAGGAGGGGAGGAAGAAAAAGCAGCCCACTGAGCAGCATTCTTGCCTTGCATGGCTCCAGGATGGTGGGACATGAGCCCTGGGTGGAGAGACAAGCGGCAGGACCAAGCCCTGGGTCTGGGTGGATGCCCATGGCCAAGCAGATGGATGCTCCTGGACATCTGCATGGGTGGATGTCACTGTCACTGTGAGCATGGATTCTCCTCTAGACTTGGTCCCATCCTGTGTGGGACATGCAGGGCTGTGGGTGGTCAGTCAGAGGCCTGTGGTCCTGCCTGTGGTAGATGAGGCTCATAGCAGGGACAGAGTTCTGGTCCCTGTGGGTGACTGTCAGCCTTGCCCTCCAGACTCTTCAAGTGTCCAGTGGTTCTTCTACAAACTGTCCCGAGGATGCTGCCTGTGGTGCTGGTGGCCCAGAAGACAGGACACTTCCTGCCATGTGCCAAGATGGGGAGGCACCAGATATGTCCAGAGTGAGGCTGGTCCCACATCCTCAGGGCCAAGACCATCATTCTGAACCAGCTCAAGCTTTAAAGTTGGAGGGGAGAGATATGTTGCCATAGAAACAGAGAGCTCAGATGGGGGCCCAAATGCCCAGGCAACCCCAGGGGGAAAGGCAGAGCAGGGCAGAGGAATTCTGAGCAGTCAGTAGAAGGGGACTTTAGAGCTTTAGAGCGTCGTTTTCCTTTCATCCATCTGGGCTTTTCGCGCTGCCTAGCCCGTGGCATTAGGGGCTGGCTCTGTTCTGACTGACGCTGTCCTCAGCACTGGGATGCCAGGTAACAAGCCGCCCAATGTTCCCAAGTCTCACAGCCACCAAAAAAGTCTGTTTCTCCCTGACACCGAGCCCCTTGCGGGGCTGGCAGGACTGTCACTGGTTACTCAGGAGTCTATAGTGACAGGTAGGGCCACCCCCAACATCTAAGTCCATCACTTAGGTGTCCCTTCCTGAAGCGGACGTGACTCATACCCCCTCTGGTCACAGCTAGTTCCTCTCCTACTCAAGGGACCGAATGTGCCTACCTCGACACGCCTCGCTCTCGCCACCACCACTCCCTAGGCCTCAGTCTCTGTGTCTCTGAATGTGCCTATGACCTTTCTATACTTGGCTGGAGTTAGTGGGGCTATTCTCAACACAGTGGGCCCTGCCTGTGGCTCTGAGTCCCAGTCCTAGTGGGGTGGAATGTGCTCTGTCACCCTCTCTGCTTCCCCCCCCCCCCCGGGGCCTGGACTAGAAAGAAAGTGGACAGGGGAGTCTCAGGAAGTCTAGATGGACAGAGTTCAACAACTGCCCCTCAGGACTGCCCCAGCACTGTGTAGGTGTGTATGTGCTTGTGTGCTTGTGCATGCATGCACGCGCGTGCGCACACGTGTGTGTGTGTGTGTGTGTGTGTGTGTGTGTGTGTGTGTGTGTTACTGTCCTGGCTGCCAGGTGCCAGGAGACAAGGAAGCCAGAGCTTCCACAGCCATAGCGTGCCTGGATAAAGAATAGGGAGGTGATTATATGCAGCTAGCGGTGGACAGCACAACGTTGGGTAGGGCACATACTGGAGGGTGGGCTCCCTGGGGAACAGTCTTGGGTGGCACTGTCTACACCATGCCCACAAGGGACTTGGGACCAAGGACTCATTCAAAGCGGAGCTGTATCTCTGGCCAGCAGGAAACGCCCGGGCAGGACGGTGTACGCCCAGATGCACAACGAGAAGGAACAGGAGATGACAAGTCCCGTGAGCCACAGCGAGGACGCCCAGAGCACCATGCAGGGTACGAGGCGGGGCATGGGGACCCTGCTGCTCCCACCACCAAGGGGTCCATCAGAGCCCAAGGGGCACAGACCCGGCCAGCCCTGCTAGAGGGTGTCTCTGGGCCATGAGTTCTGCCACAATAGAGAGCCCCGGGCCAACAGGGTGAAGTCAGAGGCTGCCTGAGGGCACCCTCCTGCGAGAGTGGGTGGTCAGCCTGAAGAGCCCTCATAGAGGCAGGGAGCTCCCTCCCAGGAGCGTGAGACTGCCCCACCCCCATCTGCCCTCGCACTCCCATTAGCTGTTTACTGAAACGCAGAGTTCAAAAGCATTGTCCATATGGACCCTGAGAACAGCGCGTTACCGTTTACACAGGCTTTCCGCCAAGGTAATTCCCTTCCTGTCATGCCCGCAGGGAGAGGACCAGACCTGGCACCTTGGCTGTGCCCCTCCTCCCCGTCTCCCTTATGTCATTTTCTCTGTTCTGTGGCTCCTTGGCTGGTACAGTGCCCAGGTGTAACCAGAGCCCTACTACCTGAATCTCTGTCCCACACAGACCCCACCCATAGCCCTTTGGTGTGGGTGGGTACCTCTGCCTACCCACCCTTAGTGGCTGTGAGCACTCTGCAGAGAGTGGCACACGGCAAGGCTCTGTACAGGTTAGCTGTCGCAGGCATTCACCTGAAAGACCTGTATCCCAGTCTGTTGGCCCCCACCTTGAGAATTAGTGACCCAGCAAAGTCTTCAGTCACCCAAGGTGGCACAAGGGCAATCTGATCCCATCCTGCATCCTCCAGGCCTTCTGAGCACGAGGGGCAGCTTCCCCAGCCCTTCCAGCCACTTCCCACATCTGCCAGCCCAGGGCATTGATCAGAGGATGGATGTGCAGCCTCTGCAGCCCTCAGCATCATTGACTTACTGAGCACTCAGGAGGTCCCAGACCTAGGACTTCTGGTCATTGTCTGACCCTGGGAGAAGCAGCTGCTTCAGTGTTTGCAGATGGGTAGCTGGAACTTGGCCTTGGAGATGCTCGTGTGACAAGAGGGAGCGGGAGGAAGATAGCCTTGTGCATAGCCTTATGCTTAACTTTGTGCTTTGCAGCCAAGTGCTGCCCAGATAACCAGGCCCCGCTCTCATGCAAGGAAATCATAGCCTCCGCTAGGAGGGTGTGGGGGTCGCAGGAAGACAGTAGTCCACTATCCCTCAGCCACATGCAACATGTAAGCACCTAGTAATAGTGCCAGGACACTGTTAATGGGGACCTTGGTGTGGACTAGACACTGCTTATGACAGTCCTTCTCCATGGTGCCCTGGCAACTGATGGTACAGAAGATTAACTGGGGCCAGTGAGGTGGAGGCTCTGATGGAGAGTCACACGGATAGCTAGATACAGCCCCCGAGCTGGCCCCCACAGCCTGGGTAGCACCAGCCCCTCCCCATGACTAGCACCATCTGTTTTGTGCACACAGCAAGAGAGGGGGACAGCTGTGGTGAACATCCCCTGGTCTCACAATGCAGCCCATGCGGGGACATCTATTAACTTGTCTTTGACAATCACTGTGTTCCCTCTCTCCCCCTGTGACCCCCCCCATCTCCCTCCCTGTCTCCTGGTCTATACCTCACACCACAGTGCTTTTTGCCGAGAGGGGGCAGAGCCTCAGCCCTTCCTGCGCCCCCTTGCTGCCGATGCCAGGGTTAGCCCTCACGCAGGTCAGTGAGTGCCTCACTGCACAGCCCTCTGGACCACTGCTTGTGGTGGCACCTGGCACTTTCTTCCCTCCTGTCACCACCTAGGACACTGGAGACCCCACCCCCACCCTGCACCAGGCACAGGGGATGCCTCAGTGCCCACTGCATGTTGGCCCCAGGTGCATCTGAGGTCACGTGTGTTCCTGTGTGGTCTGTTTCCCACCATCTCCACTAATGGGCTGCCTCCTTCTGTTCCCTAGGCAACCACTCGGGTGTGGTCCTGAGCATCAACTCTCGTGAGATGCACAGCTACCTGGTGGGCTGATGGCACCAGCTGGCCAGGACACTCTCTTCCTGCTTCCTCCACAGAGGGCGCAGGACCACCAGTGCAGCTGGAATGACGTCCCCCCTGAGACCCGTGGAAAGGCCATTTCCTCTAGCTGTCCCCACTCAGAGGACAGACACCTCTCCCTGTCAGCCCCAGCTGGCCCATGGGGTCCTGGGGCAGCCGACTCATGACCCACCTGGACACACGCCTGTGGTGCCACACCAAGTCCCCACCCTTGACTCTGAGGCATCACAGCCCTCAGACCTGAACATGCTGCCCTGGCCTGGTTTCTCCCAGCCCATTCCTGGGGTGACCCCACAGCTGCCCCCAACACCAGACTTGCAGACCTGTCAGCCCAGGCCCACAGTCCCTGCAGAGGACCCCAGAGCCAGGAAGTCTACAGGCCAAGCCTGCTCAGCATCCCCCTCCAGGCGGCCACTCTCCCCACTGCAGGGTTAATACCTGCCTCGGTAGAGGGTAGAGCTATTTGAGTCTGGGGGCTCTTTCTTTTAACTTTCTGTTTTCAAGGCCAGGCAATAGAAGCCATCTAAGACCTGTCAGAATCCCACTCTCAGAAACCCTTATTTAGGATGCCCAGGACTGGGTTTAGAGGGGCAAAGATTCTCTGGTTTTCCCTCAGGGCTATGGGGCGGGGGTGGGGAGGGACAAGAAAGGAACGGACCCTTACATGCAGTTCTTGCTCAGCCTTCCACTGCCTCTAGGTTGATGACTCTGGCTTCCACCAGACCTGGGCTCTAAAAGAGTCCACGGGCCCCAGAAAGACACATGAGCTGCATGCATCTGGCTTTGATGCCTTACGGTTGGAGAGACCCATGTAGAGCCAATGAGAAGAGGTGTGGGAGGGCAGTGTCTCCTGGTAAAATGAAGTAGAGGACCCAGAGACTGGTGACATTTTCAGGGTCGTAGAAAGCAAGCAGCGGAGGTGGCTCTGAGGTCAGCTCTCTGCTCCTACCCTGCAGGGTGCCCGCTGCTGTCTGCTCCCACTCCCGGGTCAGGGGCCCAGCACAGGCTGACGCTGTGAGCTGGCACAATTCACCTTTTGCCTTGAAGCTGAAGTCAGTACCCCTTCCCCCTCCCCTCCTCTTCCCTCTTCCCACCTCCAGACTCTTGTTGCCCCATCAGAACCCAGGCCTAGACCAAGGCCCGGGTGTCTCTACACCTTCTGCTGCTGCTTGGTGCATCCATCAGCACCCACCAGTTCTCCCTGAACAAGAGATGTGGCCTATAGAAGAGGAGAGGGCTACGACAGACCCTCACGCAGGACAGCTCCAGAACTTGGTCTCTGTTAGGGGATGGGCTGAGTGTCTAAACGTTCATATCACAGACAGGACAGCATAGACCAAGGCAACTTTGTGGGGCACAAAGATGGTCTTTGGACGGTCCCAATTGTACCCCAGCATCCCTCATTTCCTGCCACTCTCTAGGGCTTAGGGGTCTCTCCAGCGGTGACTGTAGGCTGCCCTCCTTGTGAGGGGCTACAGATGGGAACCTAGTACTAGTGAAGGCAGCGACACCATAGGAATTTTGCCCCTCAGACCTTCTTGCTGTTCCAAAAGAAACCCAAGTAGAGCCCTTTCCTCCCATCCATGTCCCCACGTCCTTGTTTTCCCAGTGTCACACAAAAGATGCTCATGCGCCACACAGTCCCCACCACATCCAAAGTCAGCACAGAACCCCTGGACATAGCCCCCCACTTTAGCTCACCAGTGCCTGGAGTACCGGCTATAGGTCTTTGCCTTTGGTGAGCACGTGTTGCCCCTCTCTCAGACACTTGGGTAGGCTTTCCCTAGCTATTTGGATTTCATGTTACTGTTTCTCTTAAGGACATTTGGAGTGTGTAGACCCAGAAGCTTCCCTGGTTCTCATCTCCATAACTGCAGGCCACTATGCAGGCACGGGGTTCCCCTGCTCATTAGCTGAGGTGCCATGCATTGTACAGCCAGGGGCAAAAGCACCCACTGGCAGCCTAGATGCTAGCTACCAGCTCAGGGGCTCATGTCACTCTCCACTGGGCCCTGTGCATACCTGGCATGTGGGCATAGCAGAGGTGATGAATTCTTTGTTTTTCCTTTCTAAAAAAAAAAAAAAGAAAAAATCCAATAAATCATTTGTGATGCTTTTAACAAAGATTAAATCAACAGGGTCTGTGTCTGCCTTAGTGTGAAGAGCTGCTTTCTGTTTTACATATACAGACACCTCAAGCAGATACATCACCCCGTCACACACCATATCACATGTATACCGCCCCACAAATCACAGCACAGCACAACACATACCAAGCCAACATGGTCCGCATCTGCCTTAGTATGAAGACATGTTTACTGCCTATCTATGCATACTTCACACCACGATTTGCACCACACACATACCATGCCACATGCCACACAGAGAGTGGGGGTGTATTCCCTTGGTAGGGGAAGGGCCTAAGGCTGGAAGTCCCTAAACAGACACTGACCTGGGATTTTACAGGGCCCTTGGGTACTCCCCTTTTCTCTATCGGACCCTATTCAGAAACATGCCTCCCATGCCTTCCCGCTGTTTCCTCTCACAGTGACCTCTGGGAGCGAGAAGAGGCCATCACAGACAGCCTGCTTTGGATGTTCTAGTTTACCTATGTCTGCCTAGCTCTTGTTCCTTCCCCGCATCTTTTGTGAGATGTACACAAAATGTTGTCATGGCTGGGGGAGGGACAATGGCCGCTCTAATTGGTCTATGTTGAGAGAAGACAGTGCTGAGGGAGGTTTCAATCCAAGAAAGAGAAGATTCCATGGCTTTACTGAATGAGAGAACAGGTGACTGACTCTCTACAGATGTGCCGCAAAGCGCGCTAAAGCCTAGCTGACCTTGGATTGGGGCAGGGCTGGGGGATATTCTCCCTTTTAATCCCTCTGGCCATAGCATTACCATAGCCTCCAGGGAAGAAGACAGGACACCTACATCAGTTACTCCAGTCTGGAACTGTGAAATATTTGGATAAAACTTGGGCAAAAGCCAAACATTTAAATAAATAAACTTGGATTCGATGTATATTTTCATTTTTAAGACAGTCCTTGTAATTGTTACAGAAAGTAGCCCAATAACTCAATTGATCTAGGCAGAAGTTTAACAGCAATGTGCTGAAGTTTGAGCTTTTACAAACCTTCTATAATGTTCTCAGACCTTCATAACCGGCTTCCTTTCCAGTTTTCTTTCCTACTCTGGAAAAATACTCAGTCATATTATAAGAAGCCAGGACATTAACAGACCAGCACTCAACAAGCCCATCTGTGACAGTCTTTCGCAAATTGACATGGCAACTATTTGGCTTAGAAGATAGTGCTGTATAACAACCCCTTAGCGAAAAAAAAAAAAGTAGAATCCAAACTGCATAGGTAATACATTCATAATTACCTGTGTAAACTGTGGGTGTTTTAGGGTTTCTATTTCTGTGAAAAGACACTATTTCCTTATAAAGGAAAACATTTAATGAGGGTGGCTTGGTTACAGTTCAGAGGTTTAGTCTATTGTCATCATGGCGGGAAGCAAGGCAGCATGCAGGCAGACACGGTGCTGGAGAAGCTGAGAGTACTTACATCTTGACCCACAGGCAACAGGAAGTGGCTTGAGACACTGGGCGTGGCTTGAGCATAAATGAAACCTCAAAGCCTGCCTCCACAGTGACACACTTCCTCCAAGAAGACCATACCCACTCCAACAAAGCCACACCTCCTAATAGTGCCACTCCTTATGAGTTTATGGGGACAGTTACATTCAAGCTACCACAGTGCGACATGGTAAAGTTCCAGTAAACCCTATAGGAAACGCAAGGCAGTCTTCACACAAAACCCAGAGAGAAGTCCCATAACCAAGCTTCTGGTTCTGAAGGAGTATAAGTAGTAGATATAGATAAAGTTTTTAATCATATATTGTAATAGTCACAGTTCCCTCATTATTTGGCTCTTTGTGGTTCTCCTTTATCCCTGTCACAGAGCTGGAGGGCCATCTGGACTCAGGAGAGGTGGTATTGGAGGACATCGAGATAAAAAATGCTTGGGTCTGAAATGGGAAATCCAGACTCCATCTCCAGAGCCAGCCTTCAGGCAGCTCAAATAGTGCACGACAAGTTAATGTAATCGCAAAAGCCATTGTTCCTCTGTAAAACTGAACCCAGTGGTTTACACTGGGCAAGAGACTCACTGTTAAGTCTAGTGTAACTTAAGTCCCTGGCTGGACTTGGGGTGACCAACTGCTTGGAGACCTGTAACACCCCCTTTTATCTTAAGGACTCACTAACTAGAGGGCTCTGTGACTATAGACGAGTCTGAATTCTCCCACCATCTCCTGCAAAGGGAAACATCTCAGGGGATGCTGGGGCTGTGCCTCCTGACAAAAGAAAATCGGGTTTTCTTGCCTAGGAATCTAATTCTGCCCAGGATTGAAAGGGTATCCAAGGGACAACTGTGGAGAAATTTTGAAGCCAACTTGTCCCATCTGCGATGAGGTGGAAGAGAGAGACGGTTTGGGTCAGAGTTGCCCTCTCCCTCCCTACCCAAATTCTCTAGTCCACTGGATGGGCGGGTCCAGTCTGTCACCAGGGAGGAGCTAGTGCAGTCCAGCCTGTCCTGGGAGGAGGTTGGACTGAAGTCCACACCTGCTGTGGTTCAGTCCCTGCCATTTCCTGGTTTTCTCCTTTGGTCTTCAACAGGGTCAAATTGCCATTCTGTCCCCAACTGTGGGGACTTGGGCCCAGGTCCCTAGAGCCTCATTGTTATTCAAGACATTGATGCCACCAGTTCTCAAAACATTTGATTTACCATAAACCACAGAAGCTTCAAGGGGCACAGAAGCACCACTTGCCATGTTCTCTCTGCAGCTGCTCTGCTGATCCTATTACCACGGTGAAGACATTTCCAGTGGGCAGTAACTCAGCCACATTCACAGAGCTGGAGACAGAGTCAAATGCAAGGAGGAGGCAGGGAGCCTCCTGCCCATCAGCCCATTGTACAAATGGGGATGTACTAGGGGAAGCCCAGGAGCCAAGATTTGTGAACCTCATTCTGGGATCCACCCACCTGTCAATTCAAAAATTCTTCAAGTGTCAATCATTTGCAGAAATCCCAGAGGAACAATTTGCATTGCGTATGTTCTGGTTCTGAGAGGGAAGATCCAGGACGCAGAGTTAAAACCAGAAAAACTCAGTATTGGGGGAACAAATGACCCCTGATAGTCAGTCGGTGCTTCCCTCAGAATGGCTATAAGCCAGGCCTGTTATCAGCCACAACTGCCAGGCAGGGTTGACACTCTGCACAGGTTTACATCTAGCTGGGCCCCAGGTGAGCAGGCTGGAGGCCTTAGGCGAGAAAACTCCTGGGTATGCAAGTTTCACACCTGTGACATGGCCCAGAGTCTGGTATCACCCAGTTGAAACAGGTTACATGCAGCTCACGGGTTCTTTTTAACTCAGGCAGCAAGATTTCAAACACGTGCTGAGTCCAATCCAGCCATTGCTATTTGTCATCTACCTCATCATTTCAGCAGGAACCAGCCATCCACATCCACCCTCCCGATTACATCTCTAAAGAGAGGGTGGATCCTCACAGCCAGAGGCCTAAAGCCACCCTCGAAGGAGCAGCCATTATTTAACTGGGAGGAAGCATCATAGTCCCAAGCATCATCCGGGTAGGTGACGATCACGACACAGCTTGTAGACATCTGAAAGGATACGCTTCACCACTAGGAGAACAATATCCTCCAACCTCCATAGAGCCCAGGGTATAGTGGCCAGCCCAGGGACCAGCCAAGAGTGTGGTATCTGAGGTCGTAAAGCAGCATTGGGAAATGCGGCAGTAGTGGAGCAAGATGCTAAGCTCTATCTTAACTACAGGATCGAAACTCAGCCTAGATACTCAGAGCCCAGCAACCTTATTTCAGAGCCCCAGAGCCTCACCCATTCTTGTGCTCTTGACCCTCCGACATCCCTGCTGTGGCCGAACCCCTCTGTCACCTCTGGGTTTTTCCCAAAGGTACTTCCTTTTGTGATAACACATGGCAGAAACGGAAGTGCTTAGGAAGCACAGGAATGTGTAACAGCGTATCGAGCTTCACCCAGTAAAACCCGGTCCATCTGATTCTCAGTCTGTGCCTGGACCTGCTCACAACCCTGGAGACTTCCTGCTTCTGATTACTATTTCACATGAAAGATCACTCACTGCTTTATCCTCCAGTTTATATTTAGACCAAGACTGTGTACAGGAAAATATCAGGTGCTCTTTCCTTCTTCTTTTTTAAATTTTTTTTTATTTATTTTTTCAAGATGGTGTTTCTCTGTGTAGCTGTGGCTGTCCTGGAACTCACTCTGTAGACCAGCTGGCCTCAAGCTCACAGAGATCCTCCTGCCTCTGCCTCCCCAGTGCTAGGATTAAAGGCATGTGCTACCATGCTGGGCAGCAGGTGTTCTTAAGACCTGTGGAACGAAGAGTTCCTAGGGGGTTCTGCTGTTGCTGCCCGTCTTTAGACAAAGGAAGATATATCAGAGCCTATCCCAGATCTTCTTTTTATCCCTCTCCACAGGGTCCTTTGGAGATTTTACTTACATGGACTTAGGTACCTGCATTCTCTCCTTCCTTATTAAAGACCATGAAAGTAGGCGAGTCTGTTTAGATGTCTGTCCTCACAGATGTGCCTGGGACCCTAATGAATTACTAGATCTCATCTTGCCTGTATAGGACCCATCACTCAAAAAAGTGTTTGAAATGTTTGACCTTTTTCTCAAATGTATAACCAATAAGAAAGCAAAATAAGCATTCAGAGTGAACAATTTCCTTGTAATCTAGAGAATACAGAATACTCTTTTTTTTCCTCAGCCTGTTTGTGCCATAGCAACCAGAAAGTGAAAACATAAGCAGGAACCAGGTCACAATGGAGCAGAAACCAAAGCAAGCAGTAAAGAGGAGAAAATGGGGGAAAAAACAACTTGGGGATGCTGGGCACTCAAAGAGAAAGGCATTAAGACCAAGAGGAACCACCATGTCCAGCAGGCTGATCCTTCTTTGCCTCAGCTCACACCATACCACACCAAACACCACACACCAAAATACAATACATGCAGAACAACACAACACACACTGCAATGCTCACACTATACCACAACATACACACCTTAGCAGATACCACACATCAAAATGCAACACACACAAACAATACATACACACACTGCAGCACATTCATACCATTCCATAACATACACACCACACCAAACACAATAGACACACCATACATACTACAAGACACATACCACTATACACACACCACCACCCAACCACAATGCACTACATACCACACTAGACTACAACATACATGCCATACAATACCACACATGCCTGCACACATACACACACACACACAAACACACAGTCACAAATGCCCCTAGGATTGTGACCCCCCCCCCCCCGGGCAACGTGTGCCTCCAGTGGATATGTAGAAATAAGATAGACGGAGGCCGAGCACACGTTCATGTGTGCCTCTCTGCCACATTTTCTGGGCCACAGATGCCCTTTTCTGAAGAATCCAGGAGGATTTTCCAGATCAAAGTCTTCAAACTGACCTCCAAGCCTTGGGCACCTCTGACCTTGAATTATCCCTCTACCTGGGTGCCAGATTAGAGCAGGGCCAGGAGGACAGTGAGACCAAAACTTGACCTTACAGGTGATCCCAGGCTGGCAGAGAGTACTGGCTCATTTTGGATGTCAACTTGACACAAGCTAGAGTCATTAGAGAAGAAGCCCCAGTTAAGGAAATGCCTTCATGAGCTTCAGCTGTGAGGAAGGCGTTTTCTCAATTAGTGATCAATGGGGGAGGGCCCAGCCCATGGTGAGTTGGTGATCCTGGATTCGATAAGAAAGCAGGCCGAACAAGCCATGTGAAACAAGCCAATAAGCAGCACCCCTCCATGGCCTCTGCATCAGCTCCTGTCTCTAGGTTCCTGCCCTATTTGAGTTCCTGCCTTGACTTCCTTCAGTGACAAAAAGCAATGTTGGAAGTGTAAGCCAAATAAAACCTTTCCTCCCCAACTTGCTTAGAAACCCTAATGAAGACAGGGAGGGGGAAAGTGACCACATGGAAGCTGCAAGCAACCCAGTCTAGGGACAGGAGCCAGGTTCCTGCAGAGAAGCTGTGTTTGTGTTTGTGCTGGATGGGAGCTGCAGGTTGAGCATTTGGGAGGATATACAAAGACCAGAGAGCCTTGTGTGTGTGCAGTGTAGGAGCTCGAGAGGGAAGAGGGGGTACTTTGGAGAGGGCAGGATTACATGTCCTCTTCCTGCCATGGCCCCTGGGCTCTGTATTGATAAGGTCCTTCACTGAAGGTGTGCTGTGAGCCCAAGAGATGAAGATGATATTGCAGAGACACCTCCCAACAGCACACCCCTTCAGCACTCAGCCTCCCCCAGCCCTTCTTCCAGCTCCCTCACAGTCGCCCGTACATGCCCAGGCCCTCACTAACTAGGTGTCCGGGGCTCAAGTGCTGCAGAGCCTCCTTATGACTCCAACTGTGCTCTCAAGTCTTGGCCGGGGGCATCAGTAGTGAGTGCCTGGGGACTTACAGAGGGACAGGATTTGCAGGGAAAGGTGGTTCTATGCTGGGGCATCTGTAGGCACTTCCAATGCAGCACATGGATGCCTGGTCCAGCCAACCTCCTTCCATGAGAGCTGTGAGAGGCATCCATAGCTCCTCTGCTTCATCCCTGAATCACTGACCATGGAGATGCCTCGAGGTGCAGGAATAGCAGCCAAGCATGTGGAACTGGGTGGCGATGCTCCCTTGTCATAGCATAGATGAGACTGTAACAAAAATCCCAAACCTAGCATGCCCAGTCCCAGTATGCCCATGCACTTGGCCCAGTCCAGGACTTGTTGGCTCACCGCTGGGCTAACAGCAGCATTGGCAGCCTGCAGCTGATGTCATTATGACCCACGTGTTCAGCTCTGCTAATGACCTACCTAGATCTTGGCTCAGAAGGCAGTACTAAGCTGTGCCTACCAACAGGGCAATGATGGGGCAATGGCAACTCAGCGATAATGACAGCTTCAGTCTTGGCCATGCATCAATTCCAGCAGAAGGCACATCCCACAGCTCCATGGGCCATTCTGGCAGTCGCCGTGAAGCAGAAATTAAAACCACTCCATAGTAGGAGGGGGGGCCCTGAGTTGCAGTGCCAGCCAGATCTGGGAATGCTCAGACCACCCATGACCACAGCAGGTGCCTTTTTGACATGGCCACAGCAGGGACTGGCGTGAGAAACAAATCCTCACTTCATATTAAAAGCACTGGAGACTCCAAGTAGTGAAAACAATGCAGTTAATTTTATGACCTCACAAAGTTATGTCAGCCTAAAGAAAAGGCAAGAAGGACTGGCTCATAGATGTAGTGCAAAAAAAAACCCATGGTGTTTGTATGTTCCTAATTACATTTCCCTTCCCCTGAATTCTTCATTGGCTGAGTTCTTCAGGGGAATATAATCTTCAATGGTCTTGCATAATCCCTGCCCAAACTCTCCATTCCCCTGAGTCCCAAGATTCCCCATTTCTGCTCCATCACATATCTGCATGTAACTTTTCAACCCTAGGATAAACTGAGAGAGCCAAGGCAAGCAGGCACCAGTTGCAAGCTAAGGAAGACAGGGGCCTAGTGCTTCCTCTAACTGCAATTCTCTGATGTGCGCTATACACACCCCATTCTTTTCTTTTCTTTTTTTTTTTTTTTTAAATTTTCAAGACAGGTTTCTCCGTAGCTTTTTGGTTCTTGTCCTGGAACTAGCTCTTGCTGGCCTCGAACTCACAGAGATCCGCCTGCCTCTGCCTCCCGAGTGCTGGGATTAAAGGCATGTGCTACCACCACCCAGCTACACACCCCATTCTTAAAATGGGCCATAAGGAATCTATTTCTTACTTTTGTGGGACCAGGAGAGGTAAGGGGTGAGAAGGAAGAGGGAACCCTGGTCATGGACAAGGTCAGAAAAGGGAAATGGTCCCTCAGACCCTCAGGTCACTCAAGGTCAATGGGGAAGCTAGGAAAGGAAGTCATAAACAGCTGAAGTGTGGCGCTCCTCTAAAGATTTGGCCCACAGAGCCATGGTATTCTGATTGGGTGCAGTGGCGGGTACTGGGTGGAGATCATCCTAACCATGGTATTCTGATTGGGTGCAGTGGCAGGTATATGTCTTAAGGTTACTGAAAGGCTGGAGATCTGGACTCTACATCTTCCTCCTGTTAAGTCTGGAGGTTTTGATCAGATCACATGGCTAACACAGAAGGAAGCATTTGCTTCATGTTATGGCGTCTCCTGCACCACCTGTCAGCTATAAAGCCAGAGTGCAGCTTCCACATAACAGAATAAAAAGGCAAGATGGCCAGGACACCCACAGACAAGCGCCATCAAGGATCTCTGCATTTGACATCAGGGACAAACAGAGATGCTGCCATAATATAGTAGTGTGCCTGGACCATGCAGGATCAGGGCTAAGCACTGGCTGAAGTGACTCAGCCTTGGTTCTAGGCTGCAGGAGACAGGCTGTGGTAACGGACTGTGGGTTTCCAGTCTGTGTGGGCTAAGTGTTCCCTCTCTCCCAGTGTGTCAGGAAGCAGGAGTCCAGCGGCCTCTGGACCCTCCTCAAGCTACACAAAGACAGCTTGGAGTGAGTCTGTGGAGCTCATGGCTGCATCCTGAAGTTGTCCTGTCAAGAGCTGCCTGAGGACAGGGCAGCAGGGTTGGTGGGACTTGAACTCTGTGGAGCGCTGATGGGAAGGTGTGTGGGACTAGGTTTCTGTCCAGGGTGGCATGCTTATAAAGGAAAAACTGGTTTTTAAAAGTAGAAAATATGGATATAGCATTGTGCAGAAAGCAAGCAAGAACCTTCAGGGGCTCTCTTGCTGGCTAAGGGGAATTCAAACACCATTGATGTAACAGGAAGAGCAGGTCCTTTTGTTTTGTCCTGGCAGCCCACCAGCTTACACCCGAAATAATCACACAGAAATTGTATTAATTAAATCACTACCTGGCCCATTATCTCTAACCTCTTATTGGCTAACTCTCACATATGAGTTTAACCCATCTCCATTAATGTGTATAGCCACTTGACTGTGGCTTACCAGCATGAGTCTAACCAACATCTGTCTCTGGTAGGAGAACCAAGGTGTCTGCCTGTCTTTCCTTCTTCCCAGCATTCAGTTCAGTCTACTCCACCTATCTAAGTTCTGCCCTATCAAAAGACCAAGGCAGTTTCTTTATTCAACCAATGAAAGCAACACATAGACAAAAGGACCTCCTACACCACACTGGTGGAGAGCAAGGAGCAGGAAGGGCTGCGAGCACCATGCACTCAATGGTATATCTACATAAACGTGGGAAGGAAGCCACGGGCAAAAGGAAGCATCCATCTCAAGACTCTCAGAGGAGATGCCACCTGCATCAAGGCTCTGCTGCAGCCTGGCTGGGGTCTGCTGGTCCCACCACCTCACAGGCTTTGTCATCTGCTGTCAACTCAGCATAACAATGTCCCCAGTAGAGGTCTCTTCAGCAGTGGAGGTAGAAGCTGAGAGTTCATGTCCCAGATGCAAGGCCTCTGCATCTCAAGGGCAGGTCTCATCTGCAACCATTGTGAGCCCTGTAAGCCCACTATAGGAACAGACTGTTATGTCACAGCTGTGGGTGGGTGTATGATGTGAGGTTCCCCTCTGTATGCTGTGAATATGTTTTATTACCATTAGTTAATAAAGAAGCTGCTTTAGCCTATGGCAGGGCAGAACAGAGCTAGGCAGGGAAAACCAAACTGAATGCAGAGAGAAAGACAGTAGAGTCAGGGAGATGCCATGTAGTTGCCAAAGGAGAAGGATGCCAGAACCTTACTGGTAAGTCACAGATTCATGGCAATACATAGATTAATAGAAATGGGTTAATTTAAGATGTAAGAGTTAGCTAATAAGAAGCCTGAGCTAATAGGCCTAACAGTGTTGTAATTAATATAGCTCCTGTGTGATTATTCAGGTCTGAGTGGCCGGGAATGAAAGAGAAGTCTCTGCTTACAGGTGGTACAGTGGGTGGGACACTGGGATACACCTCTGCATGTCCCTTTGCACACTGTAATATGAAGTTGGCCCAGAGACAATCTAAGGTAAGCCTAAAAGATCTGTAGCAAAGGGGATAATGAGCCTCCCTCGTGGGTGTAGATTTAGGCGTGATTTTTCTGAGCCTCCAATTTCCATTTTCAATTTTTCCTGACATGGCCCTGGGACTGGCCTGTCTCACTAGACCCCCTAACTTGCTCCTTGGAGACCCAATCAGCAGAATGTCTCGTGTGTAGCAGTCAGCATCACATCGGGTAGAATGCCGAGACAAACATCCCTAGAGGCAGTAGGCCACAACTCTGGACTGGTGAGTCTGCACATGGACATTCAGTTGGCATTTCTAGAGGCAGACTGGACCTGGAGCGAACCATACTGTAGGCCAGCCAGACTCCCAGAGGGAAGGTTAACACCCCAGGAAGGAGATGCCCAGTTTGTAACGGCATAAACGAATGCAGACAGATTGTAAAAATATATACAGTTTTCATGGAGAAATAGACTTACAGAACCACCTTTCCTGCAGAGACCAGGAAAGCAGAAGCAGCGTCTGAAAGCATGCTCGGCAAATTTATAGGCAAACATTAGCCAGAGGCAAACACGCCCCCTAAGGGGCGGGACTTATCCCTACACCAGTGCTACTCTGATTGGTGTTTCTTGGAAAGGTTTATTAAGGGTATTTGTGAGGGTGCTCTCCATGCTCCTGAACAGCTTGGGCACCCACCTCCAGCTCAAGAGGAATGCACACCTGTCCCCACCCACTGAGTTTTTATCCCAGCTGTGCCTCCCCCCTCAGGTTTTGACTCTCCAGTCTCTTCCCATGAAGAGAGAACCATTTTTTTTAACAGTCTTATAAAACTGACATCTGTCGCAAACTTCCTGAGTCACAGACATCTGATAATCTCCTCTGTTTCCTGTGGGGGCTCCTGACGTGCATCTCTGATAAGCTCTGTGTCATTGGGTTACAGACCATACCCCAGAGCCAGAGTGCCCTGGGGGCCTCTGTGGCCCAGCGCTCAGTCACCCTCTCAGTTTTAAACACTGAAGAGTCCCTTCATTCTCCAGCAGCACACCAGGACTCCAAACCCTGAGGGCTCGCTTACAAACAGGCTCAATGACTCAGTGGCCAGCCCTGGACAAGGGAGGGTGGGCCCTACCTTCTCAGAGCTTATGCAGCTCCAGGAACCCCCACAGACTGAATGCCCGTGGGGAATACTGTGTCCTCGCAGCCGCCCTGGAGCCTGGGTCCCATCTCCAGATCCAGTGCAGCAAGACCCTCCATCACCTGTGATAAATGGCTGGAATTCACCCAATGCCATGAGTGGGTTGAGTGGGCCTCTGGGTTTGGCCATGTCCAGAACACCACCACGTCTCTCACCACAGTCCCCAGGTGCTTGGTCCCAGTGGCTCTGGATCCAGATGTCAAGCCTGGTCCTAGACTTAGCTCCTGCCTGCGGCCACCATGCTCCCCACTGGGCATTTCCTCCACAGTGTCGCTCAAGTTACTGACTACAGCCCCTGAGGCAGGCGGGGCCTCCCTGGGTGGGTTCCCATATCTGTTCTGCTCTCTGTCCACTAGCCAGCCATCAGCTGACAGGGTACCTGTGGAGGCCCCAAGAAGACTGCAAGGCGCCCTACTCCTCTCTACAGGACCTTTGACCAAATCCTCCACAGCCCACCCCAGCCCTCCCCTCACTACCTGTATCCTTGTCCCACACTGGGCAGCAAGCAGCTAGTGCCCAGCTCACATAATCCCTACACCTCTCAGAACTCTACGAAGGGATTTAAGGTTAGTCACCTCACCTAAGATTCCCTACATCTCCAGGGAACCTCCACTGGGAGAGTAACCTGTGTTCTGTGGGCTCCCCGAAAGCAGTTTCCAGTTCAGGGAGCTGGTTTCTGTTCCCAGCACTTGGCACAGAGCTGGGAGGTAAGGAGGTAGTGACAGTGTCTACTGAGTTAAATACTCAGGTCCACAGACCAAACTACTCAAAAATATGCCTAAGGATCCTCTAAAGCAGAGGGATTTCTCGTGTACAGCCCCTCCCTCCGGTGGCCTCTGATGTCCCCGGAAATGATGACTCAGGCAACTCTGGACATCTTGGGCTGCACTGTGAGCCACGGTCAGGAGGACGTGAGGCTGGGCCGCACAGCACAGCTTTATTAAAACACAAACGAGTCCCGCCAATGGGCGCCAGTCGATGGGTACATACTTACAACAGTAGAAAAATCAGTTTGTAAAGCAGAAAAGTTGAATGAAGTGACTACAAAATGGGGGGAAATGGGCTGAAAACTAGGATTTTTCATTGCAAGTCTCTCTGCATAAAAATTTTTACTTTCTGAATTAAATACATTGAGCTGAACAATCAAAATATATTTACAGTCATTTCAAATGGGCTACCAACATAGTTAACTAAAAAAAAAACCTTTCTCTTTTCTTTGCCTGTGTCTTTCCAAGATTATTTTAAATATGACTTTAGTTTTTTTTTTAAAAAATACAATAAGGAAATAATTACATTCATAACGTGAAAACATTTTACAACTTGGAGCCACGAGCAGTTTATTTGGAATACGTAGAGTGTAAAAATGGGTTAAAATGGAAAGCAAACCATTGTTAGAAAATCAATTAAAAACATTATCACATTAGAAACACCTTTGGTCCCTAAGAAGTATGAATTGAAGACTCCACTTTGAAAGGATAATCCAATCTGGTGTGTTGGGAAGTCGAGGTTTCTAAAGCCAGTACAGTCCCCAGCTACTGGCAAAGGGTGTCCCTTAAAAAGAAGGGGCGGGCTTCCCACACCAGCGACGTGGCCACTCATGGCTTCGGCCTCTTCCCGGGGCTGAGCTGTGTGTAGACAGCACAGGAGTGTTCTTGTTATTTTCAGTCTATTTCACAGTAAAAAACCTGCCCTCTGGTGTGGCTAGTAGTACATCAGTGGGGACAGGACCCAGACATTCAGTTAATTTAAAAATATGTCATGGATTTGAAATGTTTCTTGTTTAAAATGACGTTAGAAGAAGGAAGAAGAGGAGGAGGAAGACGGCAGTCAATCATTTTGATGTGGCCACACCCAGAGAATGGACCTTGGAGGTATCCTGTGTGCTGGTGAGGTTGGGTGTGGGTGGAGGACTCACTTGGCTCAGGTATCCCCAGAGGGTGGCACAGGGTGGTTATCAACAGCAGGGGAGGCTTGTCCCTTGTCTTTGGGAGGAGAGATCAGGGACACTCCTGCTGCTGCCTGCATGTGAATTCTAACGGGGGGACTGCCAGCCCCACACAGTGGAAGCTAAGCCTTCCTTGGTGGCTTAGGGGCCTGGGATATTGCTTTTCAAAGTGGGTTTTCCGAAAGTGCCAGTTCTCCATTCCATCGGTGTGGGTTTAGCGACAAAGAAACAGCCAAGAGCAAACTGGGAAAGTGGCTGAATGAGAGGGATAGCTGGGCGAGGCAGCACCCAGTACCAAGGCATGCATAGGGAAGAGACAAGACACTGGTACATGAGGCAGGAGAGCAGCAAGGATTCTGGGAGATTCTGAGTGCAGCAGGTCCATACCCAGCCCACAGGTCATCCTGGCTGACCCATGCTCACCCTTGAAAGAACACTGGTACATGAGACTGGGTGAGAGCGAGGGTTCACACCCGTTGCCCCAGCCAGGGACCACAGCAAGCCCACAGGCTAGCATATTTGTATACAAAGGGTTAGTGAACAGACATAAAAGTGGAGGGGACTATGAAAGCTGGTGACATCTTGCCAAACTGTGACAAAAAGTAGACCCCAAGAAACACTTGGCCTTGGACAAAGAGAGATCCCAAAAGGCGGGGCACCTCCCATGGTCCAGAGGACCCAACAGCTCACAGGAGGAGGATGGCTCGGCCCTCTGCCCACTGGGTTCCACACGAGGCAGACCAGTGCCATGGACGGCTGGGGTCATGCCTGTGGCTCTGGGAGGGTCACAGAATGAGAACACTGTTCATCCTGACCGGATGTCTCGTGGGTGTCCAATATGTACATATATAAATTAAAACTATATTTATTGAACATATACAAATAAATAACTTATTTTGAAGCAAATGCTTTAAACTATCTTTCTGACCAAATCTAAGAACATTAAGGGGAACACAGGACAGCAGAACCCTGTGTCGGGAGCCTTGCCTTCCCTGGGACCTACTTTAGATGGCTCAGTGGAACTTACAGGATCCACTAGGGTAGAGTGAATTACAAGCCTAGATTTCTCAGCATAAGATATAAACACCAGGACCTGGAGCTACTGTGTTCATCAGGACAAACCCATCTGGCATATTTGCTGGACATGGTGCTCTCCTAACATCCCCGCACCATTACAGACGTCCCTCTATGCTGGCCAGAACTGGATGTTAAGTTGGGCGTGTTCTCCTTCTTTTGGTAACAATCAAAGCCTGGCACAGCTTTACTGGAAAGCAGGCTGCCATCAGAGTGGCCAAAAGCACTGCTCTGAAACCCACATGCAACAGATTATGGCAGGACAATCCCTCTTTCCTCTCAGAGCACCATTGTCATGTGACGAGAAATGGTCACAGCTCCCTGTGATGACCCAAGGGCTCCCGTGGTTGCTGCTCCATGAATAGGCTACATCCCTCTTCCTGGTCCTTCTCCACAGTTCCCTGGCAGAAATTAGTCCACACAGAATCCTAACTGCCCCGTGGAGGAAGGCACGAGAGTGAAGCACCGTATGACAGTTGAGGAGGGAGGACCTCTAGCTGAGCAGCTTAGACGTCTGGTGTGATGTCCCTGTCCACTGGTGACCACCTGGCTGCTCTTTGGTGACTCTAAGACAGCTGCATCAGGGCTGAAGCACAGAGTATGGACCCTAACCATAAAGGCTGCCCAGAGAGCAAGCAAAAGGCACCTCTATAGAGTGCCTGGGAAACTTTCCTCCTGTGCATGCTGAGGACATTCTGCACTGGAGTGGGAAGGCTCGCCTCCGGCATCACATCACCAGGTTCTCAGTCTCGGGAATAAGCCCATTGCCTGTGTATAACTGGCCCTGAATTAGTCTGTGGGGATGGCTAACTCCCCCTCACTGCCTTCAACTTCCCATGGTGGAAAGGTCTGGACAGTATTCTAGAAGTCCAAAAAGCCAGTTTGACTCTCAGACCCCTAGGATAGAGAGGCTAGACCCATCCATGAGCTGGATGCCCTATAGGCTAGGCATACTGAGCAAATGAACTATCCAAGAAACAGTGCACAGAGGTAGGCAGGGGAGAGGAGAAGACCCACCCAGTCAGAACCTGGGCACAGGAGGGCATCTGTGAGCCATGGCTTCAACTATAAAGGGGAGGGAGGTGCTCTGGAAGGATCTGTCTCTGTTCAAAGGTGGTCAAGACTTGACTATGGGTTCTTGAACCTGCTCTGTTTCCAAAGGAAGCTCCAGCTCCGACTGTTAGATCTACAGGCAGACAGTGACCAGTATACCTCTTGGGCTGAGGAGCCCAGCAGTAGGGGAGGCAGGGGTCTCAGGTCAAGGCGAAGGGGCAACTGCTAGCCAAGGACTGAAAAGCTCAGTGCTGCCTCATCATAAAATGGGAAACAGGGCCTCTGAAAAGTCCCTAAAATCTAAGCTTAGCACATGATAAAAAGGGACATTTTCTTTAAAAGAAAACATTAGCAAAAAGAATGACTTTTCCATCCTGGTAACAAAAGTGTCTGCCCCCAAACAAAACCAAACCTTAAAAATCACTTCTCAGCACTATTCCTCATGGCTTTACCTCCAGTGACAAGGGGACAGGTGGAGGGGGTGCTGTAGAGACACAAGGAGTTCATGCTACTGTAGAGCAGGACTCTCTGGCAAACAAGATGATGTATGGACTCTGGCTGCACATGGGGAAGGCTTGGGCCACTCCATCTCCCAGGGGCACATGGTCCATGGTCCATGGCTGCAAGCTAGGGTTGAGCTGAGAGCCTCAGAACCATGCCTGCCCCGTCTGCCAGAGGGTACTTCAAAACAACTTGTCAACCCCTTTTGTTTCTGCTTTCTAACAAGCAAATTTGGACACCAAAGTCTTAAAGTAAATTTTCCTAAAGGGCACCGTCATACAGTAGAGAGCGTGCACGCACGCTGGCCAAGGGTCAGCGTCAGACTCAGTCCAAACTTCTGAAGTCATGCTCAGGCCACTTTGGGAGGCACACGTATCACACTTGAGGCTGGTGGCAGGACGCAGTCTCTGTCTGGGTGCGGCTGGCCTCCCTCTATGTCCCATTCTTCAGCTCCCACTCCTGGAGAAGAGAGGTGTGTGAGTACAGGTGATTTGATCCTGGCCACCATGGCCCTACACAGTGTGGGGGCTCAGTCACAAACAACAGAATGCAGGCTCCCCCTGAACAAAATAGTTATACAGCGCATCCACTTATATGTAGCCAGTCAGAAATAAACACAATCCAAGTACCCGGCAGGGGCAAATAGGGAATTGTGGCCTCTGGACATGGGTCACTCATCAAGCTGAACAAGGAAGGGAGTAATGACTCCTGGTACATCATGGATCTCCAGGATTCCATGTACTTAAGGACTTCATAGGACCTGAGTCTAGTTATGTGCAAGTTCAAGGTAGTCAGGTTCATAGAGACAAAAAGTACCATGGTGGGTACCAGAGGCACGGGAAGAAGGCAGTGATGGTCTATCGGGGACAAAGTCTAGGAAGATGAAGTTCTGGAGGTGATACCAACGAGACACACATTTGGAAATGTTCAATAGATCAGGACAGCTTTGCTTATTTTACCAAAAGAAAGTGAAAGTTGGAAAGTGTGGATGGATGGGTGGGTGGATGAGTGGGTGAATGGATGTGAGGATGGGTGGGTGGATGGATGGCTGAGTGGATGGATGGGTAAATAGATGGATATATGGATGGATGGATGGATGGATGGATGGATGGATGGATGGATGGGTAGGTGAATGGATGGGTGGATGGGTGGGTGAATGGATGGGTGGATGAGTAGGTGAATGGATGGGTGGATGGGTGGGTGGATGGATGAATGGGTAGGAGGAGTGGACACAGTAGCTACCAGGGGTGGCAGCAGCCCCTAAATGCTATCCTTAGACATGGTTCTCTCAGCACCTATTCTCAGTCACCATGGAGGTATCTGGGGAGATTGAGATGGGGAATCTGGCCAGGCATATCCCTCTAAAGAACCGAGACACCAGCCAACCTGCAGTACCCCATCCTCCACACTCCACCCCCTTGTGCATATTTCTGGTTTTGCCAACAGCTCCATTAGGGTTCTTATTTCTGCCAATGCGGTGCCATTAGTCATTAATTACACTTGAACTCTTGATTCTAAAAAAAGTCAAGAGACTTTTCAAACTAGTCAGTATGTCCCCAATCCGACCTCATATCCAGAGGGGCCCCTTAAACACTAGGGGCATCCTGCTCAAATCCACTTATGAGGCTGTGTGAGAGACTAGCCACAGTGACAAGAGCATCCACACCTCCTATCTGTGCACTGGCAGCAGCTGGGACGAGAAGCAGTGACCTCCCTCCTGTGCAGATTGGCACTGGCTGGAGGTGGCTGTGTCTCACTCTGGCAGTCATAGATTTCATCTTCGTCATCAGAAGGGGATAAGGTTGAAAAGCCTGAGCCAAGGAATCATTTATTTTTATTTTTCACCGCATGGCTTGACTTCTCCCCACCTTCTCTGATGGTAAAGAAACTGGGAGGGGAATGGCACAGCTCCAGTCTAACATGGCTCAGGCAAAGTGGTCCTCTGCAAAGGAGAAGATGGCTATAGACTAAGAAGGCCTGAGGGATGCTCAGGGAAGCCACTGGAATGCCAGCGCAATAACCTTCCCCAACTAGCCCATGGAGCCTTCTAGAAAGCATGCTTGCTGGGGAAGCACACACACTGAGAGGTTGGGCAAGCACAGTTCCTACCACCATCCCAGGACACCCTAAGAACATAGCACAGTCCTCGCCCTGCATGCAATCTGTCCTGCTGAAAGCAAAATGTTTCTTGCTCCTGAGCAAGGGGCTTAGGCTGCTGAAAGGACACATCGATGCCAGCTGTGAGATCTTGAGACTCGCAGAGTGCATGCTCAGTCTCTTCCGTCTTCAGAACAGAGGGACACTATCTGGACTCATGTCCCGCCCCCAGGCCAACTCAGTTCAACCTACAACTGCTTCTGTCACCATGGGTGAGAAGTGCTGGCTCTGGTCATCTGGAAATTATGCTTTGAGAATCCCTAGGATTTAATCATGGCAAAGGTTGTTGGTGGCTCCTCTCCCTGACTGCAGGAGAGGAGGGACGCTGGCTGATGGCCAGGGTGCTGAGGACAGCCTGGAAAGAGAAATACCTTTCTGGCTTTTATCTTTCTTCTTTGGAGAATCACAGCATGTAAGTGCTGGAAAGGACATTGTGGTCACTCAGCCCAGTCTGTGCTGCCCAAAGGAGGACAAGCCCAAAAGGATGGAGCCTGCCCACTTCTGAGGTGACCTGAAGCTCTGGGGGTTCCGGCTTGGTGGTTGTCTTTGAACCCCAGTCCCTAATGATGCGTGTGGGAACTGGAAGAGGCTGAGTGCCAAGTGCAGTGGGGTTCACTTTGAGCTCGGGTATCCGGCTCGACAGGGAGGCTCACCTTGGCCTTCTGCAGCACGTGCCCACGGCAAGGGGAGTTGCCTGAGGATGGTTGGCTCTTCTTCAGGACGGCTGCACTGTTCACAGGCAGGGGCCCCTCAGCATCGCTCGTATCACAGCTGGAAATGGGAGAGTTTTCCAGTGTCCGATGCCGAAACACAGGAGACTGTTAATAAGAGGAGAGCCCTGTGTGAGGGGTAGTTCTCAGCCACTGGTATTTCTCAGGGAAAAACAGTTTGGTAAAGTAGAAATTGATTTGGAAATGGACAAAACTAGGAAGGTCCACCACAGCCAGTGCCTGAGCACCTTTTGACAATGCATTTAAGGGGGAAAAAAAGCTGAGGCCAAGGGATGGAAGACTAAGAGGCAGGGTTCTGGGCCCACACTACTGCCCTCACCACCTCTCGCCTATCCATCCACATGGTGCTTCTTCCTAAGTTTGCAAATGCTTCCTGGAGTTGCCTGCTACCAAAAGGGTCAGGCCTTGTTGTAGAAGCTGCCAGGACCAGACAGCATTAGCTTGGGGTTCACAGGCAATGAGTGACCCCCAAATGGCATTGAGGGTTTGTGACCATTCTCACTTTTTCATATGCTGAAGAGAAATTTCTGGAAAGCTTAAAATGAATCAGCTTATCTCTTCAGTTAACTTGGACCTGGCTTTGGCTTGCTGGCTCTTCTACCTAGGATTGCAAACTGTCCTTTGGGAAAGCATGGCACTGTGGAGACCATGTTATCATCACACAACACAGAACACCAAAAACACACTTGGGACATGCAGAATGTCAGCCCAGAACCTCTGAGGGCTCCTGACTGGGGCACTCCCAGCTCAATGTTTGGATAACATAAATCTTTCTTTGGACATCTTCAGAGGCAGCACTGACTCTGGGTGGAGGTGCTGGTGCACAGAGAGTGTCCTAGGGCGGCCAGGCAGTAGCTGTCTACAGTGGAAGCACCTGTAACATGCTACTCTCTGAGGAAGAGGGCTAGTTTTAATCACACAGAATGCCGCCACCAGTGCCAGGGGTGATGACAACCACAGTGCATAGTGACACAGGAGATGGCAGAGCATGGCCATCCAGTTCTGAGCCTCTGAGGCCAGGCTTACTCCTGGTCAGGGGACAGTGGGGACAAGAGAAAGTCTCAGTGGCAGAGTCAGCTGAGGACAAGGAGCCATGACTAATGGTAAGGGCTCCAACTTGACAGGTGACGCTCTCATGTATGCCCCAGATTTAGGGGCAGAGACCATGTTACTGTCACCGTGGCTTCTAGAGACCTGATGGCATTGTCAGGGAGGGCTCATGGGAATGAGTTCCTGCCTAGCAAGCTGGCATCAAGTCAGAACTAACCATGCAGAAGACAGCCATGTCCTCCGCCTTTAAAGACTCTGGTGAACACAGAAGTCAGTGTCTCCACACACTGGGCACCACCCACAGTAGTAAGGAAACTGCCTGAGAGACCATGGGGCACTTCCTTCGTGCTGTGCCTTCGGAACACTTACCTGTGGACTTGATGTCCCCGACCTGGGCTCAATAGCCAGTCCTAGCGTGACGCCCCCGGCCAGGGCCTTCTTCAGGCTCTCCTTGACCTCGGTCAGCTCCAGCTCCAGGCTGACGCGCTCCGCCTCCCTCTGTTTGCACTCCTCCTCCAGCCTCTTCAGCTTTTCCTCCAGGGCCACCTGGGTCTTCCTACCTGAAATCCCAGGGACACATGGTCACCTCACAGAGGAGCTGACATAGCTGAGTTCTGCCAGGTCTTGCCCACAGCCTGATCCCACTCAGAAGCCTGAAGGACCTTCCTGACACTCACTCAGAGGGCATGGTGTCCAAAGGGGCCCCTGACTGGGCAGCTGAATAAGGAGGTCTCAAATTCTACCAGTTGCATGTGGGCTACTGTATCTGCTGCTGTGGTTGGAAAACATAGCCCACGTCTCTGTAGGCCTCCACATACATTTCTCCAGGGCTTGCCAGCTAACTTATTTATTTGAAATTTGATGCAGTGACCAGCTGGGCAGAAAATGCACAGAGATGGACACTGAAGAAAACCAAGTCAGTGAGGTGGGCAAACCACAGGGCACAGGGAGCCTGGTCTCTGAGAGACACACTGGGGCCTTTCTGCACCTCTGTCCTGTGCCTTGACACAGGAAGTAGAGGAGCTGATCAACATGCACCATGCTCCCTTACGTCATAGACTTGGCTTTCCGTGTCTCTCAGATAGCCTGATGTTGACACCCTGCCCAACCTGGTCCCACAGACTATCCTAATGGGCCCATCTGTACCTCCTTTCCTGGTCTCTGCTTCCAAAATTACTTCCCCAAACAGCCATAATTTGGAAAGAGTTCAACTCTGGTTAAGTAGGATGGGCAGATGTACCAGCCTCAGCCTGCACTGAAGCCTTCTGGAAGCTAGGGTCCCCTCTGGGCTTCCCCACCTGCTGGCATCTCCCTTCTCAGCTGGCAGAAGCTAAATCTGAAAAGTCAGTTGTGCCTCTGTCGGGGGGCCAGGTACAAGGGAAGATGGGAGGTCTGACGAGGAAGGCACAGCCTGGGCCTGGGTACCACTCATCCCCAGACGTGACTACCCTGAGAGCTGTTCCTTGCTCACTGTCCCTCTTTCAGGATCACTAATACAGTCTTTTCCCTGATCCCTAAAACCAGGTACAGCCTTGCTCTCCCAGGCCTTTCTAAGAATAGAGAGCTGCTTCTTCCTAGGCAAAGCTCTGTGAGAACTTCCCAGCCCCAGTGGCTGCTTCCTCCACGGAAGAAACACTGAGTCAGACAAGGAAAAAAAACCTGCCAACCTTCTTGGCCCTTAGCAGCTGAGTTTGAAATTGCTGGCATCTCACTAGGGCAGGTCACAGTTCCTGCCTATGGTGGCACCGTTCAGCCAACCTTGTGCTGCCCTGGGCTCCCTACAAGGCCAGCACCCCAGGAGGGCAATACTACCTTGTGGCGCAAAGGTCTAAAGGAGAGCTGGGTGAACTCTAGAGCTCCAGGGGACACAGGCGCATGGACCATCAGAGCTTCCCACTCAACCCCCACCACACACACCTGCATTCACTTCGATGGCGGCCCTCAGGTCCTTCCTCTCTTTCCGGAGCTGTGCTAGCCTGTTCCGCAGGGCCTCTTTCCTCTTCAGCAGCTCCTCCTCTTTGGACTGTAACAGCTTGGCATCTGCTTCCACCCGGTTCTTACCGTATTTGTACTGGTCAGCATCTAAATAAGGAGTACCAAGAGTGAGCGCATCCAGAGGGGTCAGACTGCCAAGGTCTGTTGCTCAGCGCTCTACCGCAGACCTGCTCCTGGCTGGTGCTGAGGAGAAAGGGGGGTTACAAGCAGGGACTCTACGTGCCTCAATTCCTCTAATACTTTGATCTGCACATTTACAAATGGAGAGGAATACTGGGGACTCCCTCCAGGGCTCCTCCCTCCAAGTGCTCCTTCCCTCAGCTTTCAAATAATTGTCAATAAGGCTCAGAGCAATGATTCTGGAACCTGGCCAGGCAGTGACCTGGACAGTTTTAACTGTCAGCCCAACACAGTCTACAATCATCTGGGAACAACATCTTAACAAGGTATTATCGGGATCAGCTTGGCCAATGGCCATGTCTGTGAGGAAGTGTCTTGACTATTAGCTGAGATGGGAAGGCACACCCCCAATGTGCATGGCACCATATCACCAACTGGGCCCTGGAATGTGTGAGAATGGAGACAGCTGGCTGTGTACGTGACCGCACATAGATAGCCATGCATTTATTCTCTCTGCGTTTGAATCTGAGTGTGAGGGGCCTTGACTTTTCCACAGTAACACACTGTAACCTGTAACTGCAAGCCCGAAATTGTTTCTGTGTATTCGTTACAGCAAAAGAAATGAAACCAGAACAGCATATCTGTTATGGTCAAAAACAACCTCTATTGGGACTGGAGGGATGGCTCAGTGGTTAAGGGCACTGGCTGCTCTTCTAGAGAACCAGAGTTCGAGACCCAGCACCCACATGGCAGCTCACAGTCATCTGTAACTCTAGTTCCAGGGGTATTCAAGACTCTCTTCTGTGTCTGTCTGGGCTGACGAGGGAGGGGGACTTGATTGGGGGAGGGGGAGGGAAAGGGGAGGCGGCTGTGGGGAAGAGACAGAAATCTTTAATAAATAAATAAATAAAAGAAAGAAAAAAAAAAGACTCTCTTCTGCCCTCCTTGGTCTCCAGGCATACACAGGGTGCACAGATAAACATGTAGGCAAAGCACACAAAGTAAAATAGATTTTAAAAATATGTTCTAGAGTTTCTGTAGTTCTCCCTATGTGCATAGCCTCTCTGTTCCCACTTCTGTTTTACAAGAATGCCTCGCCCTGGCTGGAGGGAAGACATCTCCTTGGCCTGAGATTCTGATAGGGAGGGTGTCTCTGCTGAATGAAAAGATAGAGAGGCAGTCCATGGTGCTTGGAGACCTACTATTCAGAGGGCAATCTTGGAGTCCTGTGACCTAGAACAAACCTGTGCCCGTTTCTCCTCCTGTGAAATGGGATAAGAGCAGGTCATTCATGGGCGGCTGTAAGAGTTCAATTAATATTTACAAAGCACTTAACGTAGCTCCCCAGATGAATCCTTTATAAATAGCTGCTATAGTTAATGAATGAATGAATGAAAAATGAATGAGAGAATAAGTAAAAGATTCGGGGGAAAACCAGCAACCTGGCTGCCAGCACATAGTCATTCACACGGCGCTGAACTCAGGCCCCACACTTTCTTCAGTCTGGCCTATAGTTCCGGGCTACTATGTGTTGTTGTGGGGAACTTAAAGCAGCCCAATAGGAATTTAGGGAAAGCCTCTCTGGAAAAGATGCTGAGGGGCTGGAGAACTTAGCATGACTGGCCAGAGCCTGCTGTGAGGCTTCCAGCATCTCTAGTCGCAGTATCACTCGCCAGCTCTGGGGGCTGCACCCCACCTGCCCCTCTGTCACCGTCCATCTACAGGTCTGTCTGTTTCAGAGTAGAAGCCATAGAGGGACAAGGGCTGTTTTGCAAGTCTTTAAAAGTAGATGCATTTCCCTAACACGGATAACTGTGTGTGAAGATGCCTGGCATGGAGCAGACACTCACAGGCAGCCCCCATGACAACTAGAGATGACTGGCTCGCCAGCGGCTTGCTCATACAGTACCTGCCCTGAGCTGGCTATACCATAATTGACCACTTTCTTAAGGATTTGGGCATTTCCTATGTCCAGTCAGCATCCCTTCCCTCACCAAAAAGACCACCCCCCCCCAGACTGACATTGCCAGACTCACAACGCAAGGATAACCACCGTGTCTCGTGAAACCAAGGCACTTCCAGGAAATTTTATGCCAAACTGTACAAACTCCCCTGTCTACACCAATACATCTCCCAACAAACCTACAGACGACAGCTTATAAATTTCCCCGCCGTGTAGTCCCCATGCAATCAACTATACAACTGTAATGCAATCGGCTGAACTCGGCAAAAGCACGGGATGCAATTATTTTTCCCTTTTGTTTCCATTAGATGTCACCAAAGTTAATAAAACATTCCCTACAGAAGGTCCCACTAGATACTGGGACAAATCATCCAGAAAATAAAGCGAGCGGAGGACCATGAGAATCGCCTGGCTGAAGGAGCCCGCGTGGGATTCAGATCTTGCTTAACAAGGCATTTTAGGCCGACTCATCCCTCTGGCTCCTGCACCTCCCTGAACTAACAACACTAAGAACAAGAGCGTAAACACACCCAAGGCATCAGGGAATGAAATTACAAAGAGAGGCCCAAGGAAGTCTGCAACAATGAGGAGATAGCCCGACAGGCTCCTGACCTGCCTGCTTGAAATGCAGAGTTGAAAGCCGAGGCATAGACAAGCTCCTGTCAAGAACGCAAAGGTTCCCTGGGGCGGAAGCAACCAAGTGTTGCTCAAGTCCCATGGCTCATCCATGCTTTGACTATGGAAAAGGATAGCCTCTCTGTGCCCTTGTTCTGACTCTGAAGCAGATACCAGCATGGGCAGGGCTGAGGCCTTTTCTCTCCCACACCAGGTGGGTGTGGAGGACGCCAGGTGAAGGTTGCTAGTTATCTACACTATCCCGGAGGCTGGTCTACCGACTGCGAGGCTGCAGACTGGAATGCTCAGACAGAAATCCCGGATAGCATTGACCAGCCATAATTTGGCATGGACACTTCCCTGCTTGGCTCAGACTGATGGAGGAGCTCCAGGACCAGCAGAGCCCCTTGCAGTCCCTAGGCCTGCGTTTTAAAGCTAGCAGGATCTTCTCCCCCATCCCCAGCAACAAGTGGGGTGTCCTGAATGAACACATCCCACCAGCTGGCTGGCTGAATGGCTGACCACCCAGTGCAATGAGGGCAGGGCAAAGAAACTCAAGAAGCCAGCACACACAAATTTAGCTGCAGATGAAGGAGAGCTGCGGAACCCCAGGCAGGCTGTGTCTCCCTCTGTTTGGTCTATACAGTCAGCTCTGAAGTCTGAAGACCTGGTCTGCTGTGAGACCTCTGGCTGTTCTGTTCTACTCGGGGTGCTTCCCTCACTGCACAGTGGAGTGCATGGCACCTATCCTGACGACACAGCTATAGGAGGTCAGCAGGGATGGAAGGTGCTGGTTGCTGTGACAGTCACTTTGCTTTCGGTGCCCAGCATCTCCCTTTCCTCTGAATCAGCCCAGTGCTTAGCCACCTGCACATCAGACCAATGAAGCGGCTGCCTTCAGTTTATGTGACTTTGTCACTGGTGTTCTAGGGACACAAACTGAAGTCTCCTGGATCAAAGCCCCAGTGTCTCATGGTCGAATGTCATACCAAAAAGCCAAGCAACCGTCACAGAGGCTGGGTTAGAGATCCTGGCCAGTAAGAGGGGGAAGCACATTGCCCTACCTCCCAGCACACCATCACGCCCGGTATCTGCTGCAGAAGTAGCCCAGCCAGCTTCAAGTTGACCAACTGCACCAAAGCAGGAAGCAAGGAGCCAGAAGGGGAACTTACTTGATGCTGTCCGTTTCACGCCACCTGCAGAATCTACTTTTTTTTGCTGGCTGCTTGGAACCTTCCCCTTTACGGAAACGCCATTAGACGCCACCGGAGGTTTTTTGCTCTTCAACTGTTGAAACACACAGAGAAAATTAAAGACAATCAAGCAAAAGCACCCTTTTACCTAAAGTTATTTCTTTTAGTCTTTGACTCTTAAGTGCAACCTACTAGCATGGTCAGAGGGCAAAGGAAACCAACTCAGTTTTCTGTCAACGGGCTTCTGTGATGTCCCTATGGGAAGCTTCCAGCAATGAAGGCTGGGCACCCAGGGCTACCAGGAAGTTTGTCTGCAATGGGAAGGATGCTATGTTTCTGCTGGGGCCTCAAGTGTTGGATATAAATCAGCTCTGAGTGACCATGCACAGGTGTGCAGCAGCAACCTTTGAGAGCCTGGGAACCTGTGTGTCTAGAGCTAAGTTGTTTTTCCATTATTGGGCTATTTTTAGAGAAAGAGTCTGGCTGTGCAGGGAGGTTCTTGCCCTTAATTGAGCAATGCAATAATGGGGTACATAACCTCCTTTCAGATCACTGATGAATCATCGGAGGAAGGCTTAAAAAAATTCAACAGTCCTCTCTCACTCTTCAGGGCACAGCTTCACACATGGCAGGCAGGCAACACTGCACTCCGGGCAGTGAACGAGAGAGAGAGAGAGAGAGAGAGAGAGAGAGAGAGAGAGAGAGAGAGAGAGAGGAAACTTGACACCCAGGTGCTGTCATCGTCCTCCCAACTCTCACTGCCTGCCTCTCCTTCCACTGGAGGTACAGTGTGGGGCTGCATACAGATCTATCTGCAATTCTGGCTTGTCACTTAGGGGATCCTGAGCCTGCCCTTCAAAACTTCCCGAACCTCTGGCTGCTCACTTAAAAATGTAAAGACACTGGCATCTCCCTAGGACTCCTGATGATACTGCACAGCCATGCACAAGATGGCAACCAGGAGCTCTCTGAGTGTATGGCCTCACCACCAATGGGTTCCCAAAGGAATGACCAGCCTGTTTGGAAGAGAGACTAGGCTGGGTAACAGTGGGAGTGCTATGCCAGGCACCATGTAATTCCTGACTTGTGAGAGGACACTCCAAATGCACAGGTGGAAGATTTATCGAGCTAACCAAAGACAGCTATGATGCCAGCAAACCGACAGATACATAGGTAGGACTCATTGGCCAGAACTGGGTGGGGATCCTCATGATACTGGCAGAGGCTGGTGGAGTTCACACTGGTCACTCAGTGGCTCACACCCCTCCGACTCCTGGAGTCAGACTCTCCAGGGATAACATCTGAATATTTGTGCTACCAAAGCAAGATCTCCGTGTCGGTTCAGACAAAGCAGTGTCTGGAGCAATAGTGAGTCACCACTACGTGGACGCCTAGATCTTGCCTGGTGTCTGCTATTTTCTCAAAACTGAATGGAACAGAATGTGGAAAGCCTAGCCTCTTGCTTTACATTCCCAGAATGTTCTTAAATGAGGCAGCCAGGACTCCAGGCAGAGCATACAGAATGCTTAGGTTAAAAATTGATGAAGGCAGTTCATGTCTGCTCTGAAATGCTGATGTATGTCACAGAGCGAGGGCAAACAAGGGTTCAGCTGCAAACCTCTTTGCCGCCCAGAATCAGAGCCCTCCTGTCACACAGGTACAGGAGGGCACACGTCATAGTCTCCCAGATGACACACTGGCTCTCAGCATGGTGCTGGCCACGTTTACAGACAGGAACTAACCACTCCCTGGGGGCAACCATTGCTTACTTATACACAAGGTAGAACATACTAGAGAAACCTGCCGTTCCAGAATCTTCTGGAAAGTTGCATGGCCTCTTTTCATAATCTTTGACGTAATTCTCAAAGTGCACTGGGGAATCCTCCAGGAGCAGGGGTGGGTGAGCCAGAAAAACTGGGAGCTGGTCCCAAATAACTCTCCAGTCCCTCTGTGGCTAACTGTGAAGTAGGCTATGGCTGAAGACTGTAACATTTTGGTGTGTGGGAGGAGGTGAGTATATGGTCACTGCAGGTCCACTGGTGATGTTAGGGAGTTCGGGAACGTAATCTGTACCTGGGAGTGTAGCCCGAGAGACGCCCTCCCCACAGAAGAGGTGTTAGTGACAGGTGGGGAGCAGGGTGGGCTGCCGGAGGTGGGGGATTTGTAGTGGTTAGAGGACAGCCTGTCAGCAGGTGGCCGAGATGCCCTCCGGTCAGCAGGAGAGGAGCGAGCAAAGATAGTCGGTGATGGCAAGTTATCGTAGAG
The DNA here is from genome assembly GCF_014885135.2 of Alexandromys fortis. Classification (NCBI taxonomy): domain Eukaryota; kingdom Metazoa; phylum Chordata; class Mammalia; order Rodentia; family Cricetidae; genus Alexandromys; species Alexandromys fortis. The sequence continues at coordinate 2,469,841 of NW_026067920.1, forward strand.
GCCCGCGTTATCATAAAGCACCTCTTCCGCCAGGCCTCTGCTCCCACAGCCAGGAAAGCCGCCATCCGTGTCCCACTGCAACACATACGGCCAGATGAGGACAGAGAAGATCAGCACAGTGAGATGTTAGCAGCCCCCCAAAGCTCTGCATGGCCAGTCACTCATACACACACAGGTCAGGCACAACCCCCACAACCATGGGCTACTTCATAAGGGCCCCTTTACCTTCGGAATCATAAGAAAGATTTCTCTGTCCTTAAATTGTTCCCAGAGTCACTGGATTATGATGGTTTCATTCTGTTTTTCAAAATGAAGAGTGCTGAGCTGGCATTGCTAGCTCTAGAGACATGGAGTTTGGAAGTTCCCTGATGCACAGGAAATAAGGTCAGGGAGTTGGACAGTACCCGGAGCTCTTTGCTGCACGGGAAGGCATGTAAGATCATGATCAAGGGCTCAGGCGCCTGCTGTGGTTCGGACACACTGGTTTATCTATCACTTAGCAAGCAGGGGAAACGGAGCCAAAGGCAGCTCATACAACTGGGGAAAGGCAGAGCTGGGCAAAGTCAGGCTGCTGGAGGAATGTGACTGACATCAAGAACACCCTGAGTTCATCCATGCTGCCTTGTGGCCGACAAATTCACCATCAAGGTCAACGTGGTCTAAGTTCTACAGTTGAGCACCTGAGAAAGATTGCCATTGCCAAAAAAGCCTGCTGAAGACAGAAGTCACGTAACCGTAGGATGCAGGGTGCTTCGGACTTGGATGGAACAATGGCATCACACTAGCAGAGGAGCTGAACAAAGAGTTAACAGTTCAAAGCCATGTCTCAGGACACAGACTCCAGAGCACTGGCAGGAACCTATAAAGAAAGCCCAAACTCTTAACTACTGCCAGATCCCCCCAGGCTTTAAAGGTCTTTGTAAATTGCCCTGCATTATAAAAGGAAATATTAATTCATATATTCTGCCCATTTCAGCCTGTTTTTTTTTTATGTTCTCCTGCAGCGCTCATTCTTGCCAGACTATAATTACAGCCCTTTGTTATAAAAATAGGAAAGGCCTAAAATCCCAGGGCGGGGGTGTCTTCTGCAGCCACATCAGTGTCTATTTCTGTGACGCTGGGGACAAGCGCACAACCTAACACAACGTAGAAAAGCCAGGGTGGAGCGCTGCAGTGACAGCCCCACAGATATGCAACGGTCTATACTTGACTCTCACTTTCCTAAAATAGCAAGGATCAAGTCATGTGGAATACTTAGTAAACAGTGACGAAATCCCACAGAAGTTTCTAGAATAAAAGTGAGTGTGTGCAGAGCCCTTCCCTCGCAAAGAATCAAAGGGAGTGCAGAATGAGCTGAACTTTTACAGGGGAAACAGTACTGACACTCTGGGCATTTGGTCATAAAGTGTGGACTTTATGGAACCCGGAAATGAAGCCTCAGAAACGCAGTCATGTGGTAGCAGAGGCCTGCGCACAGGAACAGGCTGAGGAAGCCTGAGCAGGGATGCCATGTGGAAACAAAAGGGCAGGGCGCTCGCGCGCACACACACACACACACACACACACAGGGCATATGTCTCAGCTCCTAAGGCCCAGTGCATGTATGTAGGGAGGATTCCTCAGCACGGAGCTGTTTATTTCCACATCAAACCATGGGTGAGCCGGGGGAGAAGCACCGAGGGTACCTGAGCCAACATGGTGTCTGAACTGCCAAGGGGACCGGGACATATGAGCATGGTATGATTCATCAAGTCCCTGCAATACCTTGCTCATTTCCTGTTTGTGTGTGTGTGTGTGGTGTGTGGCTATGTGGAGGCCTTGTCTAGAAGGCAAGGCCTACAGAAGTCTGCTGAGGCCACAGCATACCTTTGAAATTAGATACCCTAGATTCTGGAATACAGGAGCAGGTCCCACACAATGGTGCTGGGGCTACACGGATACAGGGAGGCCACAGAGGCCAGGCCTCACCTTGAAAATCATGCAATAGCAAGAATAGGGGAGGGGGCTGGGGACCATGATGACACACGGGGTGGACTGAGAGCCCTGCTCAGAGTGCTCACCAGACATCACTGTCCACAGGGCTACAGGGCCACAGAACAGAGGTCACCGGGAGGATCTCCCAATGCACAAAGGAGCCTGGCTCCTGCCATCAGAATATTGGGGAAAGAACAAAGTCGGGAACAGGACGGATGCAAATCTAAAACAAGGTTGAGAAACTCTTAAGAAATACCGGCTCCTCCTAGAACAAGTTTCTCACACACGCTCTCCCACACCTGCTCACTGCACAGGCAGGCACAGGTCAGGCCAACAAAGGTACACAGTGCCCAACCACCAGCCGAATAATAGAGGCCCAGCAGGGATCTGCTCATGATCTGGAAACATTGGACAAAACAGGGAAAAATAAAAACTAAGGCTATGGACACACTTGAGGCCTGCTTGACAGCGAAGCTGCCACAGAGCATCCCCGCATTCGTGTGTCTGTCTGTCTGATAGCAGGGTGGCGGCTGCAGCCGTAGTGGGCGTAACTATTCAGAGTAACGTAGACTGTTGTGTCTGACTGACGCCAGCTGTGAAACTGAATATTCTTCCAGCTCCGTCTATTTATTTTAACTTAAGTCGCCGGCTTCCATCTTGGGTGACGAGCTGTACGTGATGACGATAACAGAAGTAGACGAGCTGTCCACTAGGGGTCACGTGACCTGCTGTTCACATCAGAGGCCAGGGTTTGGGGGAGCAGTGGTATAATTCTCCATCTCAGTTCACTAGAATGGAAAACTAGGCACTCCAGGACAGAAGTAACTAGCAATTTGCCTTCTAACAAAACTGACCATTGGCTCGTAAAGGACACTCACCGAGCCGTTGACACAGGGGACGTCATCATAGTGCAATGCTGTCCCGCTGGGGTGGGCGTAGCCATTGGAGATGCTCCCCAAGTATGGGCTCGTGGACACTGCCCGCCTGTTCATAAAGCTGAGAGAGAGAAAACATGGACATGCGAGTTAACCAGCAGGGCCTCTGTGAACCTTGATGCAACCAAAGGCCATGCCAGGCTCAGAGGCAGAACCTTTAGGACCTTAGGCAGATGCATATGTCATCTTCAAGGGACTGGGGACAATCCTCACCCAGAGCCAAGACAGGCTCCAGCACAGACAATGAACACCATGTATGGGGATACACAGCGGCATCTACAAGTGGAGCGGCCCAGACAGGTACCAACCACTATTTTAACCACAGCCAGGGAAAGCATACACCCAGGGAGGGCACAGCAGCTCTTTCTGACAGGCTGCTCCTCTCACAGCAATGAACCAGTTTCAACCTGTCTATAGAGACTGGCCACTCCCAAAGGAAGGGGGCAGCATAGCCTCCGCCACTTCCTGGCCTGCTGTGGGATGTTCGTGGCTGCATAGCAAGCCCTCACTGAGCTCTGGCAGCCACACAGCATACTTCAGCTGCTCCCTGAGCTTCTGGAGACCCTGAGAGCAGTCATGCTGAGGCCTCAGAATCCTGTGCTGCTGTGATGCGTGTGACATACATGCTTGGGTCTTGGTTCCCTAAAATCTTGGGATTTCCTGATGATAATGGGAGCCAGCCACCTTTGCCCATCCCATCCCTGGAAAGCCTGCCGGATTTGGGGGTGGGGTGCGAGTGGATAAGGAAACGGCCTTATGATCAGAGTCAGGGACTTTCAGCTCTGAGAGGAGAGGGTGGAAGAGCTCCTGGATGGGAGACACCAGGAAGGCAGTTCATCCAGGGAAGGCACCATACCCAGAGGAGCAAACCCAGGAGGAAGCTGTACCCAGGCACGGGGTTCACAAGGGAGGGCACTAGATCCAGGGAAAGTGCCACACCCAGGGAATCACCAGACCTAGAGAAGGCGTGTACCCAAGGAAGGTGCCATATCCAGGGAGGGCACTGTACCCAGGGAAGAGGTGGCAGCTCTTGTACCTCTCCTACCCAAGAGCTGCATCCTGGTGGATTCCTAACACACCAGTGGAGTAGCAAACAAAGCACTTCCTAGGGTCTAAGAAGAGTCGGTGGGGTGTAAGAACCTCAAGTTAACATCTGCTCTTTAATGAGAATGGATTTGTGAGTGGGTCCTGGGGACAGAGCTTTTGATCTTCAGGGCCTGACACTGTGTCCTGGTGGACGTTTCAGAATTGTCCTTCAGTGGGCCCCTGTTGGAGTCCACAGAGAACTGGGATGCCACCTGATGTGAGAAGAGCCCGTACCCGGCAGCCAGAGGTGGAGAGCAAGAGTCTGCATGTAAAAGAGAAAGGACCATTTTCCTCTCCTCCCCATGCACGCTCCCCAGAGAGCCAGACAGAGCATATTGGTTCTCCATCTGCCACTGCCCAGAGGCATCAAAAGTCACCAAGAAAAGTCAAGCGAAGCGCAGTGCAGGGCAGGCTGTATTCACCAGACTCCAGCTCCACCCTGGCTCCCCCCATCCCCCTCCTTCCCAGGCTGTGTGGTGTCAGGACTGCTGGGAGGAGGGGAGGCTCCTCAGCTCCTGAAGTGTTCTACCACCCCAGTGTCCAGAGCACAATGAGGAGAGATGGGCCAGCCTCTCAGGAAGCTGGGCTTGTTTCTGGAGAACTGTGAAAACCCAGGAAGAAAGAACCAAGGCAGCATTTTTTCCTAAGTGGGAAACTAAAATCACACAAAGTTAACAGAAATGCATTTCTCCCCAAACTTTGTTTCTCGAGGAAAGTAGCTTGGGGCAGCACAGCCAACCACCTGTGTTGCACTGCACACCCTAATGGCCACACTCTCACAGTGCACTGCTGCCCCCTGCTGGAAGAAGGTGGCAAGCTTGGCTCCTCTGGCAGATGCAACAACTTAAGACTTCTTAGCTTATGAACAGTGATATAATTATTCTGCACTTAATCTATGTCAAATTAAGTGTAGGAAAGCTAAAGTCACAGGAAGGAAAAAATGCAGAAAGGAAAGCCTGACTAGCCGCTTAGGAGTTCCTGAATGTTTCACACACATGTTTAAAGGGTGGACGGAAAGACTCAGTGGAAGGCTGTCTTGGGGGAAGGCTGGGAGTGAGGTAAACAGAAGTATGGCAGGACCCCCGGCGTGCCTGCACCTGCTAGAGCCGAGCATAGCCACTGCTGAGCACTCAGCACTGCATGTGAGTTCACACAGCTCTTTCCCATCCCCACAGCTGGGCCCTCGTCTTCACTCCACAATGTCAGGCTCTGGCACCAGGTCCAGGGCTCATACTTATGCTCAGATATCAGGAAGTATCAAGGACAGTCAGAAGAGCACAGGGTACCCTAACTGGGCACACTTCCACTTCCTTCAATGGGGATGCCCAAAGGACTTAAAGAGCATATACACACACTTCCTCATTGGCAGAGGCCTTCTCCACTGCCAGAGCAGCCTAAGGTTTACAGAGAGAGGCACAGGGTGGTAAGAGAACTCCTGCAGAGCCAAGAGTAAGCAGAGGGGCAATGATCCCCTCTAGCAATCTTTCCACAATGACTGACAGCCAAGTGTGTAAGTGGGAAAGAGCTGAGTCCACAACATACAAGCATCCCAGGGAACCTGTATGTAAACGCAGAGACCTGCAGGGACCTGAAGATGGTGGCTGGAAGTTGGCTCTCTCAGACTGGCCCTCTTTAGTCAGACAGAAACATCTTTACCACCACATCCTTCTGGACCTGCGATGGGCAACACTCGTGAGCCGTGCAGGGGAAACCAAGGCACTGCCTTCTGTCACCTGACTCATGGTCTCTGGTCAGCCTCAGGACGTGTCCCCAGTTCCAGCACCATCCACACTGTTACGTGCCAATCTCCCAGGGGAGTCCTGTATGTTTTTTTTCCTGTTTCCTGTTCCTTTTCAGAACATTATTGCCTTCCTTCCTTCAGTCAGGCACAATGGCTGATAATTCTCCTAATCGTCTGGCGAAGAATCACCACACGGCCGCCAAGTTATAAAAAGTGAAAAATTAACTTAATCCCAGACTCTCTATTGCCTTGGCAAGCGGCCGCATTCTGAAGGCTGTTCCCTTGTTCAGTCTCCTCTCTGATAAGTTTTATGGGAATGCTTGGCTAGAAAACTAAAACATGAAAATTAACTTTATTGCTAGCTAACATCCCTAAAAAGATTCTAATGAGCTTTAAAGAAAAGATTCCTAAGCTAAGTTCATGGTTTACGCCTTTTTAATGAAGAGTGTTTGATACAGCAACCTGCATTCCTTTCTCCAGGCTGTGGCCACCCCTCATTTGGTTTAGATTAAAACCCTGCTCAGTTATAAAGGAAAAGCTGGGCCGTGTACAGAGGTAAATGCAGGGTTTCTCCTGAATGTGCAGGTCTGTTTGCTGATTAGAGTCAACAGCAAGTGAGTTTTCCTTTGGGGATTTTAGTAACGTCCACATAAGTACAGATAACAACTATTAATATTTCAAGCTGGAGATCTCACAGTATGAGGCTCCCCACTTAAGTTTCTGCCTTGACTTCAGTGATGGACTGTAATGTGAAACTATAAGCCGAAATAAACTCTCTCCTCCTCAAGCTGTGTTTGGCCATCATATTTTACCATAAAAACCCTAAGGTGTGTCTATACTTTGTTTCAAAAACTGGATTATTTGTTTTCTTAATGTTCAGGGTTTTTTTTTAGATCTATGCATATTCTAGATACTAAGCCTTTTGTCAGATGTTTAATTGGTGATGTCCCCTCCCCAATTCTATAGGCTTCCACGTTGCTAGAATGAGGGTGTCCTTTGCTGTACAATTTTCATTTAAAATTTCTACAGGAGTCACATAACTTGCAAGGGACCAGAGGGGAGGTGGGGCTATCCCAAGGAAGGGAAAGTAGGATGTAGAGTTATAAAGGGGAACTAGAATAAGAGAATTAAATGGGGAGGGACAGGATAGGACAGGGGATAAGAGGGAAAATGGAAGGGACAACGAACACTGAAGGCCTTTTAAAGGCCATTTGGAAACCTACTATAGTAGAAGCATCCTAAAATATATAAAAGGGACTTAAGCGGAGATACCATATAATGGGGAGACAATGCACCAACTTGGCATCTCATGCTACCAAGGAAAAGCCCCAGTTGCAGAAATGGGTTACATCTTATCGAGTCATTGGCCCAAGGAATCTCATAGCTACCCCAATGTTACAGGCTATTGCCAGTGCTTTTGATTATCTCTACAACCTGACGGTAAGATCCTATTGCTGCAGATACCATTTACTTACCCCATCAAACCCTCAAAAATTAGAGTTAGTGCCCAAAGAGAAGTTTCACCACGTGCTGGAAGGTACTATACACACTATAGGAGGAGAAAAATAATCATTACTCTAACCCAGCTATAAACCCCATTGACCTACAACAGCAATTTGCATACTGGTGCAACAGTGGCATAAATGTTATGGTAGTAACCACCCCCCCCCCCCCCCTTTTTTTTTTTTTTTTTGGTTTTTCGAGACAGGGTTTCTCTGTGGTTTTGGAGCCTGTCCTGGAACTAGCTCTTGTAGACCAGGCTGGTCTCGAACTCACAGAGATCCGCCTGCCTCTGCCTCCCGAGTGCTGGGATTAAAGGCGTGCGCCACCACCGCCCGGCCCCCCCTTTTTTTTAAATTGACATTAAGGCCCACTATAAGATGGAACACATACCTACTAAAGTGGACTAAGAACCTAAGAGTCAACAGGTCCTAGGGGAAACTTGCAACAGTTATTCTGTTGAAGATATACAGCAATAAAATGATTCCTAATGAACTATTGCTATACCCAAAGATCAGCGCATTGCTCAGCCCTCATCAGAGGCTGCTTCTTACAGTAGATGGCAATTGACACAGATATATACAACTGGACAATGTATAGAGAGTGACAGACTTGGGACCACTCAGTCCTAAAGGGGATGTTTTTATCAAACGCCCCTCAAGGTTTAGGGATCTATGAAGAAGAGGAGACAGAAATATTGTAAGAGCCAGAGATGGTGGGTGACTTCAGGGAAGCAGCGTCTTCCAGACAGAGCAGAATATATGTATGAGCTCACAGAGACTGTGGCAGCACACACAGGATCTGCACAGGTTTAAATCAGACAAAATATCAGCATGGAAGAAAAGTAGACACAGGGCTCCACCCTGAACCAAGAAGTTAATTGTACCAGGCATGGTGGTGCACGCCTTTAATTTCAGCGCTCAGTTAGCAGAAGCAGATGGGTTTCTGTGAGTATGAGACCAGCCTGGTCTATGTAGTGAGTTCCAGGGCAGCTAGAGCTATGTAAAAGGACCCTGTTTCAATACCCCATCCCAAAAGGAAGCTATCTGCAGTTGATTCCTGCTAAGAAAGGGAAAACCCATTTTCTTCAATGGAGTGTCACCAAGCGTACCAACCACATTCTATAGCTGGCCCCATGCCTAGGAGTAGTTGCCAACACAAAAAGGACCCGGGTGTATCTGTGTGTATACTGTTTTGGTTATGATTTGGTAGTTTTTGTCTTTGGGGCTTTGTTTTGTTTTCTTGGTTTTTTGCTTTTGCTTTTGTTTCAAGAGAGAGATAACATAAAGTTGAGTGGGTGTGGGTTGAAAGATCTTGGAGGAGTTGTGGAAGAAGAAAAAGTACAATCAAAATATACTGCATGAAAATATTTTTTAAATACTTTTTAAATGTAAAAAGAAGAGGTCAGATACAGGGACTGATCTATGTGTCTGGGAGCATTTGGGCACATTACAACTGGCCCAGAATGCTTTATTCAGACTTCCTAGCATTAAAGGACTCGTGACTGGGTCCAGCTCTTCTGTGAAGAGTTCCTGCCCACTACCTACTGAATTTAAAAGAAAATGTGAGAAGTGTACTTATTTAAAAACAACAATCATGAGTTTATCACATTTTATCACAGTGAATACATATTTGTGTACATATGAATTTATGTATACATTTATACATATAGACCTCTGTGTGTGTATGTGTGATGCTTTTCACACATAAATAAATTACTAAAGAAGAGGACATTGGTTTTCAGGTCTATAAATGTCTCTCTGAGGTCAGCAGCTGGGTCCTACTCTTGCTTCTGCACCCGCTGGCCACACTCTGCTGTTTGGGAGAGATAAGTGAGAGAACACAGCCTCACAGGGATGGGATGCTGGGAGGTAGGAATAACCCACAGCTTCTAGTGTGGCTGTGGACAGTCTTCGATGCTACCCCAAAATTTAAAGAGTGGCCGTCTCTTGGTGACTGATTGTCAGATGCTCTGTATACTGGCATGGATGTCACAGGCTGACATTCTCCTAGAGAATGGCCCTCATCCTGTCACATGACCACTGTGTACATCAGAGTGCCCCCCCCCCCGTGATCCTGCCCCTGTGAGCTGGGGAACCGTTGAGCTCCCAGGACTGGTATAAATGTAGAAACCACCCTCTGAGCAAGCCGCCCTTTGATGACACCAGAGTTACTAACTGCTTTCCTACAGCCACAGGAGCAATGAGTCCAGTCTAAGGTTATGTATGTCTAAAAGGCCCAAAGTCTACCAGTTGGCCCATTTTTTTTTTTTTGAGATGTGATCTCATGTATTCCAGGAAAATCTTCAACTCACTGTGTAACCAAGGATGACCTTGAACTACAGATCTTCCTGCCTCCACCTACCAGATTAGAGGAGTGCACCAGTTTGTGTGGTGCCGGGATTAAACTCAGAGCCTTGGACAAGCTTTGGCAAGTACTATACCAACTGGGCTGCATCCCTAGCCCATTGCTTGTCTTTCAAGGTTAAAAAAAAAAAAAAAAAAGAAATTTGGTAATGGCAGCCATGCAACTCGTGAGCAACCTGCTGCCTGGGAGTCCTCCTTTTATCCACTGTGCAGTTCTGCGTCTCTGGCCAGGTGGGGCTCACTGTGGCACTCACATCATCAGAGCTACTGGAGTCCACCTAGCAAAGGCTTACCCCAGATGCATCCAGCATTCTCTACTGTCACTGTCTGAGGGGGACACATGCCAGGGGCACAGTGCTGTGGAGAAGCCTGTTCATCACCACAGCCTGGACAACAAAGCACATGTCAAAACATCACAGAAGGAGAACACACCTCAGGTGAGTATGGAAAAAGCCACGACCTTGTGGAACAGCTGAGGATGCTGAATGCCCAGTGATACTGAAGGCCAGCATGGGCTGAGGACCCCACAGAAACTGCTGCTCCAAACCCCTCATTATTATTGTGATCAAGCATTCTGGCTCAAATGCATGCTTTGCACAAAGTAGCATTATTTGTCACCACTTAAATTTAGAAAGTGCCAAACTCACAGATTTAAGATCTTGGGCTTTGTTGGGCAGTGGTGGCCCATGCCTTTAATCCCAGGACTTGAGAAGCAGAGAAAGGTGAATCTCTGAGTTTGAGGCCAACCTGGCAGAGAGAGTTCTAGCATGGCCAGGGCTACACAGAGAAACCCTGCCTCGGGAAAAAAATAAAGAGAGAAAGAAAAGAAAAACAAAAAAATAATCTTGGGCATTATTTCAGCAACACATAGAATCCTCTCTGCTTTCTAGAAGGCCCCTGCCACACAGAAGATGGCAACAGCTACCCAGCTGCCCACAGAACAAAATCAGGACTATGACCTGTTGGTGCAAATGAAAATAGACACAGCTCCTTATTGTCTCTGACTACAAGGGCAGAACTAAGTGACTGTAATGAACTGTCTGCCCCCACGAAGCCAGTGCTACCATCTTCAGAAAAGTTTGACAAACCTACTCTAGCAGAAATCCCACCAACATCAGAGCCACCAGGGCCAGCACCTGACCAAGGAAAAGTCCTCAGGTGTGCTCTAGTTTGCACGCTCACCCAGCACCTATTGTCAAACAGCAGAAGAAGAATGTTGCTAGTTCAGACCTTCCACAGGCTGTGCAGGAGTCTTACCAAAAGGTCTGTTTGGCCGTCTGTATAACATTTGCTGACATCTCCACGTCTATGTAGTCATAGTGCAGGGCTCCTGGATCTGTTGAAGATCCTGTCTCTGCCAGTAAGATGCCAATCCATCTGCCCATGTCTTCAGAAGATGATGCCTGCCATGGGGACAAAAGCATGATTCATTTAACCAAAGACAAAGAGGTGTAACAGGAAGGGAAAGAAAACATGCAGAGACACCATATAGTTGCTTTAGGAGAAAGATGCCCAGAACCTTTACCGGTAAGCCGCAGCCTCGTGGTGATAGACAGATGAATAGAAATGGGTTAACTTAAGAAAAAGGCTAGCTATGAATACACCAAGTCATTGACCAAACAGTGTTGTAATTAATATAGTTTCTGTGTTATTATTTGGGTCTGGGCAGCTGGGAAATGAAAGAGCAGTCTCCATTTACAAAATGGTGCCAACGTGAGTCAACTACATCCACATAAGACCTGAGAGAACTTGGGAAGGAATTCTAGACACAAAAGAACAGAGATAAGCATGGTTTCTTGGTAGCATTTTCTCAGGTGAACTCTGATTGCTAGAAGAAAGCAGAGGCATGATTCCTATAAAAGAAGGCTTCCTGACTCAGCAGCAGCAGCAAAGAGTGTGTGGCTCCTTTAAGAGCTGGCTTCCTGGTTTGTGTTGGTGTGGTTATGGAGCACTTAAATGGGGTCTGTGAGCAGTGTGATACAAATTGCTTAAAGGCGACATAGATCCACTGCATCCCTGGAGCTGGGGCGGTGAGCATGGGCTAAATCTCACCTGGGAGTCATGGGAGCATTTGCTAGTTTTTTTTAGATTTTTGTATTTTATGCATATGGATGTTTTTGCTTACATGTATGCATGGTACACAAGCCATGTGTATGCATGGTACTCAAGGAGATCAGAAGATGGCATTGAGTCCCCCAGAAATGGAGTTTCAGATGGTTGTGAGCTGAAATGTAGGTGCTGGGAATCAAACCTGAGGACATGCCTCAGAGTGTGTTCAAAGACTGAGGGTGCATAGCAAGTAAAGGAATACTGTCAGGGGCTGAGACCCCCTGAAATTACTACACACACAGGTGAATGGATAGTTACTGAGAACTTTTCTCAGTAGAAGCTTACTAATTCAGGGAGAAGGACTGAGGAATGAATATCCTCACTCAGCCACCGTCATCAGCAGAGGGACTGCTGCAGGCCAGCCTCCAGTGTTGACACAGAATAGTCTCGAGGGCTCTGTCCACATGACAGAGGGGCATGGGGAGGCTTTCAGCCTGGAAAGGGCCCAAGGTATCTACGGGGGTTTATGTGGGAAATGTCTCCCAGAGTCTCAGGCAGTTGAGCACTCCGGAGACCCCAGTTGGAGGCACTGTTTGGGAAGTTTTGGATGCTGCAGCCTGGATGGAAGATGAGAAAGTATGATACTGGGGGCAGGCTTTGAAAGACAAAAGCCTCATAAACTTCCAGTTTTCTCTCTGCTTCATGCTTACGGTAAAGGATGTGAACGCATAGTTTTCTGCTCCAAGCACGCTGCTTGCTGCCATCCCTCTCCCCACATGATGGGCTCTTGTTACTCTGGAACTCTAAACCCAAACAAGATTTTCTTCTGTAAGGAGCCTTGGTCATAGTGTTTTATCAGAGCAATAGAAGAGTAGCTAAGACCGTGTTCAGATGAATCACATCACTAGGGAATACATGACACCTCCCTACAGGACACACCATATGGCGGTGCCAGTTCCACCTGGTGCCTGCAAGGGTGCCAGCATAGCCCAGCATCAGGAGGGGAAGGAACATTCCAAAGGAAGGATCTTCTATAATATAAAAGGGTCTGTGCCCTAGGGAGTATCGGTAGTATCAAATGGATGGAGTCACTGGCAGGCTTGGAGGATAAATAGCCACACGGTTTTCATATATACATCAGGCACTATGGCCGTGCTGGCATAACTGGAAAATTCAGATTAAGACCTAGGCATCATGGGAGAGCATGGCACCAGTATTAACTTCCATTCTTGCCATCACTGTGGTTCTAGCAAAGTGGTGTCCCTTGCTTTTGTTTTTATTTTTAATTTTTACAAACACACATTGAATTATTTAAGAGTAGAAGGGGAGGAAATTCACAAAAGTGTGTGGAAATCTGTGTGTTGGGACATCAGGAAACACCACAGTGGGGAAAAACGAGGCCCTTCTTTGTACTGGTTCTGTAGGTCCAAAAGCATCTATAGATTAAAGTTAAAACGTGAAGAAGCACAGGCTACACCCTCCAGCCTTCCTTGCTGGCCCATGGCACGACCACCGATAGGGCTTGAGAACAGAACCCAGGTCACCTCAGCCCCACAGCCCTGTGCGTGAGCACTGTCACCCAGTCCTACAGCTGTGCGTGAGCACTGTGTCCCCTCAGCCCACAGCCCTGTGCGTGAGCACTGTGTCCCCTCAGCCCACAGCCCTGTGCGTGAGCACTGCGTCCCCTCAGCCCACAGCCCTGTGCGTGAGCACTATGTCCCCTCAGTTCTGGAGAAACCGTCGATGACTTGGAAGACGCCAGCTCAACAAGCTCTTTCTTGTCCGTCAGGAGAATGAGTTCACTCTCCGCTATGCTTGAGAAATAAACAAGCACCTGCTAGGGCTGCAGATATTCTGAAGCTATGGAACTTTCTTCTCTTTGTAGACTCAGTACTAAGCACGCCCACAGAGGTAACTCACACCACTCCACTCTGGGCTCCTCTCCTTGGTTGGACACCCAGTCCAGTTCTCCTCCTCCTGTGTCAGCCCCTGCCTCCTCTCCCCTGGGGCCTCTGACACGTGCCGCTGAAGATTCCCCTTGAGACAGGCATCTGCTGAGGACGGCTCCCTCCAAGGTCTCAGTTGTCTTCCCCCAAAGGTCTCAGATCATGTTAAGGTTTGCAAAGGCCACTGACCCTAGTCCATCACAGGCAGGTAAAGGCCAAGAGGAGAAACAGACTTGGCTGCCGTCAGGTCAGCTGAGCACTGCATCCCAGACCTGGACTAAGCCAGGCCTGGGACACAGTTTGTTACACAGCAGCCGCCAGGGGGCTCAGTCATCTTCTTGGTTCCCCATCAAAACAAAACTAAATGAAACAAAAACCTACCATGAAAGCAATTCTGGAAATAAGTACCACATTTTGAAATTCAAGACCTCGTTGACTACCTGACTGAACACCTTGACCCTGGTCAGAGTCTCATACCCACACCACAGCCATTTAAGGTTTTGCTCTCCATGTGGCAGACAGACAGCCTACATGTCAGCCCACTGTTCCATGCCTAACACAGTCTCACTTCCGCTGACCTCATGGCATGAACACACTGACATATACCCTGGGAAGCAAACAATCTTGACATCTGTGAATGCATGATGTGTGTGTGTGTGTGTATCTTAGTCATAACAAGAATAAGGGAGCAGGGAATAGGAAAAACAAGTCTGGATTAATGGCAGGTAGAAAATAACAAGACGGAAGACTGGTGAATTAGTTCTCCAAAAGCAGTCAAGTAGCCAGGCAGTGGTGGCACACTCCTTTAATCACAGCACTCAGGAGGTAGAGGCAGGCGGATTTCTGAGTTGGAGGTCAGTCTGGGTCTACAAAGTGAGTTCCAGAACAGCAAGGACTACACGGAGAAACCTTGCCTTGAAAAACCAAAAAGAAGAAGAGGAGAACAATGAGAAGGAGAGAGGAGCCTAGGCAGCCTGTGCAATCCCTGACTCTCTCAAAGAGAAACACAGAACAAAAGTACAAAACAGAATGGACCAAGGGAGGGAAGGAGCTGGATCAAAATCAGACCCTGCAGGGAGCCAGAGTCTTCTGTAAAGGACCGAATCATGGTGGTGTTGAGAAAGCCTGTGCACACATCTCTGAACAGAGGCCCCAAGGAATCCTTTACCTCTAACACGGCCACCTCCTGTCCATTGCGAAGCAGCCGGAAGGTCAGCGGGTGCTTGGAATCCAAGCCCGGAATCACTTCGCAGCCACGTAGAGGGATGGAGACAATGTGGGTCTTCAGGTCGGTCCTGTCCTTGTGGAAAATGAGCTTGCTGTCCTTCACTCGGCACCAGCGCTCCCGCCAGCGGCTGTTGGAGAGCACATTCAGGTACCCTGTGGAGAGAGGATGCCACAGCTCAGTCTCCTGAGCAAGCCAAGGTACCAGTGAGCCCTGCCCATGTCCCTCGTCTGTGGTCTCTTTCAGACCAGGGAAGTGCCATGAAACACATGCTCACGCCCCAGGTTTTAAGTGTTACTAAAGAGAGAAGAACCATTATTACACAGCCAGCTCTCCACAGGACCTGGAAGCGTTTCACTCTGGTGCAGAGCCATTTCATGTGTAAGAACCAGTTTCAGGGGCTTGGTGTTTACATGGAAACCTGGAAATCACCTTGAGATAGTGACCGTGGATATGCGATGGCCAGAAGGCAATGGGGACTGACAGCTGCCTGCATGTAACGAAAGAGAAATGGCATGCAAAACGATCTAACTGCAAACACTGTAAGCAGAGCATGGAAGACAGCGAAATAGGAGTATCTGAAGATGAAAATTCTCCAGGAAGTGGGAGGCCTGGGGAGTGGTGAGCTCCCCAGCGCTGGATGTGTTCCAGCAAGTGACGGAATGTGGCTGGTATGAGCTCCCCACCCACGGGCCTGAGGCCTCCTCCTGGTCTCTGTGTTCCAATCCCCACATGTGGAAGCGAGGGCTTCATCTCCTGGGGGGACTAACACAGATGAAGCCTGGCTGCCTGAGTCTGGGTCTGTGTGATGGTGATCCTGGTATTACAGGCAGGATGGTATCTTCAGGGTATCGTACAGAGATGTGATGTCACACGTGACAGAATTACAGGGAGAACTATCCCCGAAAAGAGAAAAAGCCTCAAACACAGGAAAATGAGAATTTGGGGCTATTACAAAGCACATTATTCTAGAAAGACTGAGGCATGAGTTGGAGGGTCCACGGTGACTGTGGCCCCAGGGGCAGTGGCTGTTGTGGCCTCCAACTGTTCCACACTGCAGATACCAACACTCAGAGATCAGGAAGGGATTAAACAGCGGGAAAGGGCAAGCCGCAGGTGAAGGGGAAGGAGGTGAAGAACACTGAACGTCACTCAGCCGCTCTCAGCTCTTGCACATCGACACTCACATGTTCGGTGCCAGGCAGAGCTCTGTACGTCTCTGATGAGGATTCTCTAGATACTGCTCAGTGACTAACCAAATCTGCCAAGAGTGGTCCTCACCTAGGCGTGGGTCTCCTGCACACACACACCTTAAAGTGCACCTCGTGGTGAACAAAGTTACCATTCGCCATGCTAGTCGATGACTAAGCCTGTGGGCTCCAGAGCAGGGGGCTTGCTGCTCTCTTGTGTTCAGGCAGCTTTTAAACTTGTTCCCCAAGGACTACCCGGGAAGGAGGAGGCACCCTCAGGTGTGGGGTGCCCTACCAGAGGCCACAGTCAGACCCGATACCTCCATGAAAGCAGAGGAGACAGAGAAGGAAGGAAGGTTATTTCCAGTACAGCTGCAGGCCTCTGTGGATTTTCAGCCTGTAGAACACTGCACTGATCCTGCTCTTTTTAATGTGTTGATGGAACTGCTCAGGTTTGCTATTATTTTAGAAAGAAAGCTCGGCATTAAAATGCCGTCAGATGAACATCTTAGCTGAACTGTAGCTCTCGGTGTTCTGACCACTACCTACAGCAATCAATCATGCCGAAAGTCACACGCTGGACTTCTGAGTAGATGTCACCTGTGTCAACAGAGCCTAAGTGTTTTCTGAGCACAAGTCCACAAACAGGATGGCAGGAAGCCCTCGAGTAACTTGATATACTCTGTAGGCAAGGCTCACACATGCATGAACTGTTTAACCACTGTTAAAGAGTCGCCCTCCCTGGGAGTGACTGCACATGCCTGTGATCCCAGCAAGCAGCGGGGAGGGCCGGGGAGGATCACGAGTTCAAGGCCAGCCTTGGCTATATAAGACAGCAACAACAACTAACCAGTGTGGGTGTACATGAATATATTTCCAGCACTGACGAGGTAGATGTAGGAAGACACGAGTTCAAAATTAACCTGGATGGCACAGGAACCCCTACCTTCAAAAACAAACTAACTAATGAACAATCACTAATTTAGGGCACCATGGGCTTCAGGGAGCTGCCAAATATGGAAAGTGGAAAGGGCATGACTTGTGCAGGTCTTCAGAGCCAGCGGCTGAGCTGCTCTTGGCTGGGCCTATACAAGGAGTAGAAGAAACACAAGTATGGGAACCCCAGTGACTACACTGTAGAGAGCCTCAGACACCAGCTGGGGCAGGTAGCCTCAGACACTAGGCCAGGCAGTTAGCCTTGGACACTAAAGCAGGCAGGTATAGCCTCAGACACCAGGCCAGGCAGGTAGCCTCAGACAGCAGCCTGGGTAGATAGCCCTGGACACCAGGCCAGGCAGATAGCCTCGGACACTAAAGCAGGCAGGTAGCCTCCGCCAGCGCAGGCTAGACAGAAGGTACTAGGACATGCGTCAGTAGTGAGAATAGCATAGAGAGAGACTAGTGCACACCTGGGGAACTCAGCAGCAACACCCCTGAACTGCCCACGACTCTTAGGCTCACAGCTGAGAGCTGCTTCGCCACGTGCACACAGCTGTCGCGGGACACCGCCCACCATCGGCACAGACAGCGGCATTGGCTCTGCCGTGCTCTGTCTCCAGACGGAATCTGGCCACAGTCACCAGATGCTGTAGCTTTCTCAGCGTTTCAGCCACAGAGGAATGATTGCATGAGACAGGTCCTCCCCTAATTTAGACCATGACTTCATGGGACATTACCATATTTTAATACATTCTCAGGATTTAGGTTTCAAAGAGAGGGAGAGAGAAAGTAAGTTTCCCTGGATAACAGGCCTGACTCACATCAACAGGAAGCGCTCAGACATGTCTGTGTTTCTGTGTTTGTCAGCTGGCCTCTGTAGTACCCCACTTACTCAAAAAGGGGGTTCCCAAGTTTTGTTTTCTTGGGGAGGAAGCACAGAGATGAGCGAGAGCAGGCAGAGAATGGCGGAGCTCCCCGGGCAGGAATCTGGACTCAAAGAGTGAGTCCCACGCCAAGTAACAACACCAGAGCCTTGCCAGATCTTCAAGGGGATCAGTCAGATCTTCAGGCTGAAGCAGAAATCTGCCACAAGAGGGTACCAGAGTGCAGCGAGGACCTGAAGGCCTGCACTTCAGACAGGCATAGAAGTTGGGGGCTTCAGGGAACTATAACCCAAGCTCTACATAAACAATTACACGAGGGGTTTATTGTTTGATTTGATTCATTTTGTTTTTTGTTTTTGTGTTTTTTTTTTTTTTTTTTTGGCTGTTGGGTTTTTGTTTGTTTGTTTTGTTTGTTTGCTTTTGGTTTTTGGTTTTCAGAGACAAGGTTTGTCCTGGCTGTCCTAGAACACACTCTGTGGACCAAGCTGATCTCAAACTCATTGAGTTCCACCTACCTCTGCCATCTGAGTGCTGGGATTAAAGGCATGCACCACCACCACCTGGCTTGACTTTTGTTTTTAATCCCACTCATATTAGAGTAAGGTGCCAATATAACTTTAAAACTGGGTAATTTCAGTTTAATATTTTGAGATTCTTTCTACTCCAAATTCTACAGAAAGCAAGGCAAGACTAAACAAGGTTCCATTAGGATTACAAAGCTAACTCTATAGGCTGAGATTCCACATTTTTTCCACCTGACCCTGGGCAGGGCTGGTGTATGGATGTCTTCTGTGGACTTCAAGACACAGCAGGTGAAGAAATGGACAATGACAGTAAGTGACATAGGTGCTCGGACTACACCGCTCACCTCCACTGACATAGGTGCTCGGACTACACCGCTCACCTCCACTGACATAGGTGCTCGGACTACACCGCTCACCTCCACTTTCACCAAAACCAGGACATTGCTGGAGCCCACGTCCCAGGCAAACAGCCCGAATTTCCAAAGCAATGGCTTTACTACCATGTGCTGGGCCCCATGCTGGGTGATGGGGACACAGCAGAGCAGTATCTGAATCTAGTAACGCAGTGGGAGGCTTGGACAAGACTAAGATCCCAGGGAGGTAGAAAGAGAAAGTCTCTACGTTTGTGCCCAGAACGGTGTGACTAGTGTCAGGTGCCTGTGGTGGGTTGACAGGAGAACTGGAAGGAGCTCACACTTCCAGGTCTCACAGCTTGGCTTATAAAAGAACAAGAACCCCAGAACTACATCAGCCCATGGACGGCCTGATGAAAACCACTTTGGTGTAGAGTCTTGATACATCTCTAGGGTACACTACCTGGAGGGCTATGGGAAGAGCTGCCCAGACCAACACTAATGCATCCCTCAAAGGCCTCTCAGGAGGACAGAGGCAGAACCTGGGGTAGCCCGGCTGCATCTGCAGGTCTGCTCCCCAGTCCATGAAAACCCTGCAAGAGCACCCAGAAGGCCACAGCACCCCACCCTCCATATCAACTGCAATCAGTGTACAGACAAGCACCGAGCTCGACCCAGTAACTCCAGGGAATCTTTTCTGTCTGCTCAGCTGCTCTGCCCTCCTGGCCCATCAGCTTAGCACCGTCTCCCAGCAGCTGCAGGGGCTCAGCTTGGTAGGGTCAGTCCTCTGGGCCTGAGTCCAGCGCCTTTCCTCTGCCCAGAGCCCTGCAGCTGCACCAAGGGGCTGAAAATGTCCATTGTTCCCTGTTCCCCTAGAGACACTTCCCCTGGTCTGGCAAAGAGCTGCTTGGCAATTTTAGAGTTGTGTGGCAGAGGCCAGAGCTGTGTGCGGCAGATGCCTCGGGCCCCTGAGTGCAGGATCAGCCAGACTCTGGAGAAAGTGACCAGCATAGAGATGAGGCACTGCGTGACAGCAGCAATGGCAACAGAGCGGCTTCTGGGGAGGCCTGCAAGGCTGTGCTCTTCTGATAGGACGTGAGTGACAGCAAGTCAGGAAGGGTTTCTGGGGGCGGAGGTCACCCATTCTGTTTTCATCGAGCCCTGAGACTCGGGGCAAGTCATGCCTCTCTCTGAGCCTCAGTGTTCTCTTTTACAAGAGGAGGATCCACAGCCTCACTCACGTGCCTTGTTAATGCACAACCATTCCTCCTAAAGGCATCGTTACCTCTAGTCAGGCCTTTAATCCCAGAACTCAGGAGAGGGAGACAGGCAGATTTCTGTGAGTTCAAGGCCAGCCTGGATTACATGACGTGACCAGGTCTCAAAAAAAATAATTTCTATTTCCTTTATTTAGTAGTTGAAAAAAAAAAACAGAAGCAAAATTCACTTTAACTCCTGACTTCAGTCATCACAAGAGCTGATAACAAAAGCAGGGAGCAAGACTATGTCCCCAGGAGCCCCAGGAAGATGGAGGCTGGCCAGGAGCAGTGTGGCAGTGTCCCCAGACCCTCCCCACTCTGTCACTGTCCTGTCCAGTTAACTTTACTGAAGCCAAATTCTCTCCTCATGGAAGGGAAGGTGATGTGAAAGCTATCATCACCAGCTGCCCTGATTCTGTCCTCCTGTCCAGCACTTGATGAGAGACAATCTAGGAATCTGGGGTGCACGGGCTCCTGGAACCTACAGAGGCTATGATTGTTTCCTGATTCTGTCCCAAGGAGGGTGCTCAATGGGTGCAGACAGGACTGTAAACAGAGTGACTTTGAATGAAGGAATTACACAAATGCAGATGGGAAGTAGAGTCTGCAACAGGAATACACAAAGACAGTTCCATCCCATTCTTGTGTTTACTTTTGTTTTTCTGATAGAGGGTCTTGCCATATAGCCCTGGCTGGTTAGTGCTCACTATACAGCCTTACTGGCAACCTGTATGCTTCTGCCTCCCTGGTACTAGGATAATAGGAATGTACCCCATGCCAAGATCTCTTTCTTCTAAAGAAAGGAAAGGACCTAATGGTAGAACACTAGCCTAGACCATCTCTAATACTGTCAATCAAAACAAAATCAAAAGGCAAACACCTCTCTTTGCACTTATGAAGTTTTCCTCCTTGAAGGAACTCCACAGTTCTCCTCAATGTGGTGACTGGGGCCATTACGGTGATGTTGCTTCTGCTCTCATGGAGGCTGTACTTGATAGCCTGGCCACAGCCTGTCTTAGGTGCTTTGATAGACGGCACCCTCCACCCCCGTGCTTTCCCCAGGCAGCCACCGCTGGCTGCTACACAAACATTCTTCTGGTTTGCTTCCCTGTTTGGTTCCTCTCTTTAGCCCCTGGCCCAGAGGCCATGGTGGGCAGGACTGGCTTGGTTGCTGCTGTACACTGAATGCTTTACCGAATCCCTGACAAAGCAGCTCTCCCCACCCCCACAAACGGATGGAAGACAGACCGTGGGATGGACAGCTGTCCACGGATCTACAACTTAAGTCCGAGCGAAGGAGACTCAGCCTGCCTTGTGCCTGTGTCCTAGTCTGGAAACACTGGAGTGGAATCGGGGAAGGTGTTATCATACAGAGAATGTAGTTTTCAACCTTGAAAGAACCGGGGAGAGCATTGCAAACCCCTGAAGATTCTTCCACTACTAAAAACTGAAAGTGCTTTCTGTAATTCATAGGGCCCCAGAGCACACCCAGGGAGAGTCTGCAGCTGCTTTGCTGCCAGCACATGGCAGGGTCTTACCACAGGTGGGCACGTCCTCCTCCGCTGATGAGGTCTGCTCATCTGTGGATGGCTTCTTCTTCCCCAGACCGATGATCTTGGTGATTTTCTTCCCAGTGACCTTGGACACAGTCCCCTTGGCATCTGACTTGGAGGTTTTCTTCCTCTTCACTGTCAACACAAAAATGTGTCTTAACCATTCATATGCCGTGGGAAAATCACAGCCTTAACCACCAGGCATTTCTTCCCCGCAAACTGTTACTAATCGTGCATGAGCATCTGTGATGCTGGGGTTCAGATGTTGGGGTTGCTCAGGAAGCCTGTAACTCCAGGGAGGATCAGGTATGTACATATGTGCACACAGACATGCGTGCATTATCAGACACACATGATGTACTGAAGGCAAAAAAGGATGGCAAATAATGGCATGAACCACGTGGAGATGGGAATGACTGGGAGAATGGCTGCGTGGTCAGACAGAGGCTGCCCAGGGCAGACTTTTGGCTGACTGCTCAGACATAGAGAATGAGTTCTATCTGTCCCAGAGGGAGCAATGGCCAGGCAGGAAGATAGGCTGACACACACTGTCAGTGTGGGAAAGATGGCGTGGCCCAAGAAACCAAGGGAAGCTGGTGTCATCTCAGCAGTGACCTGGCTGACAAGGGGCAGGTCTCCAAGGAGGGAAGGGGAAAGTGGGTCCTCATTAGGGGTCTCTCTTGTCTATTTTAGACACTTCTCTGAGCTTCCGTGTCCAGAGCTCTCAGACTGGAGGTCTACTTTTCAGACCCTCATTTCTCATTTGACCAGGGCAGTGATGGCTAACACCTATCAATAAGTAAATCTAGAAACATTGAAACATTTTGTACAAAAAGAATTTTTGACTTCCCCAGCAAAACCAGAAGACCTGGAAATCCCGGTTTCTACATGCATTTTCTTGGGGCAGAGTCCATGCAGCTGACAATGGCTCCAAGTTCTAACACAGGGCAATTCTCATCTCTCCACCCCAGGGGAACTGACTGCCAACTTCTGCCCCATATCTGCTCCTACTCAGCCATGTGGACAGCCCTCTCTCACCCTCAGACACGGATCCAGCTGAATCCCAGGGACGTGGCTCAGAGAAGTAAAAATGGATGTGGAAGGACACGCTCAGAGCTGAGGGACCGGATCCTTCTACTCAAGAGCAGCTCTGGGCAAAGGCTTGTCAGCCCGTCTAATCTCGTATGGGTGCCATGGGCTAGAGCCAGGGTGCAAGCCTCTTTCCCAGGGGTCTCCTCCACTGGGACACAGCCTCCCTGGGGTGCAGTTATGCATCAAGACCAATACAGCATCACCTCACTCCCTACACACCCTTGGTACAACCCTTCAACTGTTTGTGGCAACCTCTTAAGCAACACAAACCCTTTTAGAAGGCGATGGGTAAGTATTCTCCTTTTCCAAGAATGACTGAACCCCAGCATATCACACAGAATCATTTCAGACACAGAACATCCAGAGACGTGCGATACGCTATGGAATAATTCCAACTCCTCCTCTAAACAAGTGTGCTCACTCGCAAGCATCCCTCCCCATCCCTCTGGTGCAGAGGAGGAAGCAGTCCTCATTTCCACCTTCACTGCCTCCCTCCCCTAAGACCAGTGGGTGAATCCCTGCCTCTTCTCTGGTGTAAAAGCAAGTAGCGGTGTCTAAGGAAAAAGCTGCGATACTGTCTATAAGATGAAGCCATGAAGAATTTGGGGACAAACAACATTCTATACTGAATGTCCCTGCCATGGCCCCATAATTCTGACTCCAAGAGTATTTAGATATGGGAGTCCTGAGAAAGAAGGTTAGATGAGGTCACATGGTGTGAATGACTGATCCCCAAAGTAGTGTCCTTTTATAGACTTCACAGAATACCTGAAGACACGAGCCAGGAAGAAAGGTCCCCATGGACCTACCCTGACTCTGGTCTTGATCCTGAGCCTCTGCAAAACCCTAGCCTGCAGTATGTGTTCTTACAAACAGACATTTTAAAACAGATTAAGGTCTCCTGAGATCTTGGGCGAAGTGAAGGGTCCATGCACCCCTTTTCCGTGCTCTTACACGCATTTACTTACAGAGTACTGAGAACCTATCCAAAGCCTTGGTGGGAAGACCCAGCACTTCCTACTCCACCAGACAGCAACCCAGGGCAGAGATCTGGGTCATTTCTACTTCAGTCCACCCAAGCCACAGGGAGTGGAAGTGACAGTGTTTGGCTCCATCAGTGGCTTTCCAGGAACCTGTAGATGAGCTTCACTGTGTCCTACTCCCAGGAAAGGGGGAAGTGAGGAGACCAGAGACACTCTTCCCAAGGCTCTAACCTGAGGTAACCTTCCTACTCAGGGAACAGGACTCAGAGAGAACAGGATTCAGAGACTCAACATAACTGAGACCAGCTCCTGCCAGCAAAGTGCTTGCTGGACTCCAACCCCTAAGGCAGAGAATGATCACATCCTAGGTCATCCTTGGAAAAAAGGTCCCTTTTAGAGACATGACAGAAAAACCACCATGGACACTTTGTGGCTATTCAGTGGGACAAGGGGCAGCATTTAACATATTACCACATTCAAAAGTCAATAGAGAACTCTCAACACAGTGAGGTTACATGGCAGAACAGTGGAAGGGCTCAAAGTGCATAGATGACCAAGACTTTAGTGACAGACAGAAAGAGAACAGTGTGTAAATGCCACAAATCTAGGCAGCCCACTTTCTCCTACAGAGATAGAAATGAAATAATTTTCTGTCTAGTCTAAGGGAAGTAGGGGAGGGAGAGGTGACATCATCAGACCCCTGGTTCAACAGGTCTACCCACAGACACCCCGCTGAGGACTGTGTCTCAAAGGACACAGCGCTGGGTGTGGGCAGTCTAGTCTAGGACTTTGATCATTTCCCCCACATCTGCTATAGGATAGTCACTGACTCCTCAGTGTTCATCCAGAATGAAGAAATGGGCATCTCTGAGCAGAGTTATTGCTTTTATTGCTGCCTTCTCTGGTGAGACCACAGTGTGCAGACAGCATGGAGGAGCTCGGGCTTCCTCTCCGTGACCACCACACGATCCATCACAAAGGGGACAAGCTAAAGAAATCTCGACTCACATTTTCCCAATGCAAAGTAGAGAACAGTAAGGATCAAGAACAAGGGTAAGGGGGGCTTAGGGTGCATCTGGACCATGAAGTTCTCTGACGAGCAACTATAATATGCAAAGCATAGGGTCAAACAAGAGGAAGATGTTTGAGCCAGGTAATCCTGCCAATTCCCAAACACAGAAAGCTGAGGACAAGAGGGGCTGGAGAGACTGCGTGGCAGCTGAGAGTGTGTACTCCTCTCACAGAGGACCTGAGTTTGGATCCTAGCACTGACGTCAGGTGCCTCACCTCTAACTCCAGAGATCCAAAGCCATCTTCCGGCCTCCAAGGGCACCTGCATGCACTCTCACATAAATATTCTCTCACATAAATAATAAATCATTTTCTGTTTAAAGAGTGAACAGGAGATTCCTAGGGACAGATACAAAACCTACATGAACAGCCAACAGACACATTACTCCATAGACCCTAGTCACACAGGTTCATGGGGACTGGGGGACATGAAGCAAGAAAACTGACCTATTGGCTGAGCTGCTGCACCTCGGCAATGAAAGAGTAACTGGTGTGTGGCACCTCTGACGGCCCAGCTTGGGAGGCTGCGGCCGGAAGACTGTTTGAGTCCATGAGGCTGAGATTAGCCTGGACAAAGAGACAAAGAGACTATCTCCCAAAACAACAACAACAAAAATTAGAGCCAAAAAGAAAGAAAGGAGCCAAACAGCAAAGCAGGAGCCACTGAGTATCCTACCTCTGGGAGAAGTTAAAGATAGCTTCTTCCCACACTGAGGTCTTCATTACATATAACATAACTGGTACTAGCTCTTAGAGGGCAGGACTAAAATTACATCCGGACCAGACTGCATTGGAAAACCACAATGAAGAAACAGACAGTGTGACCTTCCGGAGTGAACTGTCACTGTCTGGGCTCCAGAGTTCTCAGAGCTGGGACACTGCTGGCGCGGCACACGATTCATTCCCAGGTAGGAGCCCTCCTCGAGGAGCCACACCGAGGACAGCCCAGGCAGCCTGAGCAAGGTCTCAGGTCCACGGAGGTCTGGATCCCCCAACAGACCCTCAAGTGGCACCCATCACTTCAGCACATACTCAGGAAAAAATGTCCAGCCACGCAGATGGGGGACAACCTTTAGGAAACGGATATTTCATAAATGACTCGCAGGAAGAGCATGTGCAGGACCTCCAAAAGCTCAAGAGCAGACGACCCCATAGGAATATGGACAAAGGATCTGAGGCAACACCACACCAGAGAGATGCACGAGAACATTAGGCTGCTCACCGCTGGAGAGGCCACAGCTGCACACCACCATCTGCCCTACCAGAGAAAGGCTGCAGGCAATCTCAGGAGGGACAGCGATCCTAGGAGAATGGGGAGCCTTGCAGCCCCACTTCTGGACAGGTTCTTGGGAGACATGGATTTACATGTCCACACAAAGTCCTACCTGGGAGTCAGAATGTACTCACTGTCCCCACATGCCATGCCCGTGTGGAGCCAGAATACCCCCACAGTTCCCATAAGTCCTGCCCGGGAGTCAGAATGTCCTCACAGTCCCACCGTCCCCATATGTTCTACCTGAAAGTCAGAACATTTTCACTGTGCTCATATTTTGTTCGTGCTTTAACAGATAAAGCTTGCCTGAAGATCAGAGTGTGGAGCTAGCCACACACCTTTAATCCCAGCACTGTGGAGGCAGAAGCAGACAGATCTCTGTGAGTTCAAGACCACCCTGGGCTTCATGAGATTGAATCAGTCTAAAAGGGAAACAGAGCTCATGTGTTTGATTCCAGCACTAGGGAGGCAGAGACAGGAGCCATACGGCTGAGCGGAAAGAGGACGATAAGGTGGGAGGACACAGGAGCTCAGAGCATTCAGTCGGATAACTTATAGAGACAGGATTCCCTGTTTGGTCTGAGGATTCCATAGAGGTAAGAACTAGTGGCTGGCTGCTCTGCTCTGCTCTTTCAGCTTTTACCCCCAATATCTGACTCCAGATTTTTATTTTTAAGACCAATTAGAATTTGCACTCCACCATACAGTCCTGTATGTTCCACCTGGGAGTCAGTATATCCCGCAAGTCACTGTATGTTCTTAGCAGCGTTCACCTCCACAGGGAACACTGTGCAGCAGCTCTCACGCTGAGACATGGGAAAGAGACCCCAAAGATACACCCTGACCCCAAGTGAAAGCAGGAAACGGGGTGGGAGGGGGCAGAGGTGACAGAGAGAGTGCAAAGGAACACCGGGGTGACAGAAATGCTCTCTTGACTGTGTTACTTGCTGTAGCAATCCCAAGAATGGTTAAGTCAAAGCTGGTGTGCTTTACTGAAAGTCATCTGTATTGCTAAAAAGTCCATTAAAAACAAGAGACTTTACCCCCTGCACATCCATGTTCACAGCAGTTCTGTTCTCAGTAGCTGAGGGTCAGAAGCAACACAAGTACCACCGGTGGACAGCAAGTGCAGTCCACATAATGGAATATGATTCAGCCTTGAAAAGGGAGGAAAGGCTCTCACTACAATACAATACGGACAAACCTTGAAGACATCATCTGGGTGAAATAAGGCAGTTGTAAAAGGGTAGGTACCACAGGATTCCACTCGCATGAGATCCCCAGTGTGTGGAATCCACAGAGATGGAAAGTTGAATGGTGATTGCTGGGACTGGGGAAGAGGTGAGGGACTTGGGTTTAATGCAAACAAGGTTTTTATTTGTGAAGACAGAAAGTTCCAGAGATGGACACAGGTGATGGCTACACAGCACTCTGTGTGTGTTTAATGACCACAGGAAATTTTAAAATGTTGGAAAATTATGAATTCTGTGGTATATGTATTTCCCATGGCTTGACAATAATTTGGATGCAGGTAGGACGAGAGAGAAAGGCTCTGGACTGTTGCAAATCAAAAGTCCTCCCTTGTGTTCTTGGGAACAGAGGGTGTGATGTCTGCATGGCTGAAGCACAAAGGCCTCCCACACAGTCACACTTTTGGAGCTCAGATATTCTTGGCACACGTGTTAGAATCTCACCTTGCTCTTTTCCATTGCATGTGGTGACTCCATTTTCCACGATACCTTCTCCGTCGGAGCTGGGCCTCTCTGAAGACAATTTCTATAAGGACACAAGGATCACATTATTCCCACCATGGTCATGCAGACCTGGTGAGGTATGGTGGAAAGTGAACATTATCTCAAATGTTAAAGGACACATGGACCAAATTTTCAACACTCTGTAGACCGCACACCAGCACAGACCTACTGAGTGCTGCAATTGGGCACACTGCATCTGGACCTCATTTAAGAGCAATGGATGAACCAGGACATTCACTCCTTTAAGTCCACATCTTCATCCTTCGTTGGTAATACAACAAGCCACAGAGTCTGTGAGGTGATTCCTGCTCAGTCCAGAGCAGAATTACAGACATGCCCACTGAAGTGCCACACTTCTCGTAGAATGCTATTAAAACTAGCAATTCTGAATGAAAGGATTGCGGTCTGAGGGGGCAGACACAAGGGATATCCTGGCTAACCAATACACTGCACATATGTATTGAGATGTCTCATCAATTCCTCATAAATACATATAATTCACATACACAGAAAGTAAAAACCACTAACAAAACCAAAAGCTTCCTGAAAGCTGACATCTCTCACCTTCTCCAGTTCAGCCTTGTTCACGGGGGCACTGGCACTGGGTGGTGGAGAACACTCTGGATCCACAGGGCCACTGCAGCCACTGTAGGCTTCTTTGATCACCTGTGGGAGTGAGACACAGTATGAGCCTGCCCAGAGGCAAGGGGACCCAAGTGATGGACTGAGTCCTGTGTGGGCAGGCAGAGGCCTACAGTGTGGCAGGGGAACGCGAGGGTTCAACAGTACCTGGTGTTTGGACTCTGGAATTTGTCCATTGATTCATGCATTTGCTCCCCAAATCACCCGTCCAGTTCTGGCACAACACTAACTGGGAAATGGAAGGAAAATATACTCCAGGTTCTCTCTGGAAGGCCCCTCCCACAGCACTGAGATGTCGTCATAAGCAATGAGGGTCAAAAGTGAGGGGCTGGAAAGGTCCTCAGCATTTAAGAATATGTACTTCTCCTGAAGAGGAGCTGGGTTTGGGTCGTTGCACCTGCCAGGCAATCCACAACTACTTGTAATTCCAGCTGCAGGGGATTTGACACCTTCTGACCTTCTCCAGCACCTACACTCACATACACATAATTAAAAATAAAAACTTTTTTTTTAAAAAAAGAAGAGTATATACAACAAACTAAAGAACTACAAGAACAAAGCATGATCCTTTCACGAGAAGGTGTTGGCTACCTTAGAGCAAGAGGATTTGGGGACCATCCCAGGATGACACACAAGCTGTAATGATGTAGGAGTGTCTTCTGTCTATGTGTTGCTTTCATTGGTTAAATAAAGAAGCCGCCTTGGCATTTTAATAGGCCAGCCCTTAGGTGGGTGGAGTAGACAGAACAGAATTCTGGGAGGAAGAAGGCAGTGAGGCAGACACCATGGCTCTCTTCTCTGAGAGGGATGCCAGTTAGACTCATCCCGGTAAGCCACAGTCAAGTGGCAATACAGATTATTAGAAATGGGTTGAATCAATATGTAAGAGCTAGCCAATAAGAGGTTAGAACTAATGGGCCAGGCAGTGTTTAAAGGAATACAGTTTCTGTGTTATTATTTCGGGTAAAGCTAGCCAGGTGGTGGGAAGCAGCCTGCCGCTCCTCGTTACTACACTGTAAGCTGAGTATCACAAGGCTTAGGCCATGTGAGCTGACAGGAAAGCTCCTGGGCAGAGGGAACAGAGGTGCAGAGGCCCTGCAGGAGGGGACAGGTGTTTAAGGAGCCCCCTTCAGCCTGGGGAGGAAAAGACAGTGGTAAAGAATGGGTGGTGGATGCAGGGGTCCAGGGCATGCCCCCTTCGGGCCTGTGGGGAGGCTGAACTTGATCAGTGGGAGGAGAGATGGAAGGACCGCCATGCGAGGACAAAGGGCGCCTGGGTGAACGACTCTGCCGCCTGGCACAGTAGTAAACTGTTCTGAGCCTGAACAGCCTCCTCTAAGGAGTGTTAATGTTATAGATGCTTCCATTCTTCCAAATTCATGTTGAAGATTAAACCCCACAGCAGCAGCCTGGAATGGGGGAGGTTTTAGAAGGTAGCAGGGTCAGGACTGCGGAGCCTCTGTGAAGGCCTTAGGCCTCAGAGAAGAGCGACCAAGCCTTCGCAATAGGACACAGCAACTAAGAACCATATATGAAGCAGAGTACACACCCTCTCTGGTCCCCCAGTTTCCCAGGACCTGGATCATGGACTTCCCAGCACCTGGATCATGGACTTCCTACCCCTGCAACTATGACAGATAAATTCCTGTTTATGAATTGCAAGTATCTCGTTATGGACTAAATCCCTGAGATGCTACTTTAAACTGTCAGTTTGACACAAAGTAGAGTTGCTGGAGATGGAATCGTATGGAGGGATTGTCTAGATCAGGGGGGGCCTGTCTAGGCAGATTGTTCCCATTCCATTCACTGAAGTGGGGTGGTCCACCCATTGTGGGTGGCACTATTCCTTAAATTTGGGTCCTGAACTTTGTAAGTATAGAAAGGGGCCTGAGCACAGTGAGCAGCGGCCATTTCTTTACACTGCTGTGGGGTGATGTGAGCATCTACTTCAGGTTGCCACGACTTCCTGCAATGATGAACCTGGAAGCTAAAATAAGTCCTTCCTGCCCTGAGTGGTTTTTATCAGAAATAAAGACATTACAGACCAAGTCCCACAGACAATGCCCAAAACACAGTGTGTGTGAGTTCTTGTGGGAAGGAAGGAACATTACACAGGAGAAAAAGAAAAACCGGTACAGGGAACATGGGCGAGCACCATGAAGGAACTGAGATGAGGGGATGTCACCTGACAGTGAGGCTGGGGGTGACAGCGAGGCTGGGGATGACAGCAAGGCTGTGGAGGTGACAGTGAGGCTGGGGGTGACAGCGAGGCTGGGGGTGACAGCAAGGCTTGGGGTGACAGCGAGGCTGGGGGTGACAGTGAGGCTGCAGGCTGACAGTAAGGCTGCGGAGGTGACAGTGAGGCTGTGGAGGTGACAGTGAGGCTGTGGAGGTGACAGTGAGGCTGTGGAGGTGACAGCGAGGCTGCAGGCTGACAGTAAGGCTGCGGAGGTGACAGTGAGGCTGTGGAGGTGACAGTGAGGCTGTGGAGGTGACAGTGAGGCTGCAGTGACAGTGAGGCTGTGGAGGTGACAGCGAGGCTGTGGAGGTGACAGCGAGGCTGCGGGTGACAGTGAGGCTGGGGGTGACAGTGAGGCTGCAGGGTGACAGTGAGGCTGTGGAGGTGACAGGCTGTGGAGGTGACAGTGAGGCTGCGGAGGTGACAGTGAGGCTGTGGAGGAAGCAGTGACTCCAGTAACCCCAGCTTGTAATTGTAGCTTTAACTAAGGAAATTGGCTGCAATTATACAAACAACCCTGAAATTGATGAGTTCTTCATTCTCACCAAAGCCTGCACCCCAGAGGCTGCAAAGGCATGGTCTGGCAAAGCCCTATTGTCTTCTTTTCTCTTTGTTTTTCTCTGCCCACAGGAGAAGCATGTGGTAGCATGTTTCACCTATTCTTACCAGTCCTAGTGGAGGATAGTGCTGTGTTTGCACATGCATCTGCCTATCTGTGTGCACATGTGTGTCTGTCTGGATGTCTTTCCGTGTGTGTGTGTGTGTGTGTGTGTGTGTATCTGCCTGTCTGTGCACACATGTGTGTCTGTCTGGATGCCTCTCCATGTGTGTGTGTGTGTGTGTCTGCCTGTCTGTTTGTGCAGGTGTGCCAATCTGACTCTGTGTTTGCCTGTCTATGTTCTATGTGACTGTCTGTGGAACTCTTTATGTGCCTGCGGGCCCATGTGACTCCGTGTGTGCTGTCCCCTGGAGGAGATGTGCATTCTCTTGACTCCGTACAGCTCATCCCCCAGAAGGCAGCCTCCTCTCTCGTCTAAGCATCCTGCTGCAGCCCCCTGCTATAGGTTGTCTTAAATGTCTCCAGAGGCCATATGTGATGGAGACCTTGCACTCCTTCAAAGTGTTTCACTCAGACATTTTGTCACAGTAGCAGAAAATAGACTGAAACACTCCCCTGTAACTCTAGCTGTCCTGAAGCTCACTATGCAGGCCAGGCTGGCCTTGAACTCAAAGAGATCTGCCTGCCTCTACCTCCTAAATTGGGTATGTGCCACCATACCTAACAGCAAAAACTTTGAAGGCCTTATTAAAAGGGAAAATATGCAATAAGGAAAATCTAGGCTTGAGAATTTTCTATATTTTTTAACTGAACCAAGGAAAACCATGGACAGAATAGAGACTGTCACTAAGATGAAAGCTGTGTGGTAAAGTCCACTAGTCCTTTGCCCCAGTGTCAAAATACAAAAGCATAGGGAAAAAAACCAGCTGGCATATGCACACTTCAAACTCTTTCTTCCAGACAGGCTGAGCCCTGCTAAGGAAGACGATGACACCTGGCTATCATCGCTGGTTCATGACAATGTCTTCCCAAGCTCCCAGGAGTCCACCTCACACACTCGAAACACTCGGAGTGCCAGTGACTCCCTTCTCTCCCACCTAGAACTCAGGTCCCCTGTGGAGCAGAGCCATGTGACGCACAGTGCTGGGATGGGCACATGACATCCACCTGGGGCAGGCCAAGAGCACAGAAGGCGCCTTGGCACTGTGAGACTCTGTCTTCCCCTAGCTCCAGATCAACCTGTCCAGACCACAGAGAAAGCACCTGAGAGAAGGTGAGCACGGTGGCTCTTGTTCCCACAGGGTCCCCACCAGTGAGAGAAGTCCAGCTGCTTCATTCACTGTCCTCAGCATCTTCAAAAGGCACCAGTGGGGTCCCCTCCAAAATGACAAATGAGGCTCTGCCACTCAGGGTACTTAGAGACTTCTTAGCATGTGTCTATACTACCACTCAGGGTACTTAAGAGACTTCTTAGCGTGTGTCTTTGCAAAAGGCAGTATGAGAAGTTCACCGTGTACTTAAGAGAACGGGATACGAATTGGAAAATCACAGCTCCTCCACACAACAAAATACTCTGTGGTGATTTTGTTTGCTTTTAACTCAAGCCCTCCACCCCAGAAGCACAACCTCTGCACATTTTTATGGAAACCTGATCATGCTGCTTCTGGGAATGCTGGCTCTTGTCTTGTGTTTGACCTCTGCACAGAGGCTCCTGTCTGCACTTCTCTACACGCATGTACATTTATGTATCGGATAGGCACACACACACACACATACTCAGGCTTCTGGCAAGCACTGTGGATGATGGATGTAACAGGCAGATAGGACACATGGCTCTGGTGATGCTTTCGGCAGAAGAGTGAGCAATATCCTGTGCTGGTCAAATGCTGCCTTGTGTTTATCAGACTTTGTAAAAGCAAGGACTTTCCAACTGTTATATTAAACCTATTTCTAAATGTCTCAGAACAAGCTTTGATAACAGTAGTTTTGGGTGATGAGATACTTGTCTTTGGTTATAAAACAATTCCTAATAGAGAGTGGAAAACTGTTCCCATAGGGACTCACAGTGACAGAGGGGTCACTCAGTGGGAGAATGTCCTTAGAACATGTGAGGCATGGACTCAACGCCCAGGTAGGAGCCTGGGACCCTAAGTTGTGTTCTTGGGGCCTTTGCAATGTCTTGGGTCAGTGAAGGTAATACTGGGCCAGTCAGGGTTACTTGCCAAGACATAGTCTTAAAAAACAAAAGAATTTAAAAATAAAATAATAAGCAAATAAAGTTGAAAATAAGTCTTATTGTAGAAAAATGAGCTGATTGAAAAGTTTATTACATAACTGAAAGAACTGAGACAATGAAGAAGGCACAAGGTATTTCAACTTTACCACACAGAACAGCACATAAAACCACCACACTCACCCTGACAACACAGAACAAACTAAAGAAACCAAAAAATTCAAAACCAAAAACACAGTCATAGCACTTTTCAAAGCCATCTGAGCATAGGGCTACCAAGAAGGCACAGTGAAGGAAACCCTAAAGATGAAGGGGTCTTGGAGAAAAGAGGCTCCCCGCAGCTGCCCTCCTGGCTGGCAGTAGATAGGGGAAGGGGACAGCAGGGTAACCCAACCAAACTCAACTGCCCAGGGCCTGCAGGAGCCAGTTCTCACCCTTCCCATCTTCCCTGAGAGGGTGAGGAGGGTCCAAAAGGCGGGCAGGGAGGAGGCACATGCTAACAAAGCAGCTTCATTCAGTGCAAGGTGCCTGCTTTGCCAAGGAACTCCAGATGCACAGCGCGTGTTCACCAGGACGGTTCCAGCTTCCAAAGTCACAAGCTGAGGCTGAGCTTGAAGCAGACAGGCTTTAGGTCTGGCAGGCTAGACCTAAAGAGATCCACAGGCTGCTCCAGAAAGCTGGCCACTTGTCCACAGCACACGAGAGACCTCAGTCCCCTTGCCAGTTCTCTAGTCCCCAGCCATGCCCCTGTGAACACCCAGCACTCATTCTGAAGGCAAGAGCGGCACGAAGCAAAGCAACATGGCCCCAACTCTACTGTGCCCAAGAGACTCACAGGACTCCATGCAACTCTGGGGAAATGGCAGAGGGCAGTTTCTGCGGTCTCCTTCCACTCACTGCAAAGCCTATACAGACTCCTCTTCAGAAGCAATCCCAGAGATGGCCCCAGTGCTGGAATGAGCAGACACTAAAATAGCTATGACATAAATGCTGAAGCAGCCCATGAAGTGGAGGGTGGCACACAGACAGATGGGACTTCAGACAGACGTGATATATATATAGAGAGAGAAAGATGGGAATGTGCTGGAATGGAAGCTAGCATCCATGTTGACGCGTGCATGAGGACACAGTGGGCCAGAAGCTTCCAAAACAGTATGGACAGACCATGAGGAGCACACAGCTGGAGGGCCACGGGGGTGAGGAGCTGCGGCAGCACAGGGAACCCCAAGTCTGTGGGAGTACCCAATGAGAGAATACATACAATGGAGCTGCCAAAGGAGGGGAGACAGGGCAGACATCTGTGGATAGGACAATGACCCAGCTGCTTCAAAGCTAATGAAAGACAGCAACCTTTGGACAAATGACAAAGACCAGGAAGGCTGACCCTCTGCACAATACTGCAGGGAGGGTCACCTGCTGGAAGTCCAAGAACAAAGCAACTTTAGAGACCCAAGAGGCAGTGACATCAAACATGGGAACAATGGCTGTGGACAGGGTTGGTTTCTCAGGAAGAAGAACAAGACAGTGGCTTTCACACTACCTGGAAATCCATTTTCAGAAGGCCTGCACTGTAGGAAATGAGCTTTCAAACATTTTTGATTTAATTAAAAAAATTCCTTTGTGTGCGCCTATGTGTGTTTATATGCACATGAGTGCAGATGGCCATGGAGGCCAGATGTGTCATATCCCCCTGGAGCTGGAGTTACAGGCAGCTGTGAGTCACCTGGTATAGGTGTTTCAAACTGAACTTGGGTCTTCTGCAAGAGCAGAATGTGTTTTAACCACTGAGTTATCCTTCCAGCCCTTCCCACATTAAAACAAAACACCAAGTTCTTTGGCGCAAAGGGAAATGACACAAGATAGAAACTCATATCTAAGAATGAATGGAGAGGTCAGGCGTATACGTCACTGTTTCCCTTTGTCCCCTTCTCAGGTGGGAGAACCAGGAGATCATGGTTCTAGGCACAAAACAGAAGTTCCCAGAGAAGAGAGAGTTAAGCAGGGGAGGGATGTCTCAATCCTATCCACACAGGGCAGCATTTGAGGCCTTTGAAAGATACAAAAAAAAAGAAGAAGAAGAAGGAGAAGGAGAAGGAGAAGGAGAAGGAGAAGGAGAAGGAGAAGGAGAAGGAGAAGGAGAAGGAGAAGGAGAAGGAGAAGGAGAAGGAGAAGGAGAAGGAGAAGGAGAAGGAGAAGGAGAAGGAGAAGGAGAAGGAGAAGGAGAAGGAGAAGGAGAAGGAGAAGAAGAAGAAGAAGAAGAAGAAGAAGAAGAAGAAGAAGAAGAAGAAGAAGGGAAGGAAGGAAGGAAGGAAGGAAGGAAGGAAGGAAGGAAGGAAGGAAGGAAGGAAGGAAGGTAGAAAATGTCTTTAGGCTCCCAAGATTATTCAGAATCTTGTTTTTAAAACCTCTATCACCTGTGGCTCAGCCTAGGGTACAAACCTGACAGCCAGATTCAATCCCAGGATCCCACAGTAGACGAGAAGTTACTGTAGTCCTCTGACCTTCAGCATGCACACCACAGCACATGCGCGCGCACGCGCACGCGCACACACACACACACACACACACACACAAATAATAATAACAATAATAATAATGGTTCTGATAAGGAGCTGATCTAATGTTGGATCTGGAAGAAACTAGACTATCTTAGGATCTGCTAGGCTGGACAATTAAAATCCTATGACGGAAACCCCTTTGTTGCTTGACTTTCATTGTTTTATTGGCATATATTACTATTTATATGTAATAGATTTTTACCATAGTCACCTGTTGCCCTCTCTTCCCCTATCCGACGTTCCTTCTCTTCCTAACTAGCCCCTCTCCTTCCATACCTTTTTTTTCTTGTGTCCTAATGACCATAATCAGGGTTAGCCACAGAAAGATGCACAGTAACTTACACAGGTACTGTCATGGTATCTGTGGTATCAGCGGTATCAGTGGTACCGCTGGAGAAGGCATCCCTTCTGCCCCAGGTAGCCATCAACTGCTTAGAGAGCCTTAGAAAACCAGCATGGCATCACACCCTCCCCACTGGCAGACCTCACCTAGAAATCCTCACGGAGAAGCAGGGCCTTGTGAGCCCCTCCAACCCCCTCTAGATCTTCCACTTCCCACCCCCTCTCTTCCACAATGTTCCCCAAATTTGAGGGGGTGATCCAGACACCCCATTGGAGCTGAGTGCTCCACAGTCATTTTGACTTCCATTTTGAGGACTTCTTAGGCTCTGGTACTGCAGAAATAATAGCACAAATGTTAAGTAGAGTAATCAATTCAAACTTTTCCGAAAATGATTATCTGCCTTGTATTATTTACTTTGCATGTAAGAAATGTACTAAAATTAAAATTCCTGCAATTAGCTTCCATTCATGAGTGGAGCTGTCACGCTATAATTAGTTAAGCGCCTCGGCTTGGGAGCTCACGCGCAGGGAAGGAGAAGTCAAGGTTATCTCGCTCCATCAGCATCTTGGAAGCACGCCTGTTCACTTTTGTTTGTCAGCTCCTCGAGGACTCAGAGTGACTTCGTGTGCAGCACTCAGAAAGGAGCTCAGCAGGCTGAGTGTCTAAGGCTGCAGGGTCGAGGGTGAGTAAGGACCGTCCCCAGTTCAGGATGGTCCTACCAAGCTTTCCATAGGGAACAGTGAGCACCAGCCATGACTGCCAGGAAAGGAACTCAGAGAAAGAAACAGTCACCAGAAGCTTCTCACTCCACAACTGCCCTTGCTCCTTCAGTGAACAGACAGGCTAAGACCACGGGAAAAGGAAAAAAAGACAAGGGGAGATGTCGGTCACTCGGTCAAACCAGAAAACCCAACGTCGGGCACCTGGATGGATCCCTGCAGAACAGGACAGCATGTGGCCTGAGACCCAACTTCTCCATTGTCAAATCAAACCACCAATAGTGGCAGGAGATTCGGAGATCATGAGTGTCTGGGACAGTAAGTCTGAGGACCCAGATAAAGAAGCTGGGTGCAGCCTTGTGTGCTTGTCACGGCAGCGCTGTGGGGACAGTGAGATGGTTCCCTGAGGCTCGCTGATCAGCCAGTCTAACCTTCTCTGTGAGTTCTAGGCCACGCAAGTGGGAGGTCCTGTCTCAGAAAACCAAGATGGATGGTACCTGAGGAATGTCATCTGAGCTTGTCCTCTGGCTTTCAAATGCACATGTCGCATACATCGCTCACACTACACACACACACACACAAACACACACACACATGCCCTCACACATGCACACAGAGGCAGCATGAGTCAATGAGATGGAGAACCCTCTGTAAACCCGGAAGGCTCCGAAGCTTCAGCAGCATGGTAAAGCTCTCAGTCTGGAGGCTACACAAACCCCCAGGAGAGATTCCTGAGCCTGAGGCTTGCAGGAGAGGAACATAGAAAAAAAAACTCTTCCCCAACCGCCTGGGTGTCACAAATTTCAGGAAAGCCACAGCCACTGCTGACAGAGTGAAACAGGCCACCTCTGTGTGATTCTCTGGGCAGCCAACCAAACATCTTCATGGGTCTGGAATCTGTGTGCTCCTAGGAACCATGGGGAATCGAGGTTCGTGGTTCCCCAGATATGGTGTGTGTTCATCTTCATTGTCAATTGCCAGGTTTTAGAGTCACCTGAGACACAACTGTGGGCATGTGTTTGGAGATGTTTCCAGACGGATTAATGAAGAGAGAAGACTCACTCTAAATATGGGCGGTACCATCCCATGGGCTGGAGGCCTCTGGCCAAATAAAAAGGGAAAAGTGAACTGAGCACCAGCAGCCATCTCTGCTACACCACCAAGATGGACAACAATGTCAGCTGTGAGCCGAAGCAAGCCCTTCCTTCCTTAAGTCGCATTTGTCAGGGTTTGTCACAGCAGTGAGGGAAAAGGGGTCTTTAAATTGCATGTCAGAGGAACCATGGTCATAGATGTCCAAGCACATGTTACCTCCTTCCAACCCTGTCCTCACCACATGCCATGATGAACTAAAACCTTGGGAAGACAGACATGCCCAGCTTCTTCCTAATGGCACGAGGAGCAGCTGCCGTTACAGAATCACTGCCCAGGGCCATGGAGCGTGGAAACTCAAAGGGATCACGGAATTGTATTTGCTTTAAAGGGGTAGTTTATGGTTATATGAGAAGTTCCCAATATTGCTGCTGTAAGTATTATTTCAAGATATTCTCTTCGCAAATACCATGACCAGTATGGGCATAGAACTGATACAATAGACAAGAGAACGAGTTCCAAGTTCATGCAAGGCCAGGGTACGTGCCACCATGTCCATCTCCTTCAGAAGTAAAAACCAGACCAGCGTTTTAAGAGAAATTTAAAACTATAAAAGAGACTTTCCAAATTGAAAAAGAAACAGGTAGAAATCCCAGAGCTTAAAACTATGGACAATGCCCTAAGCTCCATCACAGCCATGGTAGGAGGCACAGCATTTAAACTGCCATGAAGCTCTGGGGCAGAGCCCTCATGGGCTGGGTTAGTGCCATCAGTACAGCCCAAAAGAGGCTGCAGGTGGCCTCTCTCTTGAGAACAGAAAGAAGGTCTCATCAGAGGCCAAAGCCACAGCCATCCTGACTTACACTTTCGAGCCTCCAAAGCCCAGGAATAAACTGCTGCTGTTTCAGGCCGCCCTACCTGGGGCATTTCAGCAGGGCAGCCTGAGCAGAATAAGACAGGTTCTGAGACCAAAATTATAACACAGCAGCAGAGGGACCAGACAGATCAGGAACAAGGAAAGTAAACTGAAGCCAGACCAAAGGAGAATGAGGGACAGAAAGAAGCCAGAGAGTACAAAGTAAGAAGGTCCCTCATTTAAATGTCATTTCTGGGAATGGCAGATGAATCAAAGCAATACTAAAAACAACAGCAGCAGGACAGATGGACAGCCTCCTAGGATGGACAGCCTCCTGCAGCTAGGAGTCAGGAGAGTGAGATTCTACCAATGAGTTCACTATCAAAAAACAAAACAAAGAATAGCTCTGTTGTTAAAGGCTGAGACTCACTACCAAAACTTCAAACACAAAGATGGCTTATTGGATAAAGACATTTACTACGAAGCCTGACAACTTAGGTTCAATCCCGGAGACCCACATGGGCAGAACAAAAAACCAGCTTTCACAAGTTGTCCTCTGCTCTCCGTATGCACGCCATGCCATGTGTGTATGCATGTGTGTGTATGTGTGCACACCCACCCCTGTGTGTGTTCGTGTGTGTGTACAAAATTAAAATGTAATTTAATTTTTTTTTTTAAAAAAAAAGCAAAACTCCCAGGTGAATCTATCTGAGTTTTTGACTAATTATCTATCAAATGAACAAGATCCCAGGAAGAGGTCTGGAAGTAAAGGGGGCTCGGTGTCGTGGCAGCTGGCCTACCTTCAGCCACTGCTCAGCCTGCTCCTTGCTCTGGACGGCGAGAACCAGTGGGTCAGTGCCTTGCTGGGTGATTTTCAGCTCATGCTTCTTCTTCTTGCTGTCTCTCGGGATGTAGGTGATGCTGCAGCCTTGAAGCGGCAGCTCCATCTGGGGCTGCTGGTCCTTGGAACTTTTATAGCACTGCGGGGAACACAACAGACCAATTAATGCCATGAGGACACGCTACCAGAAACAATGATGAAAGCCAGCACAACCAAACCTGCCGTGCTGGCCAGGGTTCAGGAAGCAATGGGACAGAAGGATGACACAGCAGCCAGCTGATAGGTGTGACATGGACAATCAGCTGCCTATCCACTCCTCCTGCATCTGGCACACAAAGGTGTGTGTTCATTCAGCTGAGGTCTATGAAGCATCTAGGCCATTACTGAGAAGACATTGATCTGGCCTGTGTTCTATATATTGAAGCATCTTCATAAAACCACACTTATTTTTATGTGAATATGAGGTATATAAAAGGACTATTAGATCTGTTGCGACTGCAGAGGCCTACTGTGGGCAGCTAGTGCAATGATGAAGATGCTTAGAGCTGGAGCCATGGCTCAGCCCTGAAGAACTCACACTGCCCTTGTTGAGAACCTAAGCTTGGTTCCCAACATCAGTTGGCTCACAGACACCTGTTACTCCAGAACTGTCTAAAGATCCTGGAAGAGGCAAGCCCAGGCTGCCTCCAAACAGGACTCTTCCAGGGCTGCCACTAAGAGCCTGAGGAAGGGTGAACAGGCAAGACTCGGTTCAAGTGAATTGCATGGGGAGCCCAGAGGCCCTGGACCTGGAAGGCCATACTGGGTGTGCCCTGAGAAGCTGACCTTGACTCTCTCAGCACTAGATACTGGCAGGCCCTGGAGAAGAAGGGTGACTTGGTCTCAGAGTCCCCTCAATGGAGGCAGCTCTCCCAGGGCTATCCATCAGCTATGGAATGGGTGCTTCAGTCTTGGGCAACTGCCTGGGTGGGTGCAAATTTGTCTGGGCATGGAAATAAAGGCCTAGAGATGGAGTCGATAAGGTTGGTAGCAGAGGTTCTTGGGACAGGTTGGCCACAGGAGGCCAGGCAGGATACTCAAGGAAAAAAAGCGAGCTTTCTCTCACCTGAATAGTAAAGTCATGGTTTATTTCTGAAGGAAAGTAACACACACACACACACACACACCACCACCACCAACAACAACAACAACTTTAAGTCAAGTGTGGGAGTGCTTGCCTATAATCTATCTCATCGTTCAGGAGATGGAGGAGGGAGGACTGAGAGCTCAAGGCTAGCCCGGGCTACATAATGAGTTTGAGGTTGACCTGAACTACATAGCAAGACTCTGTCAAAACAAAGCCAAAATCAAATAAAAAGCCAAGTTTCATCTTGCATTTTATCTCGCATGGTGTCCTCATTTTCTATTTATTTCCTCGACAATTAAGCTGTAAAAGTTATTACCATCATGGGGCAGAGAGAGGATCTCAGAGGAGGTCAAATTGCAGAAAAAAAAGCAGGGGAGGAGGAAGACAGCAAATGGGTGTGGGACAGGGACCAGGAACCTGGGCCCCAAAACGCTGACCCTGCATCAGCCCTGAGGCCGCCTACATGGGGAATGCAACTTCTCTTTCACATGAGAGCTGAATTCATTTGAAAATGTTTTATATAGCATGTCACCATCTTGCAGCTATTGCATCAGATTATAAATAAGGGCTGTGTTAATATTTTCATGCTTTAAAATCCCCGATGGCATCATTTTTGGCATATCCTATGTTTGGAAGAAATTCAGGCCACACATGTGGAAAAAATATGCACGTTGTTTTAAAAAGCTGAGCAAAAACATGAAGCACATACCCTGCCCTCAGAGCCTACGCAAGTAAGACACCCATAATTCACCATGGTCTCTGTTCCAGTGTTATCTGCTCCACTAAATGTGCGGAAACAGAAACTCAGATTTTCTGCTTTAATGACTCACTTTTGAGCAATTGCTTCCTGAGATTAATTTGAAGACAAAAGGCAAAAGCCGTGCAGTAAAGCCCCTGACCTAGTGACCAGTCATGGTTTCTAAAGGAAAGGGGGGGGGGGGCTGCAGGAACGCAGTCTCCAAGGCTGCTCTTTCTTGGAGATCCCTAGGGGACAGCACGTGTGGCCAGAGTTCTGTGCCTTCCCCACCCTGCTTCTGGACTTACTCCACCTTCCTGTTTGCCTCAAAAGCAAAACAAAAGAAAAAAACTTCTTTTG
This sequence comes from Alexandromys fortis, assembly GCF_014885135.2. Lineage (NCBI taxonomy): Eukaryota > Metazoa > Chordata > Mammalia > Rodentia > Cricetidae > Alexandromys > Alexandromys fortis. Next base: position 2,511,842 of record NW_026067920.1, read on the forward strand.
GAAAGAAGCAGGCTTTCCAAAAGAATGTCCTTTCCCTCTGCCTTCCCCTCGGCGCCTCCACAGGCTCCAGGCCTCTGCTGTGACCTGGCTGGGAGGAATTTACTGACTCACTACAAATGAGAAAGTCTATCTTGCAGCTTCTGGCAAGTCTCAACACTGCTCATTTCCACTGACACAAGCCACAGGCCCAGCGGGATGGGAAGGACTTGGGTGTGGGGCAACCATGAGCCCTCCTTGCAGAGGTGCCAGCCTGGCGGGGCTGGGCCCTGCCCCTGGTGCTTGCCTCCCCTGTGGTAGCATCTGCATGCACCAGCTGCCATCCTGTACTTCAGGAAGTACTGTCAACGGCACAGCCCCGCTGGGCTCCTCACCAGCAGCTTGGTGTCCTTGATGACGCAGAGCAGCTTGGTCCACTGGCCAAAGCGTTTCTTGCGCAGCAGGAAGGCGCAGATCTTGGCGTCTTTGACCAGGTCCATAGAGGCCTCCTCCGAAGGCCACTGGTGCCTGGTTTTCTTCCCTTTTCCGTCTTCCTCCTCTTCATCATACGACTCATAGGAACTGCTCATGGCGTCAGAGTCATAATCTGTAGGAGAAAAGGGCAGAGGTGAGGGGCAGACCTCACAACTCACCTCACGTGGACACATTTCCAATGCCTGTGAACTCCAGTGAGACGAATTTTCACCCTGAGAATGAAAACTCCAAGACTCGGACAGTGGAAATTCAAGAAAATGCTTCAAATGCAATCACTAAACATGGAGATTTATTTTTAAAATCTCTAGACTTTCACATAGACAGGATGATGTCACTCTGATGGCAGCATTCGCTACACTCTGCCTCGGGTGGCCACTCAGGAACCTTGTCCATATAGGGTCTCTACTCTTTATCTGGCCTGTATTAAATATGCCCCAAGTCTGCCTGCTGGCATTTCTGCCCACAGACCCAGAACACTCAGGATCCACCAGAGGGTCACCTTGAAGCTGGGGTGGGATTTGTCCCATCTTTCTGACAGCATGCCCTTCACACAAGGACACATCAGCTCAGGTTATAGTTTCTCCACACACCTCCTGCTCTCTCTTCCCTTGGACTCTCTGCATAGACCACAAGCTGCCCCCATCTCCTCCCTTTCTGTTGACATAACGTGTGCTCATGTACAAGTATTGAGCTCAAAGCTTCTCCCGGAGAACACTCCTTGATATCAAAGGCCACGTCATGGGCTCAAGGGCGATTCTCTGGTACTCGTGTGCTGAGGTCTGCAGGCTAACATGACTGCATACGGAGATGGGGCTTTGGGGTTATACTTAAGATGAAATCTATTACCACTGTGGCTACGACCATACATGTGGAGTCCTAATCCCATGGGAGTGGTAAGAGAGGAGGGCAAGGGAAAGAGGGAAGGGAGAAGAGAGAAAGACAGAAAGAGAGACACTATCAAGACAGGACTGAGGGCACAGCCAGACGGCAACACCTCTGATATAGGTCACCTGTACAATAAACTAAGAATTTCAGCATCCCACCCTCCAGGGACTGAGGGTGATCTGTGGCAGCAGCCTGAACAGGCCAACGTCACACCCGACATAAGACCAACATAACCACATGAGGCCCCTGTGACACCGCACACAGTCAGCCATCCAGGTCAGGCTGTGAGCCTGGGGAAGTGAGACCATCTTGTCGCATGTGACAGATAGGTGCACAGTCAGAGGTTCAAGCGCACACGCAGACCCTTCAGAGGGACAGTGGCACACTCAGGCCTGAGGTAGGTCGGCGTAGAAGTGGCACACACACACATCACCTGGGCAGTGGTGGCAGGCCTGAGTGCAGGGATGGGACTATAAAGAGGAGGCGAGACCACATGGTCTGAGAAGTGCCGAGGATACAGAAGTGAGGGTTTCAGTTTGTACACACCAGGCACAGAGTGATAAAGAGGCCAGCTCCCCCTGCTACCCTCAGAGCAGCAGCCTTTCTCTCTCATCTCTCCCCTCCTACACACCAGCTCCCAATGTCTGCATCTGCCCAACACCCCCTCTTTACATGGTGGCCATGTAAAGGAACATATCAATCTTCATTTTTAATAAAATTAAGGTATTAAGCCTTGAACCCTCCCCCCCCCCATTTTTACATACAGTTCAATGGCCCAAAGCCTACGACTGTGTGGGCATTGTACGGCAGGGCAGAGACAGAACACGGAGGAGAGAATACCGTCTAGAGAGGCCCATGCTGTTAGATACAGGGAACTAAGAGTCAGATATACCAGACACTGGGAGAACAAGGTTGTCACCCAGCCCCTGGAGAAGCTCCTGGCAGTCGGCCAGAAGTCTGAGGAAAGTGCCAGAAGCAAATGCATCCTGGGAAACAGCACAGTTTCCAGAGCATGTGGCTACTTGGTGTTGGCAATGGTGTGGAAGCCCTTGAGCAGCTCGGGGCTGGTGGCGGTGGGCAGGACTGTTAGTCTGTGCTGCAACCCACCCTAGGAGCCTCACAAAGACAATTTGCTTTAGGGCGGAGTGTTGGGTGAACATGGACATTTAAAAAGTTTTAAGCAATTATTCTGCTTATTTATTGTGGAGACCCATATGCCATGGTCCACATGTGGAGGTCTGAATTGGGGAGCTCATTCTCTCTTTCCGCCATGTGGGTCCTGGGGATCAAACTCAGGTCATCAGATTGGAGGGCAAGTGCCCTCTGTTGACCTTTTTATACTCTTTTCAATAGTAAGTATATAACAATGAAGGGAGTTTTAGAGATGAGCGTAGGAACATAGGGTGTCACAGCTTGAAGCAGAGTCAAGAGGAGGTGGAGGCATAAGAGGTCACATAATCTTGCATGGGCCGATCAAGACCAGCAGTGGACACAGCCAGGCTTCTAGTCAAGAAGAATCATCCTCACATGTATTGGAGAGCATGGGGTTCACCTCAATTCCTAGAACACCAGAGCTCAGCAAACATGTGAAGAACAGACAGCAGGTACTAGGGGGTAGCTAAGTCAGCTCTGAGTGAAAACCCGCTGAGCTCACTCACTCAACCTGGGGCAGTACAGGAGGAGGTGAGCAGGGCTTCCTCTTCTTCCTGATGACCAGCCCACCAGACTGGCCCAGTAGACTTCCCCAGGACTGTTCCCCTGCTATGGCATGTATGGGGTCACTCCCTCAAGAACCTCTGTAAGGCCTTCATAACACTCTTTCTCTAATGGAATCACAGTGGACACAGGCTTAGCCACCTGCCTCCCAGTCCCTACTTTACAGGAAAATCGCAGCCTCTGTGCCTCTCTGCTGAGGCCACACCACAAGTCACTGGTAACACTGAGGTGAGACACTTGCTCAAAGGGACACAGGATGACTCTGGTCACTGCGGCTTCCCCGGGTTTGCGGGCTCGGCTGTTGCACTATCTTCTGGTACTGGCAGCACAAGTGTTTTGTCACAGCAACCTAGGAAGGGCTTCCCTGCAGCACAGGCTACATGCAGCTTCTCAGGGCAAAACTCCACAGGCCTCCAGGCAAAAGAACACTTTGTAGCATCCAAGGTGTGGAAGGCAGGGAGGTGGGGAAGGCTGGGAAAAGCCCTCACAGAAGAAAGAAGTCCAAGACAGGAAAAACTTCCCTTTCATGTTTGCCAATAAACCTAGTGTCATCATAGTGGATGCTCAGAATCACTTGAATACATTCTGTCAATTTTTTTATTTTCTATTTATTTATTGGTTAATTGATTGGTTGGTTGCTGTTGTTTTGTTTTTGAGAAAGGGTTTCTCTGTAATCTCCCTGGCTATCCTGGAACTCACTGTAGAACAGGCTGGCCTTGAACTCACAGAGATCCACCTGCCTCTGCCTCCCGCATGCCGGGATTAAAGGTGTGTAGGTCACCACACCCTGTACCAAGCACTTTTTTAAATAAAGGAGAAACTACAGCCTGTAAACTTCCAGGTGCCGGAGTCTAAAGTGACCACCCTGCAGATCAGAGCAATCCTCGGGTTTCCAGGAGCGCCCAGTGGTCATGGTGTACACAGTGCAGGGGCAGGGGTCTGGGCTGGATGGGAACCTGGAAAGGCACTTGTCCTCAGGTGGCACCCAGGTTGCTCTTGCGCTGGCTGCTTTCCCTTCCTGAGCCCCCAGCACCGTCACCTACAGATATCTCAGTACATGCTGCTTTACTGAAACTTGTCACCAAGGAAGAAAGGAAAAGTGCCAAGTTTCTATGCAGCAGAGGCTTCAGGTAAGGTCACATGATTTCACAGGAAGACAGAAGAGGGGAGAAAACATGGCACGGCCTATTAATGCTCTGGAGACCTCACGACCCCAATCAGCAACCACTCTCTTTCCAACATAATCCATCTGTTCCCTGAGCACACACTGCGATGCTCCACCCAGCATCCTGCTGAGAGGGCACTAGTACCTGACACTCAGAGGAGAGGACACCTGAATTCCAGGGGTGTTAGAGAAGGTGCCAGTGTGTGTCTGGGTTTAAAAGGAAGATTACTGAGGTCGGCATCAGGAGCCTGAGGACCATGACTTCAACAAAAAATGTCCAGTAAGACCTGCTCGACTCATCACAAAAGAAGAGCCCGCACCCAACAGGCAGCCTGGGAGAAACCTCAGCCTGCAGGGCTGTGCTTTGTGAGGACCAGAAGAGGCCAGGGTGGGGCACAAAGGAATGTGCCACAGAACCGCTTCTCTCCCAACCTCAGGGAACCTCGTCTGCCCACACCTGGCTCTGTGGCACAAGGCACCTCTGAGCCTGACTAACCACAAGCTATATTCATTGCCTTCCTTAGGTCCCAGATCTATCACGCCCACATTTCTGTGGTGATGTTTAACCCTGTCTCCTCCACACCCAGTGCCTTGGCTCACCACCACTCCTGTGAATGAAGGGACCACCCTGGCGGGTGGCTGCCACTCACTTGAGGTGATGTACTCTGGAGCTTTTCCAGGACTCAACGGCACGGCTTCCTCATAGTAACCCTCTGGCAGAGAGGACGTTGGTAATGGCGGAGGCCCGCTGTCAGGAGGCTGAGGGCGAAAGGAAAACCATGCTGGATTAGGATGGCTGCTGAAAGCGATCCAGTATCTCCTCTAGAGAGAAGTTCAAGGTCACCAGGACCTGCACCACTTTTCCTCCTCCTGTCCATCCCCCAGCCTCACCCTGGCTGGTCACAGATCACTCAGCTTCCACCAGCACCTGAAGGGAGTCCCACCTTCACGAGGGCACATTTCACCTGACTACTACTGGCACACAGTAAGCCATCAGAAGCCTGCCCCCAAATCCATCTTGGCTGACTGACACTTGCCCTTTCCAGCTGAGAGAGGGTCTATGTATTCCTCTTCACCCTCATAATGCCTGCCAGACACTCCATGACTGAGTGCCCCCACAGACAGCACCAAACACAGAGGAAGTGTGTGCCCATTCCCAGGGCTCCTCTCAGGTTGGGCAATGGGGCGAAAGCAATGCGGGTCCTGAACCACCCCCCACCTGCCACTCTCTGGAGGCAGCGTCTGTTCTTTACTTAAGCCATTCCATTAGAATTCCCTACGAGCTCTGGCTGTTCCACTATCCGCACCACAACTTTAGACCATCGAAGAGCTAGGAGTTCCTTAACCCAAACCAGATCCTACCAGCCTGCAAGATGCACCCCAGATCCTCTCTTCCCGAACTTTCCCAGCCACTAATCCATGCCAGCCCCTTCTCTGCACATCCATGGGACCCTGCTGATCCTCGCTCTTGTTGGTCCTTCTACCAAGAGAAAAAGACAGACGGAAAGAGGTCTGGTTGTCCAAGAACCATGCTCCCTGCCTGACAATGCACTCCAGCTTGGCTGTTCACAGGTCCCAGCGGTCAGCCTGGACGGGAGCCCTGCAGGAATGCTACTGAGTCGCCTCACGCTATGTGGACGCAGAGAGCAAGGCCCAGAATCTAAAGCATGCTGCTCAGAACCAGACTTGCTCCCTGCCCTAGTTGAGTTTCCAGACACCCTGGCATCTGTTAAAGACCTTTTCTAACATTGCCCCTCCTCTGTGCAAAGCTGATTCACACTATCTATGTTCTGTGAACAATCAGGAAGTGGCAAGCTCCCTCCAGCTCGGACACCGCTCCACTGACATCATGGGCTTTGTTTTTATTCTTAGGTAAACCCTCCAGAATGTGACTCCATCACTTTCCACTAACTCTTAGTCCAAAAAATCCTTTGTGAGTGACTAATGGCTACTGCACACCCACCCTACCTCCTCCTCCCGCAGCTGGAGAGAGGATTGATTCCCAGTTTGGCTAGCAGAATTCTATTACCCAGCCACTTAGGCCTGTTCCCTGCAGAAACACCTCCAATCCCTCCTACCCCTACCTTGCTCCCTGGGTGGTCACCATCCTGCCATCTACCTACAAGCTAAAGGGCCACCTTTGTAGGCAGCTATCACTCACTGGAGGGGATTACTTCAGAGCTGTCCCAGGGCCCATGCTGGTTCACCCAAAGTCTTCCTGTCCTCCCTAGGGGACTGACCTAAGAAGGGTCCTGACATGCTGTGCTTGGCATTGGGTGAAGCTAGACATTTGGCCTGGAATCCTGCAGCTGCTTCGCACATGAGAAGGCAGGGACTCCACCTTCCTCTGAGCATGGTCAAACCAACTGCTCACACCCTGGACTGTCTCAAAGAGCTGAGACAAACTGATGTTGGTGTGCAAACAGGTCAGACCTCCCTCCAAGGAGTGTGAGTAGGAAGGAGGTGAGAAAGGCCGGTGTGTACTGGGTGGGGTTTGTGAACAGATGCAGACAAGCCATTGAGGTCACAGCCGTCAGAGACACACTTTAGATCTCACTGTCCCACCTCTAGAAACCCAACAGGAAGATCCTATGAGCCAGTGAGAAATAAAACGAGCTAAGAAGTTCAACAAACATTTCTGGAAAAATCTAAACAACCATCAAAAAAAGAATTCTGGCCAGTGAGATAGTCCAGCACGTAAGCACACTTGGAAGGTGCCTTGGTTTGCTTCCTGTTGCATGATAAACACCATCGCCAAAAGCAGCTTAGGGAGAACAGAGCTTATTTCGTTTGAAGCCTACAGTTCATCATGAAGAGAGGACAGAGCAGGAACCTGGAGACAGGAACTGATGCAGAGGCCATGGAGGAATGCTAATTACTGGTTTGTTCCTCATGGCTTGCTCAGTTTGCTTCCTTAAACTTCCCAGGGCCACCTGTCCAGGGGTGGCACCATCTGCAGAGGGATGGAAATCTTCAGCATCAATCATCAATCAGGAAAAGGGCTTAAAAGCTTGCCTACAATCTGATCTTAAGGAGGCATTTTCTCAATTGAGGTTCCCTTTCCCAGATGACCACAACTTATGTTATGTCAAGTTAACCTAAATAAATAAATAACAAACAAGACAACAACAAAAACCCTAACCAGTACACTGTGCAAGCCTCAAAAGCCAAGTATGATGCCAGAAGCCCCAGAGGAAGGAGAGGACTTGCCCTCTGACCACCCAAGCATTCTGTGGCACATTTACCACGTTCACACACAAACAATAATAATAGAATATCTTTTCAGAAGGAACAATGCTCAGACGCACTTCCACACAACGCAGCGAGGCTAGGAGTCACTGAGCTGACAAACCCCATCAGCACTGGGGTTTGCTCTGACCTCTTGCTAGATTTCTTGAGTGTTTCTTGTTAAGAAACACAAAGGCAGGTGGCTGCTCACCTAAAGTGCTAACACAAAGTTGCCTTTCTTACATGTGTCTGCATAGCTTACGTTTTTAATACAAAACTTAGCACTTTTTGGCTATGTTTTTTCTGTCTTTTTTAAAATAAAATTTTTTATTTGTTTATTTTATATCCTGGCTACAGTTTCCCCTCCCTCCTGTCTTCCCAGTGCCTTCCCCCCAGCACCACTCTGTTCCCACTCCGCAGTCCACTTCCCCTCTGCTTCTGTTTAGGAAAGGGCAGGTCTCCCATGGATATCAACAAAACATGGCATATTGAGTTGCAGTAAGACTAAGCACCTCCCCAAGTATTAAAACTGGGCAAGGTGACCTAGTATGAGGAGTAGGGTCCCGAAAGCCAGTGAAAGAGTCAGAGATAGTTATTCCCACTGTTAGGAGTCCAAATTATTTCATTTTCAATTATGTGTGTGTGAACATACATGTACCTTTGTGTGTCATGAATGTCAGTGCCTGCAGAGGGCAGAAGAGGGCATGGGACTTTGGCGCTAGAATTAGTGGTAGATGTGAGCCCCTCAGTATTCACCATCCTGATGTTGAGCAGAGAAGGGTGGGGGAGGGAGGATCTGAACCATCACACTATGGCTGCCATGACAATAATGGACTAAACCTCTGAGCTGTACATAAGCCCCAATTAAATGTTCCCCTTTATAAGAGTTGTTATGGTCATGGTGTCTCTTCACAGCAACAGAAACCCTAAAAAACGAGCCTATGGGGGACATTCTCATCCAGATCACAGAACCCTGCTGACCCAGCGGTGTTGTGAGGAGCAGAAGCAGAAACAGATCACCACAGAACTGGCGCAGGCAGCAGCCAGCACCAATATACATGGGGAATCCCTTTTCAGAGAAGTGCCTGCCCACCCAAATCTCTCAGCACTCGCAGCAAACCAGGCACAGATAGTTCAAGAGCTGCAACACCTCACTGAGTAACGAATCCAAGAGCTGTCCAGAAAGCCCAGCTCTTCACGGAGCTGGCTCTATTACACTTGTGCCTGCTTGGTTTACTGTAGTGTCCCTGATGTGAGGCACTGGAATGCATTCCAACTTTGCTGCACATTACATGTGTGCTCACCGGGCTTGAGAAGTCCCCACCCTCACATGGCAAGCTCAGGAGCACACCTAAGAATTCCCAGGAGCATTTGCACTTGCTGCTGAAGCATATCCATCTGGCAGAAGTCTGCAGTTCGCACAGCCTGCCCACAGTGGGCTGCAGGCATGTTTACTTGGAGGCAATTTGAGAACAAACGGACATTCCCTTGGCTTCTGAGAGCAGCATCTATGTTACAAAGCTGACCCTTGGCTGGCATTAGGAAGCAAGTAATAAATAAAGGAAAGGAAGAAGCTGGGTGTGGTGGCACATACTTTTGATTTCAGCACTGGGGATGAAGAGACAGGCACATTTCTGTGAGGTTTTATTTTTCTCAAGATAGGGTTTCTCTGTAGCTTTGGAGCCTATCCTGAAACTAGCTCATGTAGACCAGGCTGGCCTCAAACTCACAGAGATCCTCCTGCCTCTGCCTCCTGAGTGTTGGGATTAAAGGTGTGCAACACCACCGCCCGGCTTCAGATTTCTGTGAGTTTGAGTTCTAGGACAGCCAGGGCTACATAGTGAGAGCCTGTTTGAAAAGGAAGGGAGGGTTGAAGGAAGGAGAGGGAGAGAGGAAGGAAAGAAGAAAACATAAGCTATATGCCATCTTGAAATGCTTTAATTTTAATTTACTTGAAAAACGGCAAGAGATAGTAACTGCAGAAAGCTGGCATATTAGGATGTCCCAAAGGGTCAGAATTCTTATTTAAGTAGTCTTAAGTAGTAATGAACTTCGTTTCTGTTGTGGTGATAAATCCTACTAGAGAACAACATGGAGAAGAATGGGTTTTCATTCGGCTTCAATTCCAGGTTCCAGTCCATCACTGGGAAAGTTGAATCACCTGGATGCTGCTTCTTTATGAGCATTACAACCATACATAGATCCTTCATCAAATTATCTCTCGATTGGCCCCTGCTTCTCTCTGAAACAGCCAGAGCCTCCACTGCCCACCTAACTCTTCACCACCTGCCAAGCTCCCACAAGAAAGGCCCCATCAGCTCTGAGCATCCAATGGCTTTCCAGCTGAAGATTCCAGTCTTCCAGATTATTCCCTCAAAACAACATGCTCATTTTATCACAGCAACAGGTATTGATAGCAACAGGCACAAAGCAGTATCCAACGTTACATGCCACAACAGGCAGAAGTTAGTATTCAACATTACACACCACAAAAAAGCAAAAAACCAGGGCACTATAGCAGTTTGCGACATGGGAAATGATTCTAATTGGTATAACTCACACGCTATGCTGGGATTTATGTTCTTTTTCCCCCATCAATGATCAGAACACATAAGCCAGAGAAACCCTTTCCCCACTACAACAGAAAGCAAGCGAGGACAGACATCATGTTTCTCCTGATAAACTCACAGCTCCTGCCCATCAGCCTGCCAAGCACTGTGGCCGCCTCTGGGCATTGCCCACCCAAGCCCCAGCATCTACCCGCTTACACGTACTACACAGTTCCGGGTACATCTGGCTCACTCTTGGGTCTGTGCCCTCATCTGGGATCCCCTCTGCCCCATACGGTCTCCTTCCCATTGCATCCTTACCTCACAAGAGGCAAACTCTCCACAAAGTCAGTCTGTCAAGATTAGTGAGCTGGCCGAAAGCTAGCCCAAGGCAAACTGAACTGAGTTTACTGACAGACAAACTCAATTTTCACTAAACACCCTAAGAAAGGCATGTTGGAGTGTGTTTGTGAGCCCAGAATTGGGAAGCAGAGGCAGGAGGATTACAAATTCCAGTCCAGCCTGTTATAGACAGTGAATCCCAAGTCTTCCTGGGCTACAGACAGGGACCTATCTCCCATTATCTTTCAAAACCCCTCATAAAAATGTCCTAGAGTGTCTTAGCCAAGCCCTGAACTGTCATGGGTTGACACAGACATCATCCAGTTCTGCAAACTGGCCAGACTGATGGTCACACGATGCTAAACACTCATGGCCAGCAGGCTCTTCTCTAAAGTATGTACCAAACTGTCATTGGGTGAACTGGATTGGAGGGGAAGTCCACAGAAACGCCATGGCTCAAAGTACTGACCCATCAGTGAGAACACTTCTTCTGAAACTGGCACCCAAAGGACTCCGTCCCTCCAGGAAGCCCATGGGACATGCAGTCCAGGTCAGAGCTGGACACTGCACAGGAGGAGTCATGCAGCCCCTACAGCCTCCGCCATTCTCCTGCCTGTGTCTAGGTGCACACTCCTCCCCCACAATCCTAAAATGCTCCCCAAGACACAACGTGTGACGATGGAATGGAAGGCATGGTATGTGGGCCTGCCACAGAGTACCACGGGCTCAAGACAAGTCTAAAGCAGAACATTTAAGCCAGAAAACAGTGGACCACTGATTTCCATCCAGCTTATATTTTGGAGAAACAAAGTACCAGTAAAAAATACTAATGTTGTTGAATGAATTACTTTTGGAATATGAGTTCATGTAGTTAAAAATAGTAAATGATATAATAATAATAATAACAACAACAGAAAGTTTCTACAACAGGAAAGGAAAAGAAAGCAATAATTAAAAATAAGTTTATGGCCTAGCAAGACGGCTCCTCAGGTGAAGACAATACCCTCAAGCCTGATGACCTGAATTAGATCCCACATCCTGGATGGAGGAAAATGACTCCTGCAAGTTGCCCTCTGAACTCCATAACCCCCCCCCCCCATGGCACACGGATGTACTGGAGCCTATTCAGGGAACAGGTCCAAGCCTGGCAGGCTCCTCCCACCTGGGGCCCTTGCCCCATAACAGTTTCTGCTTTTCTTGCTTATCAAGTGACCTGAATAAGTCACATATCCTCAAAAACCTTCTCCAAAAAATTGGTAGTCACAGCCCTCACATGCCATAGAGCAGTGGCTCTCAACCTTCCTCATGCTGTGACCCTTTAAGATACTTTCTCATGTTGGGGTGACCCCCAAGCATAAAATTATTTTGCTACTTCATAACTGTAATTTTGATACTGTTATGAACCATAATGCAAATTGTCTGTGTTTTCCAATGGTTTTAGGTGACCCCTGTGAAAGGGGCATCCCTTTGGGGGTTGAACAACCCACAGGTTGAGAACCACTGCTCTAAAGTGCTTTGAGAGTTTTAAGAAGCCTCACCAATGTTGAAATAGGAGTGGCGGCGGGGCTGCGTCCCCAACACCCCGGCCACTTGGCTAGCTTTTGCCCGAAATAACAACACACAAACTGTATTCATTTAAGAACTGCTTGGTCCATGAACTCTAGCTTCTTATTGGCTAGCTCTTACATATTGTTCTAACCAATTTCTAATAATGTGTGTAAGCACCCCAAGGTGCGCTTACCAGGAAGATTCTAACCTATGTCCATGTTGGGTCGGAGCTTCATCGCGTGTGCCTCAGAGAGCAGAGCTATCAGGAGAGCGGAGCATAGCGTCTCTGCTCCAGAGCAGAGCTGTCGAGTCTCCGGGAGCAGAGCAGAGTCTGACCTCACTTCCTCTTCCTCTTGTTTCCTCCTCCTACCTATCTTTTAACCTATCAGGGCCAGCCAAGCA